>NC_089785.1:4746750-4776750 GCF_040412425.1 Macrobrachium rosenbergii | reverse complement strand
CACTGATTAAATTAAAATATAAAACTTATCATAACTTTGTTTCAGGTTGGAAATCGCTAAATTGGGAAATGATGCTGTCCTTATATCAATGGTCATCTACGATCTGTAGTAATGACTAGTGTAATTATATTGAATCTTAGGAGCATAGGCATTTCATTCACTTGTTTTAATGATTGATACCCTCCAAAACTAGCGTTTTAATTGTTTTCAAGCTGTAACAAAAACATTTCAGATTCCCAGAATAGTTATTTATTGTTTACGCATTTCCACTTTTGCTAAGTTTGGGATAATGCTAAGCTTGCACTATAACGATAATTATTATACGTTTTCCGGTGCATGCATTCCTACAACCTTGGAAATTTAGATGTTGAGCTGAACTTCTTTTCAATTTTAAAAGACTGTTTGGTTTCCGAAGTATGAGTAAATATATTTATACAGTATAGAAAAAGAATCAAACTCTGAATTCTTGTACTTTATCATGTTGAGTGAATCCTGTCCTAAGTTCTAAGGTGCAATTCAGGTTTAGGCCTGTATATGAGAAATGTGAACTTCCAAATCAGTGGAACAGATGTCTGTTTCTGTTTCAACGAAGGAA
Organism: Macrobrachium rosenbergii; assembly: GCF_040412425.1. Classification (NCBI taxonomy): domain Eukaryota; kingdom Metazoa; phylum Arthropoda; class Malacostraca; order Decapoda; family Palaemonidae; genus Macrobrachium; species Macrobrachium rosenbergii. Next base: position 4,776,155 of record NC_089785.1, on the reverse strand, counting down.
AATTACAATAAAAAAAGGCAAAATTAAATGAGGTGAACAGATTTTCCGAAGGTATCTGAGTAAAATTTGAATAGAAATTCAGGATAATCCAATAAAGTAATCCTAAATCCACGGATCCTTTGACTTAAACGAATAACGCCATCCTTCCAGCGTTTGGTTACAGAATCAGGGCCGATGTTCAGTTGATGGAAAACTAATATTTCCCCTCTCAAAATATTAATGGAATTCTGACAGGAGTTTTCTTCTTGTGCGTTGATTAATGTCACGAAGGATTGGAATTCTCCTCTGCTGAGGTTTCCTCTGACTCCAAAGGGTATCTGGTCTTTAGTTAGGCGAAATAGATCAGAAGTCTTCGAGGAATGCCAGGAAATAGGAGCTGTGTTATATGTCTTCATCAATATCATAGCAAATTAAGGGCATTATTGGAGGCTTTCTTCTGGTGCTTCCCAGGAGAGCATGGAGGCACTGCTCTAGAGAATGTGTTTGTAGCCTCCACCCATGCTTAGTTACAAAATCCGGAGCCCAAAGGGTGCCTGATGGGTCCTTCTTCAATGCTTCCTGCAAAAGCTAAGGGAGTCTGAAGGTTTAGGAAAGCGATGATGTACTTTTACGTCCTGGGAATCTGAGGGGCTAAGGAACAATTATTTTTATCGTAAACATTCCTCTTTTGAAGTAATTTTTAAAGTGTGCATCTCCATAAGGCAGATTTATTTTATTTTTATTTCTGTGACTTCGTGAAATGTCCTACAGACAGACAGACAGACAGACAGACAGACAGACAGACAGACAGACAGACAGACAGACAGACAGACAGACAGACAGACAGACAGACAGACAGACAGACAGACAGACGCTACTGCAATCATCTGTTTTCTCTTCGTGTTGTTTCTGACTACATTTCATTATTAACTGAGGTTGCAATTGCACCAAAAATTTGTATTCCATTGTTTTTGGTTTTCTTTAAAAAAACTATTGTGCCGGCTTTGTCTGTCCGTCTACACGTTATTCTGTCCGCACTTTTTCCGTCCGCACTTTTTTCTGTCCGCACTTTTTTATCCTCCCTCAGATCTTAAAAACTACTGAGGCTAGAGGGCTGCAAATTGGTATGTTTATCATCCACTCTCCAATCATCGAACATACCAAATTGCAGCCCTGTAGCCTCAGTGGCTTTTATTTTATTTAAGATTAAATTTAGCCATAACCGTGCATTACAACCAGTATGTTGCTTGCAGGTTGCCACACTGCAGTAAAACTCGTCATATAGACACATCGGAAACTTAACACCACTCCTCGCAAGTGGTTGAATACAAGTCGTCGACTTCTTCGTAGCCTCACTAGTGCTTCGGTTCCTTCCCACATTTGTGGACAAACCTGGTTTTGATATGCTATGCAATATGTTGCCGACATGTTCACGACATGTTTCACTGTTGAGTGGAATTATCCCAAAATTCTGTTGACTATTTCCATTTATATGGAAATGGTTTTGGCCTTATTACGATGAGTAATATAAATCAGAAGAGAAAGAACCTCATCCTTTATCTATCGGCTCACGTTAACAAAAACGATAAACACTCTCCATTTTTTTATGTGATGAAATTAGATGTAAGCTCTCTCTCTCTCTCTCTCTCTCTCTCGATTTCTCGTGCTGTGTATATACTCAAGAACGGCGTCAGTGATCATGTTAGATGTGACGCCAGGTGACTTATAGTAAATCAGTCAGTTACTAAAGAGTTTTCCGTGTGGAATCCAAAGGCGCTCAGCTGAAAAGAGGATTGTGCTCCATGAAGGTCAACCCAAGGAAATCGTACAGTAGTGGTTTGCGAATCAATGTATTATATGCAATGGAAATATTTATTGGTAGTCTCAGTCGTATTTTCCTTATGCAGAGTTTTATTTAGTTTTTTTTTTTTTTTTTTAGTTACAGAGTAATGTTTCTTTGTCCTCAGATCTTTTCTTCTCACCAACGATTATATTATTACAAAGAATATTTTTTCTCACCAACGATTATATTACTACAAAGGCATATTTTGATAAGGATACGTAAATACAAACGGACAGCCATTTCCACTTCAAGAAGAAGTCGAGAAAACGGACTTCCTTCCATTCCAAAGTCTTTCAGATGAGAAGCAAAATAGAAGCTTAAAATTTTATCAGCACCGGAGACGATGAGAGGTCAGTGGCACTCTAGTCCTTTTCAGGTCCCCGCCAGGTTGCCTCTCAAAAAAAGAGTAAAATAAACTCGAAGAGGATTACAGGCGACGGAAAAACAGGTCTCCCCTTTCTCGCGAGTGGTAAAATGGGAAGGACTCGTTTTTAGATTTATAAGTTAAGGGGAACGTCTATGTTGTGACCGTCATGGACTTAGGCAAAACATGTACTGTTTGATAGGTTTAGGAATGGTCTGTTCTTCTCTTGAAAATGTCACGATTTTTGATGGTGCGCTGAAAGTTGCAGTCTGTCTAAGCAACAATGATTCCATAATTTACTGTACCCAGACCTACTTAGGTGATAACTGTGACAGGAGGGTGGAAATGAATGAGGGTTTGTCGAAGCACGAGAAAGATGTTAGTGGCGTTATTTCATAGAGCGCCTTAGAGGTAATGATGATGATGATAAAATGGTGTTAAAAAAAGGTATGGAATTCTTAGGAAAGACGCGGATAAGTGGAGTGAATATACGATTAAAGGTTGATTAATAATACATATTACTTTTCATGTCATTGAATAAAAGCGATGAAAAGAGCTACAGAAACGCCTTAGAGGCGTGACCATGGGCTAACCTTGGAAACCAGTTTATTACAGATTATAGAGACTCTTTTATGCGGGCAATCAGGAAGTGAATGTGACAAAATCCATCAGTTTTCTGTAAAGATATGGTGAACAAAAGAAAGTTTATTAATTTATTTTTATCTTCTGGTAAATGTTTTTAGATCAAGGAATTACATACCAAATCAAATATTGGTTACTAAAATTCAAGATTTCCCGGTATTTTTTGGCTCCAGCATCTCGTTGATAGCCGAGGATATTTTTAATATCAAAATGAAATTCACATCTGATTCTGTCTGTTTAAGGACCATGTTCTGCCCTCATTATTCATTAATCAGTTTTATTGGGTGATGTCATCAACTCAAAACATAAAGATTACTTAAGGATGCTCCTCTCAAATAAATATTTTGCCCGAGTCTTATAAAAAATGGATTCCAGGGGTAAATACTAAGTTTATACCCTGTCATTGGCTTTTTCAGACGTCTAGTTATACAGTCGTTGGGGAGTAGGCATCAGACAGCTAAGTGGCAGATTATTTAAGCAACAACTAAATCGGCGACCAGATAATTGCCCATTTTATCTTGCTATCACTATTTCAGACAGCTAAACTCCAAATCGACTTATGACAGAGGACCGAGATTTAGAAGCGAGGTAGAGAATTATCTGATGGATACACCAAAGCTCTGATTTAGCAACCAAATTATGCCATTATTTTAACGAATTATAAGGATAATTAACTTAAAAACGAGAGCGTAATACCGTAGTCTGATTCACATAGATTTCAGCAACCGTGAGTGATAAATTGTCAGCCGACCCGAAAACAAACGTCCCTCTGATCTGCCAGGTTTTCTAAAGTGCATAAGTATGATTGATTGATTGTGACTATTAAAACTGGCGTGACAACATCTAGGTTACTGACACCGGTTTAGTATGAGGAACACAGGATGCATCTTCTTGTGAGAATGTTGAAGTATTAGAACATTTCTTGACCGATGAACTTTTCTCAGAGCTTCCTCTCAGTCTCACAATCACTGCACTCACTTTCTGCAGTTCCTGCACTCTCAGCTTATAACGTATGTGCCAAATACCAGTCACGAAAGAAAAAATCAATATATAATTTTAACAACGCATAAATGACCATCATCATTAAGGGCACAACTAAAGGAAGCAATTCTCTAAGTCTTCACTGGAATCCCAAGGAATCAAGGCAATGACTCCTGAATCAGTCTTTCGGCGTCCGTGAATACTGTTAACCTCTTGGCTTTCGGCTTTGGGCAGCTAATAATGGCAGATGTTCCTTGGATGGAAAACTAATACTACCATTCTCTCCCTTAATATCACGCCGAAAAATGATCCTAGATTGATCTATGGAGAGTTAAATTTCATGGTAATTAATATAATTCTTTTATTCATACCATTCTTTTTCAGTTTACTTCGTAATACTATACATGGCTAATTGACATGAACAAGGATTTGGGTAGGTAATGAGAAACTGGAGTCATATCGATGAATATGAACGCACAGGGAAGGTCTGTCAGGAAAAGGAGCACAAAAGTAAAAATAATTTGAAGAAGAGGAGTAAAGAAGAGTGAACACCGAAGGGAGTTGAGGCATCATGATAACAAGCTTCCTTCTCGCATTTTCCATCTTCTAAAAAGAAAAGAACTGGGTACGTTGAATCTCTCCAACACACGTAGGCAACTTATTGCACACACATCACAATCAGATTAAATACAAGTTTACGACTTGCTGGTAGTACTAACCATTGCTTCAGACAATGGTCAAGCTTTTGACAAGGGTTTGTCCTCCACTTCCGGTCGTTGGCTTGTTTTCAACCTGTTTGTGATTTGTATCAGACAAGTTTCAACGTGTGTTTAAGGCATATTTTACTGTAGTGGGGACAGTGAATCGCCTGGGAAGATCCCTCTCCTGATGTTAACCTCTGCTAGTCTTATCCTAGAGCTTGTAAGTACTGTATTCCATTATTGGTAGGCAGGTGATAGGCCTGTAGTTACTGGCCATATTTCCCTTGTTCTTGTCTTTCTGTACTAAGGATATTCTCCTGTGGCCATCCATTTGGTCGCATGGTGGTCTGTGATACAATCCTGGCGCTGTTCTGCTATTCGTGGGGGTAGGGCCTTGAAGTTTTTGAGCCAGTATCCATGGACTTTTATTATTATTATTATTATTATTATTATTATTATTATTATTATTATTATTATTATTATTATTATGTAGCAGATGAATGCTATTCATATGGAACAAGCCCACAGGGGCCATTGACTTGAAATTCAAGCTTCCAGAGATTATGGTGTCCACTTGAAAAAAGTAACTGAGGTTGCGTACTTAAAGTCCTTGGCTAGTTTTTAAAAAGTCTTCTGTTAACCTTTATTATATTTATTGTCCTTTCTTTCCGTTTGTCGATCTGTCTTCTTCATAGTTTGCTTACCTGTCTGAATCGCCCTGGTTTTTTAGCTCTGTCTCGTCTGATGGTTGATGCTTGTAAACATTCATATATTATTCTTGGTACCTATTCACTGAGTGATAGAGTCCAGCCTTTATTATTAAGAGAAAATTGATCATTCATAATCATATTATTCATATTTATGTAAATTTAGTGAAATCCGTAGGCTTAAGCTCTGTATATTCCTGTGTAGGTAATGCAGTGTTACATCCATTTGAAACCTAGCACAACATTTCTTAGACCTTTCAAAAAAAATGTAAATACAATAAAAAAAAAACTGCCAGGACCGCATGAACAACACATTTGTGTCTGAAAAAGAAAAAAAACTAAGTTCGTTGCAGTCTCAAAAATAGAAACCTTTGCTGTAATGCTCCCAAATTGAGCGGCTTCTTTAATCAGGTGCCATCGTCCCTGTCATCTGCCCGAGAACAAAGAGGCTCGCCTGACTCAACGGTTTTCCGAAACCGCCCTGATGACGTCATTAGTGAGTGTGTTTGTTGCGGTCTCTTCCGGCACCGGATGTTGACAACTGCAGAAGAATCCGACAGCAAAGAGTAAACGGTATAGAGGGATGAATAAATTTGTTTTTATTTAGCATTTCCCAACGTTTTGTGTGTGTGAGAGAGAGAGAGAGAGAGAGAGAGAGAGAGAGAGAGAGAGAGAGTGTAATTGTCGTAAGTGAGTGCTTCGGTTGTTGGAAGAGGGATGAGGTCGTTAGTTTTGTTTACGGCGCTGTCTGTCTGTGGAATATGTGAAGGATTTTTCGGTTTTAGAGGGAGTCTTTAGTCAGAGCTAGTGCCGGTCAGTGGTTCTTGTGTGGGACAGTTTTTGTCGTATGCTTTTCTGGGAGTTGTTGGTCTTCTTGTTGGTGTGCTGTTTATTTGTGTGTGTGTTCCGTTTCTTTTTTTTGTATTTCCTTGTTGTGTTTGTGGTTGTTTGCGGTTGTGGTTGTTACGGCCGCCTTTATCCATCTCCAGCAACCGAAGATCAGGGTGAGTGTTGTTTGTTGTTTTGTTTGTGGGTTAGAATTCCGCCACATAAATTTGGCGCCCAACGTGGGGCTGTTGTATAATAGCCGTTAGGATTGTTTGTGGTGGGTAGAGTGAGAGTAAGAGGTCAGGATGAGTGAGATAGAGAAACTGAGAGAGGAACTCCGAGTGGCTAGGGAACTCCAGGGTAGGCTGGAGGAGGAGAATGGGAGGCTGAGGAGTGAGAATGAGGAGTTGAGGAGTCAGTTGGAGGAGATGGGGGGAATGCTAAGAAGTGCAAAAGAAGAAATGAAAGGGGAGATGAAAGAGTCAGAAGAGAGAATGGAAGAGAGGGTGGATAAAAAGTTGGAGGGAATGATGAAAGGTGTGAAGAAATGGTGAAAGGTATGTTCAAGGGTGTTTTTGGAGAAGGGGCTGTTGGAGGCAGGTTCTCTGGAACGTGTGAAGGGGCAAGAGAGAAAGAAAAGGAGGAAGAAGTGAATGGAAGCGTGAGTGATGAAAGTGATATGGGAATAGGAAGTAAGAAACGAGGGAATGAGAGGCAGGGTAAGAAAAAGGGGAATGAAAAGCAAGGGAAGGAACAGAGGAAAAGTAAGGATAAGTCAGGGGAAGAAAAAGGAAGAAGGGAAAGAGAAAGTTTCTGGTAAGAAGGGTAAGGAAGTGGGAAAGGCCGGAAAGAAGGGAGAGGGTGAAGGCAGTAGTGATAGTGAGGTGGATGGAGGCGAGTGGATAAAAGTGGATAAAAAGAGGGGGAAGAAGAATGTAATGAGCAAGATGAATGTAAGTGAAGTGGACTCTTTGTATTCGGAAGAGGGTATGAAAGGACAGAGTGAAAGTAGCGAAAGTGAGAGTGAAAGTGAGAAAGAAGTGAGAAAGGCTATGTATGTGAGGAGGTCCCCTGGTGTGAAAAGTATAATGAGTATGGAAGTAGGGATGTGCATGATTTCTTTAGGGAGTATGAAAGGTTTTGTCAGGATAAGTATGGGGAAAGTAAGAGAGTGTGGGCACCTGAATTAGGAGAGTATTTGACTGGGTTTTTACTTGATATGTATAGGGTTATTATGAGTGTGGGGATGTTGAGTATGACAAGGTGAAAGCTAGACTAGTTGAGCAAGCGAGGCGTATGAAAGCCCCTGTTAAGTATAAGAGGAAGAATGAATTTGATGAGGCAAGAATGAAAGCTGGGGAAACCTTGTCATTGTATGCTTGTAGGCTGGAGACGTTGGCAAGGAAGAAGTTTGGGGATGATGGGATAGATGAATGTAAGGAGTTAGTACGGAAGTTGTTAGGGACAGTGCCAGATGGAGTTAGAGAATTTGTGAACTTGAAGCGGAGGGAGAAGAAAAGATGGACGAATGAAAGGTTGACTTGGGGAGAAATTTTGGAAATTGTAGAAGATTATGAGCTTGACAGGGTTATAAAAGAGAGCAGAAGTGTAAGTGTAAGGGCTGGGGTAGATGAGAGAGTACCAGAGTTCAGAAGCTTTAGGGATGCAGTGTTGAGGGGCCCAATGAGAATGGCCGATAGTGTAATAAATAGGAGTGTAAGAGCAAGTAATGTGGAGGTGCCAGTGAGGATGAATGATGGGTTTGTAAGGGAACAACGGGTTGGACGGGTTATAGGGATAGTAGTGTACAAAGGGGAAGGTCGATGAGTGGAAGTCAGCGAAGTGTTTTAGATGTGAAAGGAAGGACATACAAAGAATGAGTGTAGGTGGGCTTTAGGAGCGTGTTTCGGGTGTGGGCAACCGGGACATTTGGTAAGGGAGTACAAAAGATAGGGGTTAAATGCTACAGGTGCGGACAGGTGGGTCATATTGCTAATGGTTGTAGGGGTACCCGAGTGAATGTAATATGTGGCAACTGTGGTAAGAATGGGCATTATGCGAGAATGTGTTCAGAACCGAGAGCGAAGTGTGACGAATGTGGAATGGAAGGGCATGTCTCAAGTGTGTGTAGACGAAAGAGGGTGACTGTGACAGCGAATTCAGGAAACTGAGTGTGAAGGGGATTCAAATGGGTGGATCCTCCAGGATGCAAGCGGTGCGTGATGCATGTACGTGAGGGGTTGTTGCATGAGGATCAGCAATTTGTTTTGATAGAGTATGGTAGAAAACGTAAGAAAGGGAAGAACGTAAGTAAACTGAATGGTCGTGTTGTGTGATAGGGGTGTGAGTGCCAAAGTGGAAATGAATGATAAAGCGTGTAATACAGATGAATGGGATGGTATGAATAGAACGTATAGCATATGCGGGTTTGATATAACTGAGTTGACTGAACGTGTAGGGGTTAGTGAACGGTTGAGGTGAGCGAAAGTGTAAGAATAAGAGAGCGTAGCAGTAATATACGAGTGATTGAAAGCATGAATGAATCGTTGCAAGAATTGGAAAGGTCAATGAGCGAATGGGATGGGTTAGTTGAAGAATTGGGGAGGTATTTGGGAACGAGTTAGAGGGTATAGATGAGATTGTGGATGAAATTGAGAGTGGTAATAGTGAAGAAGATAGCGTGAATCTGAGAGAGAATGGAGGAGAAGATGTGAGTTTGAATGTTGCTAGAAGAGAGTGATTCTGAGAGAATGATTGCGTGCCCAAACGCGATCTAGAGGACCTGCTAGTGAGCATCCGTGGGTGTTGCATAAGGCGATTTGAAAGAGGTGTGAAAGGTGTTGGTTGGGAAATGCTAAAAGGGGGAGAAATATAGAGGATGAATAAATTTGTTTTTATTTAGCATTTCCCAACGTTTTGTGAGAGAGAGAGAGAGAGAGAGAGAGAGAGAGAGAGAGAGAGAGAGAGTGAGTGTAATTGTCGTAAGTGAGTGCTTCTGGTTGTTGGAAGAGGATGAGGTCGTTAGTTTTGTTTACGGCGCTGTCTGTCTGTGGAATATGTGAAGGATTTTTCGGTTTTAGAGCGAGTCTTTAGTCAGAGCTAGTGCCGGTCAGTGGTTCTTGTGTGGGACAGTTTTTGTCGTATGCTTTTCTGGGAGTTGTTGGTCTTTCTTGTTGGTGTGCTGTTTATTTGTGTGTGTTTCCGTTTCTTTTTTGTATTTCCTTGTTGTGTTTGTGGTTGTTTGCGGTTGTGGTTGTTACGGCCGCCTTTATCCATCTCCAGCAACCGAAGATCAGGTGAGTGTTGTTTGTTGTTTTGTTTGTGGGTTAGAATTCCGCCACAACGGTTCCACTCCGAGGTCCCCGAATGCCTATGTCGATGATGATAAATCCGGGTTTCAGGAAACGCCGCTTTAGTTAGGTGCATAGTTTAAGGAGGAGAGAGAGAGAGAGAGAGAGAGAGAGAGAGAGAGAGAGAGAGAGAGAGAGAGAGAGAGAGAGAATGAACTCAGTGCTATTTTTCTTCATACAGACATTATATATATATATATATATATACACACACACATACACATACATATATACCACTCAATGAATGATCATGATTTATAAGCAATTGCAGTTGCAGCAGTTGTTGGTGGTCATGCTAGTCCATTATTACGCCTCTACTAATAATGATAATGATAATAGTAAATTATCCCTACGTCTGTTTTCATCATATGAATCAGAACATCAATGAAACTAAAAAATTATAATTACAGGAATATAAACGAAAAAATGCAATTACTGACTGCAAGCATCCACTAAGGCAACTGCAATTTCAGCATCAAAGTGAATCATTTGCATCACAGCTGTCCTCTACATATTTGATAACATATTAATTACCTTCAGGCTGTGGGTATGATTACAGCAGCTACAGCGTGACAGTTACAGCCGTAGAAAAACGATAGATAATGAAAATTTCTCTGATACAGATAAGCAGACTTTGATGAATGGGACCAAAGGTTCCTCTTGGGGAACAACTATGAAGGTGTACCCTGGCTTCTACTGTATAGCGAAGCAAATGACGAACCTTTATAATCTTCTATATTTTCAGCCAGTAGATGTTTTCACCAAGTTTCATTAAGACCCGGTCATTAGTATTTACGTAAACTTGGTCACGTATAAACAGGAGAACCCAAAGCATAACCTCAGCTGAGTCAATAATGTTAACTGCTAACCAATCCTGGGAACTTATAACGGATCTCAAGACATAACCTTCTCTGAGGTAATGATATTTATGGTTCATAATAAAAAGGGAGACTAGTTATTAAATAGTTCATAGAGGAAACATAATAACATTTGTTGTAAAACCAAAGGTAAAGAAAAAGAGAAAAACTGTCGATAAATGAACAGCATTTATCACTAACCAATCTGCGGTCAGTCTCTTTTAATGACTCGCGCAATGTTCCTTAATGTTCTCTCAATGGCAGGATCATATATTGCTACCTGTAGAGCCCATTATGAGCCATTTTCACAGTCAGCACTAATGATATAGTTTTTATTTCACGTAAGACGAATATTTTCGTGTACTTTTGACTCATGAAATGAAAATAACCTTCTTGATTATAATACCCTCAGTGCTATCTTAGCTTCTCGATTTCTTCACAAACTTTAAATACGCTGTCACTACAATGCCTAAGATCCAAGTGGAAGAATGTGAAGTAATCTGACGCCCTTAGCAGGATTCGAACCCTCATCCAGAATACAGAAGGTCACGTTACCCAGAAAGTGCACAACGTGACCTCGTTCTGGTACCCCGGATGTGGGTTCGAATACTGCTATAGGTGTTAGAATCACTACTTGTTCTTCCATTTGGTTCTTAGGCTTTGTAGTGAGACGCGCTTCGAAAAAGTGTGAAGAAATCGAAAAGTTGCGAGGTCACTGTGGTTATTGTCATTACTCTTTCTTCCCTTCATTACATTTTAGAACTAGTAGATAATATATTACAGCTGTTTTACCAAAGAACGAAAGAAGGAATTGTTAGTAACCCACGAATACATTGCCTTGAAATTTTTATTTTATTTTATTTAAGAGGATATTTAAGCAATTATATACCCAAGGCTTCCGAGTGGCCAACGGGGCTAATTACAGAGGAATCAAGTACAGCCTTGTAATCAAAGGAGCAGCTGAGGCCTGAGAAGAGAAACGAGGAAGTGATTGGTTCTCGTCAGCATTGTTGCTTCTTTCGCTCTCCGTTCCAGGCTTCTTCCAGAAGCTCTGCTCTTCCTCTCAGCGGGTGATCCTCCCCTGAACAGATCCTGGTTTCTTTCATAGGAGTGGTAGAGCTTTCGACTGGCACGCTGTTGGCCCAGCGTTCGACTCTCCGAGCCGCCAAAGAAGAATTAGAGGAATTTATTTCTGGTGATAGAAATTCATTTCTCGTCATAATGTGGTTCGGATTCCACAATAAGCTGTAGGTCCCGTTGCTAGGTAACCAGTAGGTTCTTAGCCACGTAAAAATAAGTCTAATCCTTCGGGCCAGCCCTAGGAGAGCTGTTAACCAGCTCAGTGGTCTGGTTAAACTAAGATATACTTAACTTTTCATTGGATCCCTGCAGATACAGTGACCCCGTCATAAGATCTAACAGTTTCGACACTTCAGCTCTCATAGATATTTTCTTGACGTTTAATTCCTGCCTCTTTCTAATATGGTCATATAATTAAGATTCTCTTAATGAAATTATTTTCAGTTGGGCATTGATGTTAGGGCAAAACTAATGTTTTGTTACAGTAAAGGGTTTGCAGGACACTGTTTTAGCTTAAAGGAAAAAATTATTATTATTATTATTATAAATGGGAACACGCTGGGAAGAAGAAGATTACTATTATTATTATTATTATTATTATTATTATTATTATTATTATTATTATTATTATTATTATTATTATTATTCAAATAAACAAACATCCACAAGGAATAATACTTAATTGAAACTGAAAAGTTTTGGGGGAGGGAAAAGAGACAGAGTCAGTATTTTCTCCAGAGACAACGAGCAGTCCTTTAGACAACATTTTACGGCTACTCTTCAACCTGGAGACCTTACTGGCTTAAGGATAGATTAATTTGAAACAACAGTTTCTGTCTCCGTGCCTTTCTCTTATTATTGCCAACAAGCTTGGAAGGGCATCCACTGGAGGAGGGAAGGTAAGGGATGGTGATGGATTTGGGGAGTATAAAGGAAGGAATAGAATTCTGAGCCATTCAGAAAGAAAGGGTAAATGGGCAAGCTGAAAAGAATATTAAAAGGCGTAAAAGTACGTGGACAGAATCAGATCTGTTAAAAGGAACTTCGTAATGTGTTTCGTTTAAAAATTTTTTTTTTCTTATGCCGACGATATATCTAAAAATAGTATGTAAGCTTATGATCTTATGTAACGAACTTTTAAATGCAATATTCCGGATTCTACAAGTTTTCAACAGGACTTAACATCGACAGGAGGAAGGTAGTAACGAAGACGTAGCAATATTTTCTGTTACAAAAAATCATCTAGCTGGCAACTTCTTCACGACACGCCATTTACGTCAGATTGCAACTGTGCAAAAGTCGTGCAGTACACGACTTAGCTGTCACCTATACTTTTTGGATTCTTGGTCTGAGATTTCATAGTTCAGTGCTGGCACCAACATTTTTGAGTCTGCCTTTTATAATAAAACACTTATCCGAAATTTTTATCAGTAGTCGCGGTACCGTGTAAATTTGTTGAATGCAATTGCATCTATATTATGAAGCTATAAAAAGCCTCAGCTAATATTGAAGACACACTTATGTAAAAATCAAACATTCTAAAGGTGGCATATAATGGTATCGAGAGTGTAGGCAAGCTTAGGTACTTGGAATTAATTCGTATCACCTTATGTAAAAGATAGATAATGATATATAAGTAACATTATAGAGAGAGACTGAAACTATCATTGGTATCCGATCCGCTTCAACTCTTTCGTCATAAGTATTCGTTCACAAAACAGTTTTCTTCCCTTGGCCTTTATACACGGTGCCGTAGTTAACGCTAGTTTTTTTCCAAATAATTCGCTATTTTTTTAAATGTTTTACTGCTTGGAATATTCTTGCCTTGAGGATTATTGAGTCTTCGAGGATGTTCCTCTAATTAAAAAACCTGCAGAGAGAGAGAGAGAGAGAGAGAGAGAGAGGGTGGTGGTGGGGTTCTTAAAGACTTTAAAAACAGTGTATGTTTCCTAGAATGTATAATTGGATCACGAGTGATGTAAATGAACAAATCTCTTCAAATTCCTCAGAGGCGAGGCACTTTTCTAAGTAAGCTCTTAAGTAAGATCCACTCTTTGTAGAATCTTCTCACAACGAGAATTCCTAACGATGCTCCTGAGTATTCGGGAAATTTTGTAAGACACGAATTGAAAACATTTAGGTCTTAAGAAATCTTCGCGTTTCAATTATACGACCATCTTTGTAACGTCCTAAACTTCCCCGCCTCTCTCTCTCTCTCTCTCTCTCTCTCTCTCTCTCTCTCTCTCTCTCTCTCTCTCTCTCTCTCTCTCTCTCTCTCTCTGCCCGGTGCGGAAACGAACATTATATCATCTTCATATTTCTTGCACTTGGATCTAAGGCTTTGTATGATAAGCGTATCCAAAAATAATTCGAGAAGATATTGTATTATTACAATTACATATGTATCTGGTAAAAGTAACCAGTATATATATATATATATATATATATATATATATATATATATATATATATATATATATATATATATATATATATACATATATATATATATATATATATATATATATATATATATATATATATATATATATATATATATATATATATTGGGTCATTGCTGAGTGGTGAAGTTGGGGAAAACATTCTGGTATGCAAGCAGTTAGCTTGCCCAGGTAATTCCTTGTGTGCAGTGGCGCTCAGTTTCCAACTTCTTTTATGACTTGTATGGCCTAGTGGGCAGCGCCCTTGTCTTTCAATTGGAAGACCTGGGTTCGATCCTGACGTGAGTCAGAAATTTATTTTTGTTTCACGCGTGATTGTGTTGATTATTTCTAATTATATATATATATATATATATATATATATATATATATATATATATATATATATATATATATATATATATATATATATATGTGTGTGTGTGTGTGTGTGTGTGTGTGTGTGTGTATCTTTATGTATATATATAATTATCTCTTCTAACATTCATTATAATATCTCTTTATAATGCTTTATAGCTCTGCTATTTATTACCGTTTACGTAAATGGATATTTTTTATTTGCAATTATTCCGTCAGTCTGGATTTTCGTCTAATGGACGTTGCATAATTTTTTGATGCTGATAATTGAACATTCTCTTTCCTAGGTCTGTTTTCTGGACGAATATGATGTGCCTCCTTATTAAGACAAGTCACCTGGAGTTTAGGAGTTTAATTATTGAATATGTTACAGTATTGATAATGTTCTTGTAGCAATAACTTGTGAATGCTCCCTTTATAACATGTTGGAGGTCTGACCGAGATTAATTTGTATTTAATGTTTTTACATTTTATACATCAGAAAAAATCCACCTTTGTGTCATGGAATTCTTGTAGTGCATGTATGTACTGTAAACAGTTTATATGCTGCCACAAAGGCTGTAACTAGATAAAAATTCTTTCTGTAATTTATGGGGTAAAATTTGTGTAACGAACCAAAAGATTTGATGAAACTGAATCCCATGTCACCTCTGATCTCGATCAATTACTGGTTTTTCAAATGAAGGAGATTTTTTAGGAACTTTATCTAAGTCATAGAAAAGTATAGCTTTGATAGGGTGCACTTTTTTAAACCTTACCATTAAAATAATATGTAGGCTGGAAAAAAAATTTTTAGGACTACCGCGTGACTGGTTCTTGATTAGGTAATTAAGGATGGTCAAAGTAAGTTTATTTATTCCACACTGAAAAATACACCGATGTTTTCGTAATGACTCGAACCACAGCTGAATCGGTGAGCGAATTACAAACTGGGTAAAGTGGTTCTAATTCTTTATGGATTTTAAGCTGTTAATTAAAAATAATTCTTTACAGACGAGTTGATTCTGTTTACTAAAATGGAAATTTTTTATGAAGTGAGTATTTTTCTAACTACATCCTCGACGTTCAAACTGCGTATTTCAGCATCGTTGTGTCTGCTCAGTTTCTGGATAGGTAACCGCTGAGACAAAGAGAGGGAGAGAGAGAGAGAGAGACCGAACTTATGTAGCTGTCACGATAGTTTTTCACGAGAGTGTTTATGGGTAAAGTTACTAAAACAAGTAATCGATCTTGTATAGAGGCTTGATTCAGAGAAAGTCATAAGGCGTGGTTTTGCTGAAGTCTCTCTCTCTCTCTCTCTCTCTCTCTCTCTCTCTCTCTCTCTCTCTCTTCTCATATAATTTCTCATGAAGTTGCTGATCATTCTTTATTTGCCTACCTGCTGTAAATGGTAGAGTTTAGGAACCATGAAAAGACTTATCATGGTAAACGCACTCAAAGATGAAATCTCATTTCTTCGTCATCTCTAACAGAGAGAAACCCACCCATGTTGGACAAAGAGGTCACTCCTATGCCTAAGACAAGAGCTTTCGATACAGCACATGTTTAGGATTGTTCAGTGGTCAGCAAACCGATGGACGTAAGGTTTGTAGTCGCTGGTTTGAATACTGATAAGCATTTGTTCCCCCTCAGTATTCCAGCCACAGACCTACATGTCTTCCCGTCATGGAAAGACCTGAAGGCTGAAGCGTCCTATGTCTGGCCAGTGAAATATTCTGGAGCAACACGTGGACGAGCAAAATGATCTACGGGAAACCCAAGCTGATTATCCAAAAAGGAAATTTACATACACGCACTTTGTGTGTCTGTACTGCATTAGCTGATGTCTCTAATAGCACAGGTGGTAGTATTTTTCCTTTGTAGTGAGTCAAAATATGTTAAAAAAATCATTGTTAACAATATGATAAAGAGGAGTTATTAGAAATAAATCCTCCTTTAGGAGTGATGAAAAGTTCAATATATATAGTTGTGGCTTCAAAGAACGGGTAAACGAAAATAGAAATATGGAGGAAGATTATAAAGACCGTTTGTGGCTCCTCTCGATTTTACTCCATTTATAGGTTATAAGGAAATGCATAAACAATTATAAAATGATAATTTTCCCTCTATTTCATCATACACTACTGCAATGTGGCACTTTGAGTAAAAGCAAAATAAGTCATTTCTCTCTCAACATTGAAGACAAAATTCTAGAACGTCACTTCGAGCAATTCTGAGTCAGTCGTCTAGTGCCAACGAACATTGTTGGCGTCACACAGCCTTTGGTCAGGGAACAATGAAGGAGTTGGCTTGATGGAACACTAAGATTCTCATTCAGTCCCCTAATCTTAATGGATCGCTTAAAGGACTGTCCTTGTAGCTCACTGATTGGTGTTTTGTGTCATTCGTAAAGCTGTTTTGATCTCTTGCTTTTTGGTTTCATGTTCCTTTCCCTCGCCTAATTCTGCTCAATTTATTGATTATTTCCAATTCCATTATAAAATAAGTAGCTCACTTGTTGGTGTTTTGTATATTTTTGATCTCTTGTTTTTTGGTTCATATTCTGCTCAATTTATTGATTATTTCTTTATTTGGTAAATGGTTTCCATAGGTGTCTGAGCTGCATAAAATAAGACAATGGCCCAAGTGCATTATTTGCGAAAAGTCATGGCAGAAATATCTGTGGAGGCCATATGAGTCGTTCTTTGTCATTTACGCTTCAAAAGTGAAAACGATCAGTTGCATCTGGGTCAAGGGAGACAGAATTACAAAGAAGAAAATGTCTGGAGGTAAAAAAAAAAAGGAGAAAGAGGAAGAAAAAAGAAAGAGGGGAAAAAATGAGACAGAACAACACACGAGGAAAAGCTGACTTCGTAAAGAATATAGATGCAGTTTCTTTTTGTTATTTCATCATAATTGTGAAATATCATTTAAATAATGTTATTCAGTAATGATGTTGTTTTTTAAGAATTAGTGGTAGTCAAACTTGGAGTTTATTGCGTGTAGACTATCTTTTTTTCAGAGGGATAAAGTATATTAGATACACTTCGTGTCATATGTGCTCGGATTCATTCTCAGGTTTTGCATCTCTTAAACAAAAGAAACAGTTCTGCACCTATCAAGCCACAGGATCAAACCAAAGTACTCAGAAAAACCCAAGTCTGTAATTATGATTGACTCCTATAACAGAAATCAATATCTGTAAGATTATAAACTGACGAATATGACCGAAATGTCACAACAGTTTAATAAGAGATCTAGTTTATTTTTTTTTTTTTTTTTTTTTTGCCTTTTCAAACTTATGACGTTTTATACTCCATCCCTATACTCCTGACTTATATTAATTCATATAACCATTAAAAATAAATGCAAAATCTAATAATCATTATTCTATCCGGATATGACAAATATGAGTGTTCCTTTTTTTATCAATTTTATTTTAATTGCCAATTCGGATTTTTACATGATTTTATGTTCATATAATAATAATAATAATAATAATAATAATAATAATAATAATAATAATAATAATAATAATAATAATAATAACCAGGTCTTCCTCTTACCTCAAGGCTCGTGGACTCCTAAGCTCTGGTGACACCCTTTACGTGAGATGCGAAATCATTCAGTTTCTCACTTACTGACTGACGATCCTCAGAATACTTCGTCAAAATGAGGAACGGGAGATTTATGAGGAGTTTAATCATGTCACTGAGTTATGTTAGAATCTTAATTTATGCTGACAGTTATTATATATTTAATGAGAATATTATAAATTATATATCACCTGGTTTTCTTTTCTTTCTGTGAGGATCATTTTCTCTCTCTCTCTCTCTCTCTCTCTCTCTCTCTCTCTCTCTCTCTCTCTCTCTCTCTCTCTCTCTCTCTCTCTCATATTTACATATCAAGAATAGCAAAATTGATCTTTATATTAAAAATGGATTCATCATTTGAGGACAAATTAAGTTTTAGTTTTCTGTAAAAGAAAACTATTCAGGTGGCTTTGTCTGTCCATCCACACTTTTCCTGTCCGTCCTCAGAGCTTAAAAACTACTGAGGCTAGAGGGCTGCAAATTTGAATGTTGATTATCCATCCTCCAATCATCAAACATACCAAATTACAGCCCTCTAGCCTCAGTAGTTTTTATTAGTTTTCTGTAAAAGAAAACTATTGGGATGGCTTTGTCTGTCCGTCCGCGCTTTTCCTGTCTGCATTAAGATCTTAAAACTACCGAGGCTAGAAGGCTGCAAACTGGTATGTTGATCATCCACCCTCCAATCATCAAACATACCAAATTGCAGCCCTCTAGCCTCAGTAGTTGTTATTTTATTTAATTTTAAAATTAGCCATGATCGCGTTGCTGGTAATGAAGCAACACATGCCACCACAGCCGGCTGAGAGTTTCATGGGCCCCAACTCATACAGCATTATACCGAGGCCACCGAAAGGTAGATCTATTTTCGGTGGTCTTGATTATACGCTGTACAGAAAACTCGATTGCGCCGAAGAAACTTCGACGCATTTTTTACTTGTTTTATGTTAACTAGGCTAGAAATTTATTCATTAAAAATGTCTGGTGGCTTTAAAATAAATTGATTTACGACAACTAAACTTTATTAAGTTTTAAAATGTCAAGATTAATCTATAAAACATTGAACATTCATCGGAAAAACAAATAAATGAATAAATAGTTTGTTTTGAGAATGTTCAGCGAGGATTTTCTAAATGAAAATTGTTACATATTTGTGAAGGCATGCTTTGCAATCACTGATATTAATTAAACCGTTATTGGGATTTTTATCTATTGCGTCTCAGCTGTCTTGCATCTGGAAAAGACAAAAGTCAAAGTGAAGATTCATTATTGTGCGTTAGTATCAACATGGAATAATAATAATAATAATAATAATAATAATAATAATAATAATAATAATAATAATAATAATAAAGATCCGCAATTATGTAGTATATACTACTATGTAGGATAAACAAACAAAGACTTTTGAACACGTGAACGGTGTTCCTCATCAGTGTTAACGTTGACACAGTTGAGGTGTTCCGTTCAAGTGTTCGAAAGTCTTTGCCCGTGTATTTTACATAGTAATATAGTTTGCTATATAACTGTGGATCTTTATTACACATGTTTCTCACGAGATTGTGAATTTCTTAGCAATAATAATAATGATATATGTAGAAAAATATTATTATTATTATTATTATTATTATTATTATTATTATTATTATTATTATTATTATTATTATTATTATTTATTTTTTTATTTTATTTTTATTATTATTATTTTTTTGGTCTATCACAGTCATCCTATTCGACTGGGTGGTTTTTATAGTGTGGGGTTCCGGGTTGCATCCTGCCTCCTTAGGAGTCCATCACTTTTCTCACTTTGTGCGCTGTTTCTAGTAGCACACTCTTCTAAATGAGTGCTGGAGCTACTTCGGCATCTAGCTTCTCCAGGTTCCTTTTCAGGGACCTTGGAATCTTGCCTAGTGTTCCTATGATTATGGGTACAATTTCCACTGGCATATCCCATATCCTTCTTATTTCGATTTTCAGGTCTTGATACTTGACAATTTTTTCTCTTTCTTCCTCATCTACTCTGGTGTCCCATGGTATTGCCACATCAATGAGTGATACTTTCTTATTATTTGATTTTGTCAGTCAACGTCACGTCTGGTCTATTGATAACCCTGTCTGTTCTGATACCATAAAATAAGAGGATCTTTGCCTGATCGTTTTCTATCAAAAGGTTTATTATTATTATTATTATTATTATTATTATTATTATTATTATTATTATTATTCCTAAATGATAAAGATTAGAAAGTAGAGAGTGAACACAGATAAAAGAGATAGCACATCCAGAAAATAAATGTATGCGTACGTAAACAAAAAATATACATATATATTGTCGTTCAGCAGTCATGTGAGATTTTAACCTACCCAGTTAACGGTGATCAGGATATTAGCAGTTCATGAAGTAATTAATATTGAAGTAAAATATTATGTTCAAATAGTGACGGCGCATTGCGGTTGAATCGCGCCTCTGGTAACACAGGGATAAATTATTATAGCTTCATGATTTCCTCTTTTTTTTATGTTGATAGGTACATAAAGTTAAATTTCATGTGATGGTTAGGAGATCAACTTTCTTCTTTGCACAAACATATTTTGTTAAATGCTTAGAATTGAAAAGAAATATACGTGTTTAGACTAACATAACTTTTTTTAAGAAAACAAATTTTAATGTTTGATTAATGCATTTTTTGGTATTTTAATATTTTAAGAAATATACTCTCACAAAAAACGTGAAAAGTTTATATTTAAGTTTATGAAAATGATTATAATTCGTAAGATTAAGGATTGCAGTATGTAAAGTAATGAAATATTTGGCTTAACATATACCAAAGCTAAAGAAAAGAGTCACTTAATTGTAGAAACAAACACTTACATCCTTACAAGAATATTAAAAGAACTGCACGGAATTTTTGAAAATACGATCTCCTGCTTGAAAGCATAAAGTTAAGGCGACTCAGGAATCATTATTCCATTCCAGTCATTGCACAAAATAAGAGCTTCAGATAATTAGTCCACTTTTCTGTTTGGCCCGGGCCGATGTGGGTGGGTTCTTTTACTATTTTTTCTTACGTTTATCAGTTCAGTTAGGTATTATCAGAAGTTTTAAAATTGATGCATAACCAACCAGTACAATATATATGTAATACTTTAGCATAAAAATGTGATAAAAATATTTCTAATTAATTTTCTATATCAATATTCCCTTATGTTCCTACTTTCTACGTAAAAGATTCGGATAATATATCCTAAAACGTACAAAAAATGAGCACACATGGAGGGCATACAATTTTGAAGTGCTGAGGAAAAAAATACACTGAAAATTTTTATAAAAATTAAAATCATACAAGAGCCTCCAGTATATGGCCCTTTTCATTACATCATTTGGTTTTAAGCAGTTTTGATTAAAGGTATGGCATTGCAGCAATAGTGTATTACAAAATTCGAAAAGTATTCGGACCTATATTTGGCCGAACTATTTATTACGTGGCTGTAAAAACCCGATGTTGAATGCTTGACGCAAATCTGTTTTCGTTTTTCTTCTTACTAACGATACTGGAACGCCTAAAAGGAGATGGGAAAAGTACATGAAAAACCTATTTGAGTTTGCTGGATATCATTTTCCAAGTACCTCCAGCCATGGTTTGAAGTTTGAAGGGATTACGCAGAGTCTGCTTTCAAAGGTTTATTGATAAAGGACGATCTCTCTCTCTCTCTCTCTCTCTCTCTCTCTCTCTCTCTCTCTCTCTCTCTCTCTCTCTCTCTCTTGGCAAGAGTAATAAACATTTTATTTTTATCTTCATAAAGCGTTATCGACGCAGTAACTATTTAGCGAAATGTTTACCACCATAACCATCATCCTATTTATTCTCTTTTATCATATTTATTATCCGGTATAGTTGCACCGAAAATCAGTCAGTTGTCACGTAACGTCAGTTACAAACTTCTGCTCATAAAGATGGAAGTTCGTCCACAGTGAAATTGGTAAAGGATGCTAATGCTTATTGGAACTTTGACGATATAGGAAAAAAGTTTGCGGAAATATGATGTTCGTGGCTTAGTTGAATCAAAGGTTATTTTATGAAGAGTATGAAACCATAGATAGATAGTGTTGGTCTGTAGGCACTGGTCATACTTTAATGTGACGCCGATAAAACTTAGGTTTTCTTTGTATGAACGCTCAGGAAAAAAGAAAAAGGAAAAAAGAATTTCTGCCATTCATTTTCGAAAGATCTGCAATCAGTTTCGAAAATTTTGGATTTAGACGAATTTGCCTCTCTGAAAATCGGCAGATATTAAACAAATCTTCAAAATACAATTTATACAAGCATACACGTTACAATCGTTTGTCGATTGTTCCCTTTAGTGATTGTTGCCTTTTATTTGTGTTTTTTCCAAAGATTTTAAAACTGTCGTGGAGTGCACAGCGTCAGTCATTCTCAGCAAAAGTCAGGTTCGTATCAGCAACGAGTCAGGTTGAGGGTCAGCAAGCCAGCTGGAGTAGCAAAATATCCGTACCTGCGAGTCAGGTCCTGGCAGCAGAGCAGCGGAGAAATTTTGAGGACGAGATGGTATGTCGGCTCTCTCATGGTCGTCGTAGATGGAGGAGGACGTCAGTACGTTTCTTGGAGGACGAGATGGTTGCCGTCGGCTCTGTCGCGGTCGTCGGTACTGGAGGAGGACGTCAGCACTGTGCTTGAGGAGAGATGGTTGTCGTCTCGACTCTGTCGGAGTTGTCCTGCAGTGTTCCTGTAAAGCAGCTTGGGGCTGTTTTGACGGCTCTCATTGAGTTCGTCTGGTGATGTTATTTTTCACTTGATTTTAACCCTACTGTGCTGATTTTGTTTAATGATCCCACAGGCTTGATGTATTTAATTTTGCTCTGTATTTATTGTTTGTTTTTATGTATTACGCTGCCTGTATTAATTAATTTTGCTGTTCAAGTGATATTTTTAGTTTAAATTACTTGTATTTTGCTGCTGTTAAGTAATTAATTCTATTGATCTATTTGAGGTTTAATTACTTGGATTGTATTTTGCTGCAGCCTTTTTTTTTTTTAATGTAATTATTCAATTTTGATATTGATGCATTTTGGATGTAAAATTTTGCTTCAGAGCCATTTTTAGTTATGTAATTTTTGGTAACTGACTCATTTTGTATATATTGAACCTGACTCGACTGTAAATATGTATATAACTAACTTGTAATAAATTAATTTTAAGGTAACTTTTTCGTTTTGTTCTGCTCCTCCCTCCTTTGTTTGTCACCTCTCGTCAGTCATTACAGCCCAATTGCTTGTTTATTTTGAAGAACCTGTTGATCTCGAAAAGCGAGATCATAATACATACACAGCTTTATGACTTTAATACTTTTGCCAAAGATTTTAAAACTAATTATTTCGTAAAAAAGGAGCTGCAATACCGGTTCTGTCTACCTGTTTCCAGAATATCTATGAGCAAAGCTGAATGGAGAAATTGAATGACCTTCTCTCTCTCTCTCTCTCTCTCTCTCTCTTCTCTCTTCTTTTATTTTTTTCTTCCTGCTCTCCGGTTAACACGAACCCGGCATTCATGAATTCAGATACTTTTTTCTTGGCCCCACCAAAATTTCAATTCTCCACAGGTACACAGTTCTGTTTCTCGGTTCTGAGCTGAATGTTCCAAGTGACATTTTTTCTTAACTCTTTTGTTTTTTTTTTTTTATCATAAAACGAAAAATAGATACAATTCCTCTGCAGCGTTCTTACGGTTAAAGAAAGGGTTTAATATATCCGCTGTTATCCAAGGCCCACAATTTGAAAGGAATCACTATATCCACTATATTCCACCGACAGCAATTTCGAAATTGGTGTCTAAAATCTCTGACAAAGTGAAAGACCGAACATATGTATAACTATAACATTAAAGCGGTGATATGACATTGTAAGTAATAATATGACCTATATCCTCATGAATTCCAAATCAAGTTCTTGACGCAACATCATCATCATAGGACAGTAGAGGATCTCTCTGGTGAAACTCTTCACAAAGACGCCTGCAGCTTTAAAATCTATTCTTTTTTTTTTTTTCCTGAGTCGCAGATAGAAGCGCTGCCAAGAAATATATTAGCTTCATACAGCAGCGGAATACCGATGCGGGAACGGGAAGAGAAACAAACGTTCTCTTACGTTCTGATATAGACCTTTTTTTTTTCTCTTACAACCGAGCAATCATCGAATGTTGCTGGAAATATTCATCTTAACGATTTAAATAAATTGTTATGCGATTTTTGTCTAAAAAAGCTTGTAAATATATTTTTCTTAAAATTCCACTCATAAAGTCTCAAATACGATAAATTTACATGAAAAAAATTGCAGGCTCTTATTTGGAAATGGAAAGAAAGACAAGAAAGAGAATAATTAATGGAAAGAGAAACCCACAAGATTTTTGTGTATAACTTGTTTACTGGTAAATATTTACATATTACTTTTAATCTCGACTACTTTCAGGTCCTAACTGTGACCCTTTTTCAAGAGATGAGGTAGTCAGGCTGGTTCAAGGCCCAGCAATCTTCTGGAACTTCTTCTCCCTGTGATGTCATTTATATGATGGCTGCCCTTGTTTCCATTCTCTTGAGAGTTGTTAATCTCCTCATGTCGGTCTGATATCCTGATCTGATGGTCAGTGGTATTAATCCTTGTGGTATGTGAGTAGTCACCATCGGTCTGTTGGGTAGGAGAGCTAACCTCCAGGTCAGAAGGGTCGATCTTAGCTTCTTTTAATATTAAAGATCGGCTTATGGGATCTTCTGAGGTAAATCCTTTGTTTCCTTCTATCACTTTAATCTGTCTGATGAGTGCCCCTTCCACTACCTTCCTATGACTGATGTTATTGCTTTTGTATATAAGCCTAGCCTACTGTTTTTAAAATGCATCCTATGGTCCTTTTTCTAACAATGCCTAGCTATAGCCTCCCTGTGAGTTGAGCTGTACTGCCCTCCTGTGTTCTTGGATTCTAGTCCTTATTCCCCTACCTGTTTCACCCACATATTTGTCTCCACAATTGTTGCAATTAATTATGTATACTCCCTCTACAGTCTACATCATCTGCATTACTAGCTTCTCCTTCAATTTAATTTTATGCTGTTTTTTTACGGTGTTGTCAAGGTATACTGTTATATTTCATTTCTTTCATTTTGATGTAATTTGTTTCATTTTAGGCATATAAGGAGAAACTATTTTTTTGTTTTCTGTATTCATGTACTCCCTGCATTTCCCTGTAAGAAAATCCTCCTAGCTTTGTTGAGTGCCCTTTTTCTGAACCATTCCGGAGTATGCTTCCAATGTATCCAAAAGCTTTTTACATCGAAGTACACAATTCATTTCTTTATCTATCTTACAGGATCACACGTTCTCATTGCCCTAAGAAATAAACCTGTTAAACACCCATTTTTTATATCATGACTGTGAAAAGAGAAGAAATGAATATACAGTTTGTGTGTGGGCTTTCTATATGTGAATTCATATCCTATTTCTTTCCTTTCTATCAAAGAAGTCTAAAGAGACACATTATCGTTACTTTTCTCTAGAGTGAATTGGATGTTGTTATCAAAACTATTAAGTTCGTCTAGAAAAGTTTTTAATTCACTTTCATCAACCTGCAGAATGGCAAAAATATCATCCACATATCTACACCAACCTTTCAATTTCAAGTTAGGGACATTAATATTAGGAACTAAATTAGTCTCAAAATATTCCATATATATATATATATATATATATATATATATATATATATATATATATATATATATATATATATATATATATATATATATATATTAGCAAATATTGGTGATAATGAGGACCCCCTTAGCTACTCCATATTTCTGTTCATGTGTATCCCTCAAACGTAAAATAAGTATCACTAACACATAATTTGATCAACTCCAGGAAGACACTTATTTCTGTTTGGATTGAAAATGCCCTCATTATGTTTAGTCTGTAGAAATTCTAAAACTTTATCTAAGGGGACATTGGTGACTAAAGCTACTACATCCGAAACTGACCATATGTCCTTTATATTCTTATTCTTTACTTTCTCTATGGAAATCTACTGATGTTTAACATGTGATTCTTCAGAAGAAAACTGAAAGAAGTTTTGTTTTGTTAAGAATAATTAATGTTACAGTTTTAAGTCTAAAACTAAAGCATTTACTTTTAATTTACTTTAGTAAAATTTGAGGAAAAAATTGCAGTTCTTGAAATATGTTGGACTGACATGAAAGATCACATGCTGTCTTTAGAATTCAGTTTCATTATTTATTAAGTAGTAAAGTTAAAATTATGATGAATAAATTTTGATGGTTAAAAATATCAAAATTATACCATTAAGAAAAGAAGCTATTTTCCAGTAGTGTGACGTAAAGTGATGTGATGGCAGAGAGGCTGACTCGAAAAATTAAATTCCTGATATCAGGGATAGAAACATGACACTTCAAGAAACTTGCAATCATCCAGTGACAGAATTCGAGCATATCCTTTGTTTTTCTTCACCATTTCATATTTTGTTTACGTATAGTTTGTAGTCACTTCTTTAGTTAATTCTCATTGCCGGAACTCTTTCTTTACAGAGGACCTATTTGGCTAATAACAGTACAAAGTAATTTTATACTTATTATTAAGTAAACTTGAAATATATATTCAATGAGTACTAATTTCCTATTTATTCGGATAAATAAATCAAATTTGCCTTGCTAATTACTTATTTACTAGCAGCAAAGAAATTAATGCTGCTTTATTTTCAATAAAGAGACCAGAGAGCGAATTTAATGAAACAAAACTTTCCATACAATAAAGGACATTCTCCGGCTCAGCGAAATAGGAGGAGCGGTTGCATGTTTATGGATTATAAAACTAGGGAACGTTTCCTTGCAGAAATTTGTCATCTTCCCAAGTAAAGTAAATCAGAGTAAAATAAGCCCCTTATGATCATTTTCCAAAAACATATGTTATACTGCCCATGCCGGGAATAAACATGTTACGTAAGAGTTGTTTGATGAAAGATTTCTTTTCACTGGTTATGACACCATTATGTCAGCAATATAGTCTATTGCGATATGCATGTGATTAGATATTCTTATTATATAAAGAGAGAGAGAGAGAGAGAGTTCATGAAGTTTTACATTTATGAGCATTACAAAGTGCCTAAAGAAAATCTTCGGGTACCACCCTTACCAAAACAGAGTACTGATTAAATTAATCTCCCTCGCTAATTGAAACCCTTTTTCATTTCGCCTTTGCGAATAGGGCATCCCGCAAGTTCTTCCTATTTACCCTTTCCTATTTTATAGATATTTCTCCATCCTCTCCAAATCAAGGCAAAGATTTCGACTATTCTAAAGAATTTCTCTTGCATATTTATTTAATCTCTACTGAACAAGTAACAGAATTATGTCAGTTTTAAAAGCGGTTACTTTCATTGCTTAAAATCAGAATGTTCAACGTCAAGTCACCAATGAGAAGCAGTCAGTAAAAATAATAAACGACTTTAAAAAGATTCGCAAACAAACTGTTAATGATTCAACAGTAAGCCTGTCAAAAAAAAGAAGGAAAAATATGCACTAAATTGGAACTTTCTCTGGCTTAAACGACTCAGCTTCAAACTTAAGAAGTTTTATATATGCATAATTTGGTCACAACTGGAATTAAACTACGAAACTAATGAAGTGTTGTTTTCACGTCTCTTATAGCTTACTGACACTAGGATATCTTTTTGTGAAAGCAAGGAAAGCTTATTTCGATTTTCTTGTCCTATATTTTCCTAATAACAAAGAAAACTTAATAATTTACATCTCTTGTAAAATTAATATAAACGATACTGAAAATTAATAAAAAAAAATCATATGCACAAATATATGCAAAACCTTTTACACATTTATATACAGTATATATAATATGTATATATATATATATATATATATATCAACATAATATATATATATATATATATATATATATATATATATATATATATATATATATATATATATATATAACTAACTATATATATATATATATAATATATATATATATGTATATATATATATATATATATATATATATATACTATATATACACATATATATATATATATATATATATATATATATATATATATATATATATATATATATATATATATATATATATATATATATATATATCTTTAACTATTACTATATATATATGCATATATATTCAAGAATTTTATATTCGTTCCTCTAGTGAATCGTAATAGAATTGATTTCTAATAAAATCCAGTGTATCAGTTAACTGACAATCAAGCCAATATGGCGGACAAAGAGGGTTTCCTAATTATTTTTGAACCCTGGACGCATTCCATTCTCCTAGCCGGAAATACCCAGGCCTACCAAACAATAGACCTCCCTCCTTCAAACCCCCAACTACAAGCACCCACCTAGATTTTCCCCCTCGTGGGGTAGTGCTTTCAAGTTAAGTTCAGAAGGGGTTATAGGTATTATAGGGCGCAAGCCGCGCAAAGGGGAAAGCTAGGATCTTAAGCTTTAAACACCCAATCTATAAGACCACTTTTCCCTTGAATTTATTCAACCTTCAGACTATTCTTTCAGGTACGCCAGATGTGCGTAAAACACGCCACCCACGTCGATTTTGAAAACAAGGGCAGAGACTTCCCAACCATGATCCATGACCAGACATCTGTTCCCGTTCTCCAGTAGCTGGTCTAAACACTCCCGCTCAAATGGCCACTGAAGCTATATTCAGGGCTCAAGTATACGTCTAAGGTAAAGTCTGAGAGTTAGTTGGCGCCAGTAGCCACCTTTTCCCCCTTTTCATCTATTTAATCCTTTTTTAGTGCATCTCCAAGACTTTCGCATTCTCATTTCTACTCAGGCGTTCCCTTTGTGTAAGCCGCGCCATCCGCACTCATCCTTTAAGGCACATTTGTTCCGTATATATGCCTGCAATTAAGTCCTCCCTTTAAAGCGTTAAATTGGGCTAACTAAGATTTCGAAGTAGATTGTTCATTGTGCGTATTTAGTAGTAACAAGGGGAGATTTCATTTGTCCCCAAGTGTTTATGCTAAATCAGAATTCCTTTGGGAGACTGCATACCCTGCGGATTTGGAAATCTATGCCAAGATACCCTTTACTGACTGCCGTCGATTTCACAACCATTCCCGGTCGCAGCCTGATTGGAAAAATCCGTTGCCAACCAGAAATCATCTTGCTGAACTATTTCCATTATCCTGGAATTTACCCTTTCATTGCATTGTTACCTGTAAATTGATGCATTTTGGGCATATCAGGGTTAATTGATTTAATGGGAGTAATTATGTAAGCCCTCATATTTGTGGCGTGTCTTTGGTCATTTGCACTTATAATCTATCATATGTGATTTATGTGTCTGTAAATTATTGCATTTTTGGTCTCACATATGTGTCTCATTTTCTGAAAATAGACCACCTTTACATGTAAAAAATTCCCAATTCCAAATGGCGGCCTTCATTGTTAGGTACATCAAGGAACATTATAAGGTAAGTTCAGTACCCTTTATTTAGTCTACAATTGAGACCCCCCCTTTGCACAAGACAGTCTCTCAGCAATAAATTGTCCCAGCTTCCGTCTCCCTTAGGACCCCGTTTATGACTATATATATATATATAT
>NC_089785.1:4651750-4741750 GCF_040412425.1 Macrobrachium rosenbergii | reverse complement strand
TTGATGACTGACCTGACATGCGCTGTTACCTCAGCGCAGCCAGTCATATCCTCAGAGGTCGGGTAGCTGACTGGTGCACAGGAGAGTGCATCTGGGATGCATAGCGACTTGCCAGCACGCCACACTGCAGTAAATTGGTATTGCGACATGCGCAACCCCATTCGCGCTGAAGCCGTGAGTTTTCGACCATATCAGTGTGTAACTGTTGGTGATGGGCACCAGCGGACGATGGTCCAGTTTGGGGTGAAGGTTGGCGGTCATTTGAGGTATAGACAGCACTTTGTGAGGGCCCAAGATACTGCAAAGCATCTCCAGCTCAATCGTCATACCTCGTCTCATCTGCGGCGGGATCACACTGGACTACTCCGGAGACGGCCGTGTGGTCCTGGAGGGAGGACGTAGCCTATCCATAAAAGGCGAGACCCGTCAGTCTGAAGAATGGTTGGCAGTGTTGGGTCAAAAAGACACAAGAACAGGCGGGCTTGAGTGCTTTCGCTTCCGCAGCGTTTGAGCCTGGTCATGATCCGGTGTCCACATAAAAGAGCGCTTGGGGCTCATGAGTGGGCGAAGGGGTTATGCAGTCAGGGCAATATCTGGGGTAAACTCTGCCACTGGTTTACTAACCCCATGAAGAAACGTAGGTACGTCAGGTTGGACGGTGTTGGGAAATCTTGTAGAGCAGCAACCCGTCCTGGATCAGCAGCGATTCCTTCTTCGGAAAGAGTGAAGCCACAGAAATTCACTCGGGTCT
This sequence comes from Macrobrachium rosenbergii, assembly GCF_040412425.1. Classification (NCBI taxonomy): domain Eukaryota; kingdom Metazoa; phylum Arthropoda; class Malacostraca; order Decapoda; family Palaemonidae; genus Macrobrachium; species Macrobrachium rosenbergii. The sequence goes on along the minus strand of NC_089785.1, from coordinate 4,740,999 downwards.
CTGCCACTGTGAACTTGTCTCTGTTGAGAGTGATGCCATGTTTGCGGCAGCGGGTGAGCAGTTCATGGATCCTGTGGTAGTGTGTCAGCAGGTCGTCGTCGAAGATGAGAATGTCATCAACAACCTTGACGCACTTCTTCATGCCCTGGAGTGCCAGGTCACCACGGTAGCAATAAGCATCGCCAGTGGCAGCGAAGCCCATGGGTCCCCGGCAATGCTGGAAGCGTCCGTAAGGCGTAATAAAAGTGGTGAGGTGGCGGTCCTCTTCTGCTAACTCCATCTGCCAGTAGCCGTGTGAAGTGTGCGGTGGTGAAGGAAACTTGGCGGTGGAGTCCTTGGCCCGATCAGCAGTAAGGAGTGTGGGGCGAGAAGGGTGGGCTGGTCGGGAGACTTGTGCATTCAACTTGGTGAGATCCACCGTGATGCGAACTCCCTTGGCCTTTGGGACAACGACTAGAGGGTGGCACCATTCGGATTGCTCGTCTCCTCAAGGTTTAATGATTCCCTGCTGGACCATGGAGGCTAGTTCATTCTTGACAGGTTCCCGGAAAGCGTAGGGGATCTGCCGTGGGGTGTGGATGGCGAATGGGACCTCATCCACCTTGAGGTGAATTTTCATGGGAAGGCCTGCCATCGGCCTTAATGGGGCTCCTTTAAGGTCCTCCTTAGACACGAGCACATCATGGAAGGCTTGTAGGAAGTATTCTCGGGCCTCAGCAGGGGTTGTGTTGGCATGGAGGGGTAACTCCTTACATCGGTTAACATGGGTGACCTGTAGGATGGGCCGTGGAAAGCTTGGCTGGATGATGGCCAACTCCTTGCAGAGTGCATAGGACAGGAGTGGCATCGAACGCCTTCGCGGACTTGAATCGTCGTGGCAAGGCAGGACCGCTTGGCCATTTGATAGGGTGGCCTTAAAGGTGCCATAAAGCTGGTGTCATCTTTGACCCATCTGCCGTGAGGGTCACTGACGTGGCAGGAGGCTGTAGCTCAGTCCTGGGAATGCGAAGAAATTCCAAGTGCTGGGGGCCCATCACTGATATATCAGCTCCTGTGTCAGGCAGCATCATAATCTTGGATGTCCCATCCCTATAGGTGAGATTGAGGGATATGGGCGATGGTGAGGGGCAAGTTGTTGTGGAAAGGGTCTCGACCTTGCGACAGCTGGAAGACTTGTTAGAAGGGGCGTGGCATTGGGCGGGCCACCTTGTAACACTCATCTGCTGTCACCAACACTTGTCATGATGGCCCACTCGGCCGCAGTGTGCATGTGGCCTTGTTGGCAGGACACTTTGGGTCCTGCGTAGTGTCCCACTTGCCACTACAATTTACCATATACACTGTCGGTGGCTGGTCACCTGTCTGCAGATGCCGTACTTCCTTGTGCAGGAAAGGCATGAAGAGTCTCTGTTAGGGGTTGGGTGCGCGGTAGCGCCCTTGCTGCCATGTCTTTTGGTTTTCTTATAAGCAGAAACGGCACACAATTTAGAAGGAGGGGCACGTATGGCATTGGTGGCTGTCCGTGTGGCCTCATAGGAGCGACATTCGTTGACCATGGTGGTCAGTGGAGCTGCAGCATCCAGGGCAATGATTTTCTGGGTGAGCTCCTCGTCCCTGACTCCCATGATGATGATCATCTTCAGCTGAGTCTCTTCGCAAGCAGCAGAATGGCCAGGGCAGACGTCGATTTCCTCTGCTACATGCTTCAGTTGGACGTAGAAATCATTAAAGCTTTCCCCTTCCCTCTGTTTGCAGGAAAGCAGGTCCCTGCGTCATAGGGCTTCATTCCACAGGTTCTTAATATGTTCCTGGAGAACATTCAAGACCTCGTCCACACTCTGATCCGTGTCTGGTGGTATGTTGAGCGTGTGTTCAAGTATCCTTTGTGTCTCCAGGCTAAGGCACATACGAAGTTGTATCAACTGCTTCCTGGTAGGCAATGCCCCTAGGTCCACCATCACGCTGTAGTCATCCCAGCGTCTACGCCATTCCCTAAACACCTGGTATGTAGCGTCAGGACGTAAGGGCGGCGGGGTCTGGGCGATGGCCTTCTGTGGGGGTGGTGGCTGGGTGGGCGTTGGCACTGAGGGTTGTGTAGGAAGTTGTTGCGAGCCAGCTGGTGTTGCTTGCTGTTGGGCAGGGTTGACTGTAAATAGCTGCAACAGGGCGGTGAAACATTGACCTTCCTCCTCTCTTCTTAAATTGTCCTCTTGGCGGCGTAGATCCTTTTCGTGACGACGTTGTTCCTCTTCTCTCTGACGTTGTTCCTCATCTCGACGTGCAGCCAACAACTCAGCCTGTCTAGATTCCTCAAAGGTATTTGATGAGAGCCGTAACTCTGCATTTGGAGCTGTGGGAGGCGGTAAAGTCAGAAGTGTGGTGAAAACGAAAGGTGGGGTTGCCGCGTTGTAAAAAGCCTGGTGAAATTTTACGATGGTCTGTTGGTGAGAAGCTGGGTGTGAAGGCCACCGGTGGTCCTCAGAGGTCCTGGTCATGTTGTATATCCCTCCAGGTTCGTCTTGATGTGAAGCAGAAGCCGTATGAACCGTTTTCAGCAGTGTCATACACAGTTTAAAGAAAAGGAGAAAAGATGAGGGAGAATTTCTACAGATTTAATTATAAAAAGTTACTGTAAATAATTCCACCACGTGGCGAGCGAACACTGGCAGGCAGGGGAGAATGGAGCAGGTCTGGGAGGGCTCCCGGGGGATGGGCGGTCGGAAGGGTCTGGCAACTCATCTTGACGGCTGACTTGGGAGAAGTCAGCAGTGTGGTAGAGGTTGGTGGGCGTGCCTGCGTGCTCCGTGGCTGGGTCAGAGTAATGGGGTCCCACTGCGGTGGCTGGGTTGAGTTCCTTAAACTCTCGGTAAAGATGCCGCCAAAAGAGCGTTTTACCAGCTTTCGTGCAGCCCTAAGGCAGCAAGTTACTAAGAAGGGTAATTGGATAGAAAGTGTTATTTCCTCGATGTCTATAAGTGATGCTAAGGAGCATATGCACGTGTTGTTTGACCTTAAAGAGAAACTTGACAAGGTGAATAAAGAGATTTTAAATGAAATTTGGGATAGCGCAGGTGATCTCGTCGACGGCGATGAATTAGTGAGTGAGGAAATGGATACTTGGTTCGTTTATGACGATCGTTTGAATAAGTGTCTTTCTCTCTTAAAGACTAAGGCGTCAATTTCGGATCGTTCGCGCCCGGAAGTTTCACAGCTTAAATTACCTGAATTACCTTTACCGACATTCGGTAATAGAGAAGGCGAGGATATTTCAAAGTTTTTGAGGAATTTGAAGCAACTGTAGATAAGTACGATCTTAGTACTCACGTTAAATTCACCCTTCTTACGAGACAGCTATCAGGGGACTCGCTTAAGCTAGTAAATTCTCTAGACTGTAGCAACCGTTCGTATGAAGAAGCTAATGAATTATTGCAGAAAGCGTTTGCAGATACTTTGTCTCAACAATACAGTGTTATTATGCAGTTATCAGAATTGAAGCTAACATATCAGAGTGATCCGTATGACTTTATCAGTAATATGAGAATTATATGTAATCAATTTGAGGCTTTAGACATAGATCGAAACATTGTTTTGCAATTTTTCATTTGGAATGGACTTAATGACTGTTTCAAGAATCAGTTAATGAATATTACTGGCTCTAACAAGCCGTCGTTGCAGCAAATAGATTTGCATATTTTTCTGCTTTAGAAAGATATAAAAACATATCTAAGAAATTTAATGGAAGACAGGAAATAATGCACAGAAAAGGTACTTTCGAAGGTAGAGTCGAACTTTAGTTGTTTAGCTTCTGCTGTCGATAGTAACGTTGAGAAATCTAAAGCTAAGGAATGTTCTTTATGTTTGGCAGATGATAAAGGAGACGTTGATCACCCAATTTTCAAATGTTCGGTGTATGTAACTCCACAGAGTAAGATTGAGAAACTAAAGCAGTTGAATTGTTGTACAAACTGTACTTATGATTCTCATAAAACTAAAGATTGCAGGTTTAAATTTAACAGTAAATGCAGACATTGTAACAAGTGGCATTTCAGCTATCTTTGCAAACTTCGTAACGACCCAAAATGTAATGTTAACCCTAAGAGTGATTCTGACCACGAAACTAGTAGTCAAAGGGTAAAGGGGAATTTTAACGAGAGAGCAAACGCAAACTCTGCTGTGTCTACTTTAACTTGGTCTGATTTAGGTGTTTTGAGAATTTCCTGTAACCCAGTAACTGCTATGCCTTCTTTTTCGTTGAATGACTCTGGGGATAGAGGTATAAAGGATTCGGGAGCCAAGTAACTTTCGTGGAGGAAGCTTGGGCTGAAAGTATGCAATTTGAGGTTATTGATCCTAATTTTTCCTTGGTAGTAAATGGTATTAATTCTTCAAAGCCATTAACTACTGTAGTATATAAGGTAAAGTTGAATGAAAATTATTTTACTGCTATCGCCATGAAGTCCATTAATTTAAAATTAGTATTGCCAGGTATTTCTGATATAGCTAGAGTCTTTACGGATAAGGGCTATGTATTAGCTGACAAAACTTTGCATCTGTCTAGGGACAAAATTGAGAATATTAAATTGCTTGTGGGGAATGATAACTCTCATTTAGTACCGCAGAGGATGAGCTGTTTGGAGGAGTTCTGAAGTCTTTCCTTCGGTTTACTTGGATTCGCCCTTAGGAGTGATGTTAGTAGGGGATATTGAAAGATATAAAAAGAATCTTGCTTTATTGCCAGACAGGACAAACCATTCTTCTGAAGTTGGTATAATGGGTGATGGTTCCGTTGAAGTTAATGGTATTCTTGATGCAGATGGATTATTTCTGGATTCTGTAGAAGAGTTTAAGTCTCCTGCTTATGTTAATATTTCTGTGTTAAATAACAAGGGTCAGGTTGTTGAAGCTGAGCTTGAGAAGGCAGCAGAGGAAATTTCTTTCCTCAAGGGCAGAAACTATTTTAAACAGTGATTCTAACGTGTATAACGAAGACTTCACGGAGGAGAACAGGAAAGTAGTAGAATATGCTTTGGAAAATACAGTCAGAGATAGTGATGGAAGGTTAGTTATGCCTCTGTTATGGAATGGGAAAGTAGCTCATTTGCTTGGTAAGAATCAAGGTTTGTCAAAAGCAATATTAAAATCAAATTTTAAGAAATTTAGTAAAAAGGATAATGCTTTACAAATGATTGATGAGGTTTTTAAAGAGCAGGAACAGCTAGGCATTATAGAGAGAGTATCTAATCTAGAGCAATTCTTGGAGGATAACCCCATCATAGCTTTCTACCTCACATGCCTGTGTTTAAGATGGACAGAGAGTCGACAAAATGTCGAAATGTATTTTTGTCTAATTTGTGTGAATCTGACCCAAGTAAGCCTGTAACACTATCTCATAATCAAGCAATTTTGCAGGTCCTTGTTTGAATAAGAAGATTTCTACTTCTATTTTACAGTTAAGATTTAATGAAAAATTAATTTGTTTTGATATTAAAAGGCTTTTCTAATGATTAAGTTGGGGCCTTCAGATCAAAGTAGGCTACTCTTTTATTGGTATAGAAATGTATCTAAAGGAGACTATTCCTTAGTTGTTTATAAACATTGTAGGCTTCCATTCGGTTTACCATGTAGTCCAGCTTTATTAATGTTAGCACTTTTTAAGATTTTGATGTTAGAGGTCCAAGGGGATGATATTGATGTTAAGGAATTGAAGAAAGAGTTGTATAACTTAGCTTATATGGACAACCTAGCCTACACTACCAATGATGCTGTCAAGTTGAAATGGGCCTATAAGAAACTTGAAAGTATATTTTCTCCTTATCAATTTGAATTACAGCAATTTATAACTAATGATGACTCTCTGCAGCAATATATAGATGACGGCAAGTTAAAGACTCCTCCTAGGGTTAAACTGCTTGGCTTGATTTGGGACAGAAGCAGCGATACTCTTTTGACAAGAAAGCTGGTACTTGACAGGGATGCAACAACCAAAAGACAGATTTTAAGTTCAATTGCAGCCAATTTTGATGTTTTCTCATTTTATGGTCCATTATTAAACAGGGCTCGACTCTTTATGCATTCACTACAATGCAAGAAAGAAGTTGGATGGGACGATAGACTGTCGGATGATGAATTAAGAGAGTGGATTAATATTTGCAAGCAAGTAAATTGTGTTCCTGAAATTGCAGTCAAGAGATTTGTTGGTCGAAGAAATGATACTTTCCAACTGATTGCTTTTTGTGATTCTAGCAAACTCATTTATGGAGTTGTCACTCTTCCTTAAGAACTTGAGAACAAAGGAGGTAAGTTTCCTGCTTTCAAAAAATAGGTTAATTGGACACTTTAATATGGAACTGAAATCCATCCCTTCTCTTGAATTTCAAGTTCTCTTTTACTGGGTACAGAAACTATTGTTGATATTTATAAGGAACTTAGTGGTTCAGAGAATGTGTCCCTTTTACATTACAAAATTAGTAGTATTCTCAGATAGTGCAGTTGCACTGAGTTGGCTAAATTCTTGAACAAATAAGTTTGATAAATTAAGAAAATTAAATTTGAGGTTTTGGGATGAACAGATTGCACCGTAATCGAGAATTTATGTGAGACTGTCCCAGTTACTTTTAAATTTTGTACAGGTATAATGAATCCTGCAGATTGTATTTACCAGGTCCATGTCTTATAAGAGGTTGATAAAATCAGTTAATTTCTTCACAGGACCTGATTTCATCTAACGGAGAGAGGATGTCCGCGAAGATGACAACATGGATGATAACAATCCCAAATCATTTAATCAACGTACTTTAATGTTTACAAGGGCCAGTTTGAAATAAGGACTTGACAGAGCCAGAGATGGGAGATCTCTTTAATACAAGTTGAAAGTTCCAGTTGGCTTCACATGATTTCTGTCTACAAAAATGTACTGAATTCATAAACAATATCAAAATGAAATTGAAGAACAAATAAATAAAAAATATGACCATCTAAAGGTTTTTGAATAAATAAATAAAAATAAAAAATAAAAAAAAATAGATGATAAAATAAATGATCAAAGAACAAAAATTTCCTGAAGTTTTTAAATATTTCAAAGAAACGTAAATAAAAAATAAATAAATAAAAATTGAATAAGTCATAAAAAAATTTATAAATAAAAATTGATAATAAAAAAATGAATAAACTAATAAAAAAAATAAGTAAATAAAATGGAATAAATAAATGAAATAAATAAATTGTCCAAAAACAATAAATAAACTAAAAATAAATAAATAAATAAAAAATAAATAAGTTAAATAAAATAAATAAATAAATAAAAATAAATAAATATATAAACAGTTTTAATTCCTTGTAGTTTTAAATACTGTAAAAAAAGTCTTGAAATAAATGTTCACTAAATAATAGATTTAACGGCAGAACTAAATAAAGTTAAAATAAATAAATATAGGAATTTAGGGTTTCTCCTCCAACCATAAATAAATAGGTACATATTCATAGATAAATAAATAACCAACTGGTTGTATAAAAATAAAGAAATAAATAAGTTAAATAAATAAATAACCATAAATTGTGGTCAATAATAAATAAATCTTAATGGTAACAAATAAATTTTAAATATAAATCCTTTTAAATTAAAAATAAATAAATAAATCGAGTTTAAATTTTCTAAAACTCTGTTTAAATAACCAAGGTTACAGTTAAATAAAAATAAATCGAACTGTGAAAATAAATTTTAAATGAAAGGATAAATAAATAAACTTAAATAAACAAATAAGACCGTTGAGTTTTCAGCAAACTATAAAATAAATAAATAAACTGGGATCTTAAGTAAAAAATGTGTAAAATAAAACTAAATTAAAAGGTTCTAAATGAATATAAATAAATAGAAACTTAACTTTGAATTAAAATCAAAAAATTGTACATTTAGTAAATAAAATAAATTGCCTTCAAAAGAATATTTGCAAAGCAATGATGGGACTGAAACCATCTCCTATAACATAAATAAATTTTAGTGAAAGGACACGAATTAAACTCTAAAATATTATTCCCCATCTAAATAAATAAAATAAATAAAAGAAATAAATACATGGATTAAATAAAAATATCTCCAATTGCCCATGTGAAGGACAAAACAGAAAGTTAAGAAATAATAAAAATAAATAAAAAAAAAAATAAATAAGTAAGTTTGTTAAAAAAACAAATAAAAATAAATAACTGATAAATGAATAAGAATAAGTAAAAATAAATCATAAATAATTAAAGTTGGAGACATTGTTGAATTAAAGAACCCCTCCTAAAAAATAAAACTAATTTTAAAATGGGTATAGTTAAAAAGATAAAAATAAAATCTTTAAAAAAGTAAATAAAAATGCAAAAAATAAAAACTCAAAGGAAAAAGTAAAAAATAAATAAAAAATTAACGTTTCCTGTTTGAATAAATAGAAGGGAATTGAGGATAAACTTGTTGATAATAAGTAAACAAAATAAATAAATGTTGGTAAACAAATTAATAAAAGAAATAAATAAGGAAAACCCAAGATAAAAATAAATAATTGGAGAAAACAAAGTGAAAAAATTAATAAATAAAAAAATAAATAAATAAATTGTTTAAAATAATTTAAAAATAAAAAAATTAAAAAAAATAAATATATAAAAATAAATGCGCAATTAAACATATTAATAGTTTAAAAATAAATAAATTTTTAAATAATAAATTAAAATAAATAAATAAATAAAATAAATAAATAAAAATGGTTAAATGGCAAATAAATTTAAAAAAAATAAATAAATAAATAAATAAATAAATAAAATAAGCCATAACTAAAAATATGTCATTTAAAAATAGGTAAATAGGTTGTTAAATAACTTATCCGCAAAATAAATAAAAACCATTGTCGGAAAATGTAAAATAAAGAAAAAAACGGAAATAACAATAAATAAATAAAAATAAATAAAATAAATAAAAAGAAATTTTTACATAAAAATAAATAAATAAATAAAAAAAAATAAATAAAAATAAATAAATAAATAAATAAATAAAAAAATAAAAAATAAAAATAAATAAACCATCCACTAATAAATAGGTAAAAATAAATAAATCCATAAAAATAAATACCTAAAAATCAACAATTTATTATAAATAAATAGGAAAAAATAAATGAATAAATAAATAAATGAAAAAATAAATGAATAAAATAAATAAATTAAAAACGTTATAAATAAAAAGTCTAAAAAATAAAAATAAAATTTAAAATAAAAATCGGAATAAATAAAAATGTTTAGTCTTAAATTCTTAAAAAAAAATTAATAAAAAATAAAATTAAGTTCAAACATTAAATAAATTTGAAATGTTTTCCAGCGGGGAAATAACTAATAAATATAAACCGTCAAAATTGAATAATCCAAAATAAATTGTTTATAAAAATTTAATTATTATATTTTAAATAAAAATAAAATAAAAATAAATCAAATAAAAAATAAATAATAAAAATAGATAAATAAATACATAGATAAAAATAAATAAATAAAGTTAAAAATAAATAATTATAAATGCAGGTTCTCTAACGGAGAGAGGACGTCCGCGCTAATTTTCAACGTTTATGACTGCTGTACCAGGATCATCCTAGTCGCCAGTCCCCACTATTAATGTAGTTACAATTGTTAATTTAATTGTAAATTAAAAGTGTTCTTTTAAGAACTAAGTTTGTTTGACCTAAATGTTAAATTGCTCTCTTACATTGTTTTTCGAAAATCATTTGTTGGCCATAGCCTCATATATGTGGTCCTATAATCTTAATTAATTCACAATTGTTCGAGTCACTTTATAAAGTTACCAGTGGGTAACCAAATCTAAAGTAATTATTCTTTTGCAAGTGTTTAAATCACTTTGCGTTCTGTTAACGAAAATTGTCCCAATGTGTTATTAAAAGTAACCAAGCTTCATAAAACCCTTAGGAGTAAAAGTTCATTGCAAGGCAGAATGTAGAGTAACGTAAAGCATTTGCCGCTCATTCTTGAATATCGATGTACACACCCGAAGGAGGTATGTACATCATCTTGTATGGGGAGGTATTATGATTAGCAAGAATTCGCCAGCAAATTACCTCCCCCTCCTTTTGTTGTTGTTGGTTGTTCATTTACTGCCAGCCGGTGATCGATAGACCATCTGTCTATCGACTTAAAAACAAGGGTTAAAAGATTAAAGGCGCTCCCATTTTTGATAAAGATCTTTCCTTCGAGGCAAAAGTAATCTGGCTTAGGCGTTTCTCCTACAGGCCAAAACCTCCCCTGCGGGCAGCAGGTGCAATGAGTCAAAGCATCTGTGATGGACGCCCCCTGCCCCATAGGAGGGATAAAGGCAAAAAGCCCACGAGGTCACACACACGCGGGCTGGAAGATATGGAGTGAACTTGTGAAGACGTCCTCAACACCTGGCCCCATCGATGCCCTTGCATCCTAACCACGTGGCCCTTTTCAAAGTATACTTCTCCTCGTGCCCTTCGACCGTATTCCTCGAGCCCACACGCCATTGCTTGGAGTTTAAGTCCCCATCGCCTTGCCCCTTTACGGAAGCCTTGCATCTCACCACGTGGAAGAAACTCGCCCTCGGAAACAAGTCATCCACGCACCGCCTTCTAAAACGCCCTCGGAAAATCTGCTAAGGTAAAGTGCCCTGGAAGAGCCCCATTTCAGTCACGCTTTTGTCTCGTAATATTTTCTTAAAGGAAAGCCAGAAATCTCCTTGTCTAATGTCCGTGCGCCTCTTGCATCGGCAGTATTAATTCTTTATTACTCCTTTGGCACCCTCAGTGCAGCTTCGAATTCATTATTCTTTTGTCTATTTTCATTACTGGCGTATAATGTGCATATCTCTCATTTCAGAGGGACCCTTTCGTGGAAGCTTCTCGAACTGTGGCTGGAATTCCCCAGTTTCATTCAATCTACTGAGTTCCTCTTTCCGTACTAATGTCATTTATGTAAATACACTAATTTTAAATGTGCCCACGTGTTTTACGTAATATTTCCCTCAGTAACCAGAGCCTACGCTCATATGAAATTCTCCTTTGTTTTCCTCTTTTTTACGTTTTCCCGTACCCACGAAGTCAGAATCACAAGGCTAAATTACCTTAAATTGTTGCTACCTGTCTCAATAGAGCATATTTCAAACTAAAACCACGGAAAAACGTAAAAATATATATAATATATATATATATATATATATATATATATATATATATATATATATATATATATATATATATATAGAGATATATATATAGAAATAGAGAGAGAGAGGTCTTTCTCGGAAATGAATCAGAATTGGAAAAGTAAAGCATCAACGATGCAAAAAAAAAAAAAAAAATAAAAGAGGAGAACTGAAGGTGCAGAGCAGAGCCGTTGAAGCTAAAAAAGAAAAGCTGAATCGCGACGAGGGCTTGTTACGAAATTGCCGATCCGTTTCCGGCCCTAAGTTGAGGGGGTGACAGGGAGGGGACTCTTACAGAATTAGGAAAAAGATGTTTGTGAATTTGAGCTGTCTCTTCTATTTTTAGGGTTTTCTGTTCTCATAAGCACTAGATATGAGATTTTTTTACTGTCCAAAAATATCACAGCGGTCTTTTATGTTCATGTAAATCAAGAATTCATAGCGAAGTGAGGTTTGTCATAAAAACAGTAATAAACTACGAATCGCGAACCTTCTGCACATAAAAACTCAACACGAAGAATGGAAGGTTGAGTTTTACTGTACCTCCGTTCATTTTCGCTCTCTCCCATCTTTACTTGCCGCCCTCTGCCAGGTTTTCCTCCTGTTACACTGCACCTTTCAAACTTTTTTAGTGGCAATTTCCTTTTCAGTGCTGAATGATCTCTTAGGCCCAAGCGCTTGTCCTTTTGGTAAAATTCTAATTCAGTACAGACACAAGGATGTGTAATATGTCTCTATGGCTTTTCAGTATCTTGGTTGAAGGGTGAGATCAGAAAATGAGTCACGAATTGAGAGTGGAATGGCTGATGGTTACAGATGGTACCTTACTGATTGTAAACTTAATGACGAGAAGCTGCGGGAAATTAGTGAAATAGTGTATTCCAGTATAAGTTAACATGAGGAAGGAAAGTGTTATCAGCGTAAATGCAAACAGGAAGGAGGAGGGAGGAATGTTGATTTTTGACTGACGAAGAATGGAAGAAGTATCAGGAAGTAAATATAATGATTAATGTACAATGGCTGATATATAAAACTGTGAGAAAACATCGCGAAAACATATGATTTATATATCACAAATACAGCAATACAATAAGCCTAGTATGCTATTTATGAAAGTTTCTTTTTAATTCATATCACTCAAACACAAAGTGAGTCCAGTTGATTCTTCTCCATTATAGATTATAATATGTGCCTAGGGTCAAATATAATTTTTGTTCTATCACAGATACAGTAATAACGATAAAGGGCTATTTTACTCGTCCTTTGACGTGAATTCCTCCTTTTTGTAGGCATATGCTCTCTTTATAAATACTGGTCATATTCAGAGAAAGTTAACATCAATACGTATCAAATCCTAAATAAGTCGACAAAAATGATAAGATAAATAAGTAAATATCTTCACACAGCTATGAAATCCTTTATTACAAACTTACTGGTCACATTCAGGGGCTCTAAGACTCATAATGACGAAAAATACTTTTTAAATCCATTTATAATATTTTCTGTTTTGACTCTTTGGACTGAGTCTTGAAATCGAAACGGAAATAAGCGAAGACGGTTTCCTCCTTTGGTTGGCTGGAAAATTCTCTTGGTTTGACGACTGGGACGGTTCGTTGTAGCGATGGGGAAAATCCCTTCATATTGCTGAAATTCTTTGGAAGACCTAAAGGTCACGGGGTAAATTAAATAAATTGCATTGTTTTATTTTCATCAAAACATAACAAAATACAGAAACTAAGCGTGTTAGGCGGTAAATCATTTCTGCCTAAAAACAAACAAATAAATAAAGTAAACATTGTCGTTGCATCAGCCCACATAGAAATAAAATTTGTGCAGAAAAAAATTGTGACGTAAATTTAGTCAAATGAATCACATTTAATTGAAATAAAATGATGTAATGATCTGTTTTTATTTTTAAGAGGAGAAATTTGCTTTTATTTAGATGAGTATTTTGCCATAAAATTTGAAAAATAAATAAAAAGCTTTAATATCTTATTGTTTTTTATTCCATAAACTAGTTGAAGTCAACACACAGAAAAAATCAAATCGTTTCTAAGTAGAAACTGCTGGGAATGTATAAAAGTATGTTCCCCATGAAATACAATAAAAAACAAAGAAAAACATTAAATATATATATATATATATATATATATATATATATATATATATATATATATATATATATATATTTTTTTATATGTTTCCTGGTGCAGGTGGATCTTATGACTCACAGTTATTACTTTTACTCGAAAATGGCCTTGATAAGATACCCAGGACATATAAAACACAAACAAAAAAAGAAGTACACGGAGCGGAGGGCTCTTCACTAGGGAAGTGCGTGAAACACGTGGATATAAAAATAGTTATGTTGATAGCATACAAGGTCAAAGGAAAATTAACTGAAAATACGGTAAATTACTGCCGTAGAAGTCCTCCCGAAGGGGGGAGTTTAGGAATGCCAGGAACACGGACCAATAGGATAATTCTGCTAAAAAAGGCGTCTTTCTGAAACGATATTTGGACCATCGTTACACATCTAATGCTGGAATTTGGGGATTGAATTACTCGGGGGTGCACTGAAGGCGCCAAGGACTCCCCAGGCGTTACTTGTGACTCAGAGGAAAAGAAGCTGTGAACACGTGGCCTGGCTTGAACCAAGGAATATCAGGGAACACAAATTTATAGGCCCAGAGATTAATAAATGCAAAGGGCTAAGTAATCGTGACTAGCAACTCGTTTTGGGTACATTACCACATTTGTAGGGGCGCAGGGATGACGACGTCTTAAATAAATAAAATAAGAAACACGTGTGGGAGCGTGGATAAATGGTAGCCTCCCTCTCCAAGGTATTTCTTCAAATCGTAGATTGGGCGGAAAAGGGCGCCCCTTGGGATGATGAAAGGCCGCCGTTTAATGTCAGCTCGCGTTTTGAAGACTTGCAATCCCCTTGCAGTCTTCTAAGGCCACGTGGAATGGAACAATAAGCACAGGGGGGTGATGGGATCACGTGGCGAGCGGAAAGGAGGGCAGGGGCAACGGCCCAAGACTGGACTTGTTATAATTAAACTGGCTGCGTGTGAGGAGAGCTGCCTCGCCTGACCTTTTATTGCTTCTGGACTGGGGTAGGGGGCGATGTCCTGACCCAGGGCACGCTGCTATCTCATAGAAAATGGTATTTTCATCTTTCTGTACCAAAGAAAACGGTGCAAAGCAGATTACTGGTAAATAAACAATTATATTTTCTGAGCCCTTATATACCCCTGACCTTCAAAGGTTCAAACCAACCCAAAGCAATAAATAAAGGAGAACAGTTTCATAGCGTATTTTGGCGCTAATCTTTACAGCTCCCTGGCAAGATAATATTCACACCTATAAACGGGTGCGAATATTGACAAAAGCAAAAATGAGTAAGAAGAAAACGTTCGACTTTATCTATCTTCTACTTTGCTACAACCTTTACTCTACTTTATTTGTAAAACTCTGATGCCACACTAATCAATAACAAACTGAAAATTTACTTTAGGAGCAGAGTGCAATTTAGAATATACAATAAAAGGGTAAACTTGCTTGCAAATTAATTATTGCTCAAATACTTCCTAAGTACTGTTTCTACCCATTCTTTATTCGATTTACTTTACTAGGGTAATAAGGCGCTCAAAAGAAAATAAACAAAGAACACTTAAAAATTTCAAAATAACAACAACAAAATAAAACATACAAGGCAGAATTTAAAAGGAAACAAATGTAAACCCACTGATTCTTAATGCTATCCTGGAATTACAGGCATTTTATTAGTTGTAAAAATGAAGAGGCGGCATTCGTGACAATACACTGTAGGTATTAAATAATATCCCCATTACCAAAATTGTAATAATAAATTCAATTCTTCTTTTCAATCGACCTCCAATTGTTCATAAGCTCAACGAGCATAACTAATATTTCCCACGAACGCTAATCTGAAGGGACAAGAACTTGACAGCTGTGAGGCAAAGAGATTATTCGCGGGTTTTAACTCGCCAACTTAAATGACGCTAAATTTTTACGTCTGCAGCTTACAACTCGGTGTAAGCTAAAATAGACTACTCTGACTTATGAATGGGAGGATAAACAAATGAAAGGAAAATGGACAAGGATAACATTCTCACATGGATAATTAAAAAAAAAAATGTAAATAAAAAAAGGAAACTACACAGAACAACAACGAAGGATATTACTTCATACTAAAGCAGGCCGCACAAGATATATATGATTAAAAAGGCAACGTTAAAATTCGTAAGGGCAGGAGTCTTGTGCCTCGAATTCGTTAAAAAAAAAAAAAAAAAAATGAAAAGATTAAATGCAAAAAGTAAATAATATACGTATAAAATAAAAGGATAACAGAGTGAGGTATTTATGATTTACTTCTTTATCTAACTTCCGTCGCCAACAGACGACGGTCAGAGCTAACTCTCAGCCAAGGAAATAAAAAAGAAACCCAAAGGCGCGACCCCTTCAGGAAGAGTTGACACGCCTGCCTTGTGCCAAAAGGGAGGCGTAAGGGCGTGCCACTTCCCACTCTGTCTCTCTTACTGCTTCAAAAATAAAATTATTTATACATTTTAAAAGGGGATGATATCCCATATGTTAACTGCCGCTAAGTGGTAATTAAGGAAAGTGTGAAGGAAAGATCGATAGAGAAGGATGAGGATAGAAATTCCAAAGGAAAGGAAGAAGATAGCGGAAGGCCTTGGCATCCTCTCCTGGATGAAAGGTGCCAAGACGTTCAAAGATGAAGAATGGGGCCCTATGCCAGGTTTGCACAGGGGCCAGAAGAGCTCAGGGCTCCTTGTGGACTACCTGCAATTGCCACACCCGTGGTAACTCGCCAATGAACTCTCTCCTCCTTGGACCGTTGTCCTTGGCCGGGAATCGGAGGGCCCGAGGCCAAAGGGCGGCAAGGGGTGCCATCTGGGTCAGCTGCTGCGACAACTGACCCAGGAATCTTGTTGCCATCTCGGACATTAACCGGCGCAGATCGCAGAGTTCATCGGCCCAGGAAGGTGGGGCAGAATCATGACTCGGAAGAATCTGCGGGGGCGGCGAGAGAGAGGGGACGGCCGGAGGGGGCGGGTCGACTTGCTTGCAGGGGGTGACCAGCTCAGGCACTGACATTGGCACTGGCGCTGGTGGCGATGTGGTGGTGGTCTCGTCTGTCTGGACGGACGGAGACTGGCACTGCTCAGTGCGCCGAAGGGGCACTGGCAGAGGAGCTGAAGGCCGAGATTCTCCTGAAGGAGATCTGGCTGAGGCCTCGGCACTGGCACTGATGCCGTGCGGGCACTGGACTCGGATTTGGATGATTTATTGGGAATGGGGACCCCGGAATGGTGGTGGCTTGAAATGGGACGTAAAGTCTTGGCCCAGGAGGACGTCATAGCCTCCTGGAATGTGTTTCGCTAAATCAATGGCGAACGAAGGGTCCTGGCTCTGTGGGGTCGGGTGACCCTCAGTTGGACCGTGGGAGGATCATTTAAAATTGTTAATGCCCTCAATGGTGACGAGCTTGCGTCGGTCTATTATAGCTCCATAGGGAACTTTGTCCCTAAATATGAGGGAATTTGCGCGCCAGAGTCGTCAAATGCCTTGACCTGGCGTGCTGAGTATTTACCTCGAGGAGGTGCCACATAGATGGGACCCTCGGCAGGATAAATAAAAGGACTCGGGATTCGTTACTGCCAGGGCGACGGCGGGAGTTCCTGCCTTATTATTTCTAGGGCATTTTGCCCATGAGGAAGAGTGGCCATAAACCTTGCACCGTGCAAAGGTTTAGCTGAAATCTCTTCGCATTCTGCCCCGGCAGATAAAAGGCGACTTATTAGGGGCTGTCCTGGGAGAGAGGACGCGGGTGGTTTATGCGGCATTGCTCCTTGGCATGCCCGATCTTTTTACAGAACCCGCACACGACGGGCTTCTGTGATTGCCCATTCTTTGGCGGAGGGGCACCGGGAAAGGTAGGCGGTGGCGTAAATTTGCGCTGCAGCGCAAAGCTCTCCTGGGGGTGATGGGTGTCCCATAGATCCGCTATTCGGCAGCAATCAGCTAAGGTGGGGCTCCTTCTAATAATGTCGTGGCGAGGGGCCGGCGGGTGTAAGTAGGAAGTTCTCTATTTGTATTTGTTCGATGGCATCGTTGACTCTGGTCGAACCCCACGGCCTCGAACCATTTGGCACGGGGCACGCTCGGACTTGTAGGCCCAGTCTGCCCAGGTTTGATTGGCCTCCTTCACTAGCCCGCGCCAGCGCCTCCTCCAGCGTTGGGGTTATCTCGCACGCCTTGGCAATAGTCTGGCGTACGACCTCCCAATTTTCCTGCTCCTCCGGCGGGAGGGCCCTGTAGGCAATCAGGGCCTTCCTCCAAGGAACTTGCCCAACACCAGGAGAGTTCGGCGGCACTCAGGGGCAGGCCTTTAGCACTGTCTCGGCGCTGTCGAGCCACACCTCGGGCTCAGCCTCCGTCCACTTTGGCATGCAGGCGAGAGCCTGGCTGAAGGCACTCATCCCCTGGGGGCAGGTGGAGGCGAAGGGCCACTCTGTTGCAGCATTGCGAGTTCATGGGCACGCTGCTTGTCCCTTTCTTCCCTCTCGGCTCTTTCTCGTTTCTCCTGGGCCAGTCTTTCTGCTTTCCCTCGTTTCTCCTGGGCTAGTCTTTCTGCCTCACGTTCTTGTCTCTCTGCGTCTTCCCGTTCTCTCCTGAGCCAGCTCTCTGCCTCCCGTTCCTGTCTCTCTGCTTCTCGTTCCTTTCTGTGCTTTCTGTCTCGTCTCTCCTGAGCCTGTCTTTCTAATGGCGTCCATCCTCTCCTGTACCCAGTCTCTTAGTTCTCTCCCGGAAAGGCCGGTTCCTTCCCTGAGGACATGAAGAACTTGAAATCCTCGCTCTGCTGAGACCGTGTCGACATTTTGCAGGTGGGGAGGACGCTAGTAACACACAGAATTAATTTCCCAGAGCTGTGGGAATCTTGGACACTTTTTCAAAGGACGTATGATTGGTCTCCTATTTACCGACGAAGCGGGCTGATTGGGGACGATAAATTAGCGATGATTGGTCTCCTGATTTTACCGACAAAATGGGCTGATTGGGGACGATAAGTTAGCGATGATTGGTCTATATTTACCGACGGAGCGGGTTTGATTGGGGACGATGAATTAGCAATGATTGGTCTCCCGGTTTACCGACGAAGCGGGCTGATTGGGGACGATGAATTTAGCAATGATTGGTCTCCCGGTTTTACCGACGAAGCGGGCTGATTGGGGACGATGAATTAGCGATGATTGGTCTCCCGATTTACCGACGAAGCGGGCTGATTGGGGACGATGAATTAGCGATGATTGGTCTCCGATTTACCGACAAAATGGGCTGATTGGGGACGATAAGTTAGCAATGATTGGTCTCGATTTACCGACGAAGCGGGCTGATTGGGACGATGAATTAGCGATGATTGGTCTCCCTGATTTACCGACGGAGCGGGCTGATTAGGGACGATGAATTAGCAATGATTGGTCTCCCGGTTTACCGACGAGGCGGGCTGATTGGGGACGATGAGTTAGCAATGATTGGTCTCCCGATTTACCGACGGAGCGGGCTGATTGGGGACGATGAATTAGCGATGATTGGTCTCTGATTTACCGACGAAGCGGGCTGATTGGGGACGATGAGTTAGCAATGATTGGTCTCCCTATTTACCGACGAAGCGGCTGAGTGGGGACGATGAATTAGCGATGATTGGTCTCCCTATTTACCGACAAAGCGGGCTGATTGGGGACGATGAATTAGCAATGATTGGTCTCCCATTTACCGACGAAGCGGGCTGATTGGGGACGATGAATTTAGTAATGATTGGTCTCCCAATTTACCGACGAAGCGGGCTGATTGGGGACGATAAATTAGCTCTAATGATTGGTCTCCCTATTTACCGACGAAGCGGGCTGATTGGGGACGATGAATTTAGCAATGATTGGTCTCCCAAGGTAACGACAAAAATTTATTTGGGGACTAGATTGGGATATATATTTAGGTCTCCTGAATTACCGACAAAACGGGCTCACTTGGGGACTGAATGGAAAATGAATCGGTCTCACCAACGGACCGACGACACGGATTTATTGGGGACAAGAATAGAATATATAGGCGCCCGGGAATTTCCGCACAAACGACGTCTGATCAGCGAGGGCGCTAGTTTTAATGACTTATGGGAGAAGTGTTATTCTCAAGGACAATTAGGTGGGGGGGCCATCCCACAATCACACCAGATAGGCAACACACGCAGCCGTAGTAACAGCACAAAACAAAACCACAAAAAAACAGAACAATACAGAATATATAATGTCAGACCCCAACAATGCAAAACAATTTGGTAGAGCGAAGCAAATCAAACAAACAAATGTTTTCCTAACTGGGCCATGGAATGGACGGTCAAGGCCGTCTGCGCCAAATGAATGAACGACGCAAAATAAATAAATAACGGTTGTTGACCCTTTTCGTCCTGGGCGTATAATATACGCTTTCGCTCCTATTTCTAAAACGAGAGAGAGAGGTAAAAATGCGTCAGCAATGCTAATCTGACTTTCGAACACGTGGGTTGACGTCGAGATCTCGCGCCTATATCTAATGATTCGGTTTCGAAATCACTCGTTTCTACAGGAGAATATGCGCACTATTCCTTTAATGATTTATCACCTGTATAACCTAATTGAATGGCATGCAAGCCACGTGCAAAGGCTTCAAAGCTAAGTTTCGGCGATCTCTCTCTCGTTTTCCTCGGACATGCGCCCTACTATAAAAAAATTCCTAGGACTAGTCACGTTTTCTAAAGCGTCCTACGCTAAATAAACACAGTTTTACTTACGCAAATTTCCTTGGCCTGTTGCGCTGGCTTTTCAAAGGTTCGTAATCTGTCTCGTATCCAGCTTAGCTGAGCTAATTGCTGATTTCACAAATTGCAACACAAACAACAAAGGGGAAAGGGGATGCAATCATTACGAGAATCACTGGTCAGGTCGCCATTTTTATATGTTTCCTGGTGCAGGTGGATCTTATGACTCCACAGTTATTACTTTTACTCGAAAATGGCCTTGTAAGATACCCAGGACATATAAAACACAAACAAAAAAAGTACACGGAGCGGAGGACTCTTCACTAGGGGAAGTGCGTGAAACACGTGGATATAAAAATAGTTATATTTGATAGCACACAAGGTCAAAGGAAAATTAACTGAAAATACGGTAAATTACTGCCGTGAAGTCCTCCCGAAGGGGGAGTTTGGGAATGCCAGGAACACGGACCAAGGATAATTCTGCTACAGGCGTCTTTCTGAAACGATATTTGGACCCACGTTACACATCTAATGCTGGAATTTGGGATTGAATTACTCGGGGGTGCACTGAAGGCGCCAAGGACTCCCCGAGGCGTTACTTGTGACTCAGAGGAAAGAAGCTGTGAACACGTGGGCCTGGCTTGAACCAAGGAATATCAGGGAACACAAAGTTATAGGCCCAGAGATTAATAAATGCAAAGGGCTAAGTAATCGTGACTAGCAACTCGTTTTGGGTACATTACCACATTTGTAGGGGCGTAGGGATGACGACGTCTTCTGCCGAGAACCACGTGTGGGAGCGTGGATAAATGGTAGCCTCCCTCTCCAAGGTATTTCTTCAAATCGTAGATTGGGGCGGAAAAAGGGCGCCCTTGGGATGATGAAAAGGCCGCCGTTTAATGTCAGCTCGCGTTTGGAAGACTTGCAATCCCCCTTGCAGTCTTCTAAGGCCACGTGGAATGGAACACAGGGCACACAGGGCGGTGATGGGATCCCACGTGGCGGCGAGCGGAAGAGGAGGGCAGGGCAACGGCCCAAGACTGGACTTGTTCTCGGCAAACTAGCGGGCGCGTGTGAGGAGGGCTGCCTTCGCCCTGACCTTTTTATTGCTTCTGGACTGGGGTAGGGGGCCGATGTCTGACCCAGGGCACGCTGCTATCTCATAGAAAATGGTATTTTCATCTTTCTGTACCAAAGAAAACAGTGCAAAAACAGATTACTGGTCCCCAACAATTATATTTTCTGAGCCTTATATACCCCCTGATCTTCAAAGGTTCAAACCAACCCAAAGCAGGAAAGGAGAACAGTTTCATAGCGTATTTGTCGCTAATCTTTACAATATATATATATATATATATATATATATATATATATATATATATATATATATATATATATATATATATATATATATATATATATATATATCAGTGGGGGATGCAAATTGTGAAATGAACTGTTCAGTGAATGTTAGGGACAACTTGAAAAGTAGTATTTCTTAAAGTGTAGGTCAGGAATGACGTCGAAATATAATACCATGTGACACTGTAGATATATTATTATCTCAAAGAGAGTTGTGGATAATGAGAATATACTGCAAGACAATTTACTGTTGTTTAGAAAAGTAAACGTCCATGCAGCTGAGGTGCCAACGTGATAATGATGCTGCTGTTCTGTGGGAAGTTTCCTCTGTTCCTTCAACATTGTGAAGCGTCTGTTTCATCGGTAGTGTCAGGAATAATATTTTTAGGAAACTGGATATATTAATGGGTCTAAACAAGTGTTCAGTATACTTTTGGCATGCTGGAGTGGGGTAATATTATCAATTAATTAATGGTGATAATGCTGGTGCCGAAGGATCTTTTAGATCTTTTGGCTAATCTTGAGTTTGCACCTTTGAGAATCGAAGTGATTTTCAGTTGTCTCGATGTACACGTAGTTTTACAATACTTGTGAAGTTATCATTTTGTTTATTAACATTGAGTGCATTATGTAAAATGATTAAGGCTTCTTCAATATATAGTTTATCTGTTTTCAGCTCTTGCAAAAGATTTGAGTATTTTATACAAACAGTTGTCTTAAGGGGTTTGAATTATCTTGGGTGATGTTGATTCTTACAGTGTAGTTGGAGTTGGTCCCATCTACTTTTCCGCTCTGCAGCGCGGGGGAGGACAATCAAAACTAGACAAGTGATGAGCCTGTGGTAAGGGGCGAGTTATTTTGTGCGAGGTGACTTTTCATGACGAGGTGACTAACTTTTAGATTTGGGTTTATGTAATAGAATGTAAGGTTAAGGTTTGGGTTGCTATCAAAGGTTATACTGTTAGTCTACAGGATATTTTTAATTAGTCTTCTTCACTTTAGTCATTTCTGTGTATTAGACTTTGATAGTATATGGCCAGTTTAAAATTTGCTCATAAGTGGCATTGGTCATAGGCTCTGTGAAATTATTTTA
This sequence comes from Macrobrachium rosenbergii, assembly GCF_040412425.1. NCBI lineage: Eukaryota > Metazoa > Arthropoda > Malacostraca > Decapoda > Palaemonidae > Macrobrachium > Macrobrachium rosenbergii. The sequence goes on along the minus strand of NC_089785.1, from coordinate 4,718,505 downwards.
TTTATAGGGACGTCAATTTTATTTCATAAAGAATAACCGCTTATACACTTTTGTTGTATATGATGCATTCTGTGGGGAAATCTTCGCAAAGCTCAGTTACCTTGTGTGCTCTATTTAGACATTGTATACTACAGTGTCTGTGCTTCGATTACACATCAAAATAGGTGTCATGGAAATCTAGAGTAAATTTGAAATCTGGAGAATTTAGTTACAATGTTTGTGACTTATTTCCAGACAGACCACACGACTCCTGATTGACTAAAATATAAAAAAAAAAAAAATGAAGGCGCTGTCTTTTCTAAGGTTGATTAAGGGAGTGCCACTGTACACAACAGAAAAACCTGTGCTGAAATTGCAAGTGCAAAATGATTAGGGAATTACAGACTATGAAAACTTAATTCTCTTTTATTATGGCGAGAGAAGTTTTGCTCAGAGGTAAATTAATTTAACCAGGAATCAGTCTCTACGATTTCTGGAAATGAGTTCATTCATCTTGAATGAATATGACCTTGCTGTTGACGAAGGAACTGAAGAACCTCATGGTTTTAATGGAATCAATTCAATTATAATAGCATTTGGTCTTTCATTTCCCCTTTTGCAATGAAAATCTGTTGACATTAGAAATCTGGAAGGATGACAACTGGTGTTCTAAATGTGTTGCACGGCTGAAAATGGTTGCATAAGGGTGCGTCCAACCGGCAGTAAAACATGTCGTAAACACATATCGGCAACTCATCGCCCACACGTCATAACTAGGTTGAATACAAGTTAACGATTTACGAGTGGTTCTATTTGGTTTCTGTGAATGACATCTGTAGAAAACCAAGTGTATATATAGATATATGTCTGTTGAAATAGATTACTCCCCTCCCTTAATTAGCAAGTTATCTGCAGCACAAAAACTAATCAATTGCATCTTTTTTTTTTTTAAACTCTTCCATTCCATCATTGAACTCTACATCCACCTATTTCATTGTCGTTACCAGCTGTAGCATTCATTTCATCAGCGACAGTTCTCATATCCCTTACGGATATTACATTGATTCACATATCATTAAGAAATAAATTGCTTAAAATTATATCTGTCACTAACATGACAGGTGATATGTGTTATCCGTAAACTGGAACGTTTCACGATCTGATTAAAAGCGCCACGCTGCAGTAAGGGAAAGTGTTTTACCCACAGTTTGTGGACTCGAAATAACGTCCTAAATTAATGTTTTCCATAATAGCATTGAATATGTTCAACAGTCAGCTTTATTTCGTGATATAACTAAAAAAGAACAGCGTTGGATCTTTTTGAGGTGGAAATTTATATTATTCACTTTTGCTCACACTTATTCACAAACTGAGCAGCTCAATTTCAGCAATATGACAACTAATGAAGAAACATTATCTTCTAAAATTGAGATTTGAAATGCCTGTATGATGGGTTGGGACGAGTTTTAGCTCAACCTCTAAGGTACTAAGAAGTGGTTTCCTCATTGTTCCCTCTTCGGATTCAAGGCTTTCTGGTGATAACCAAATCCAAACAGTGTGAAGAAATCGAGAAGTTTTGCGTCATTGAGTCTGCTTTATGTATAAATATATGCATGTGTATATATATATATTATATATATATATATATATATATATATATATATATATATATATATATATATATATATATATATATATATATATATATATATATATATATATATATATATATATATATATATATATATATATATATATATATATATATTATATCCATTGTTCTAGGAAAATAAGGCCAAGTCATTCTGAAACTTATCTGACTTGATTAAAAACAATAAAAAACCTTGCCATAAAGATCTCTTCATATATCACAGCTTTCAGTTCTCCAAACTTTTTTGTCAGAGCCATTTTTCTGGGACTCTCCTTCAAAAGTATCTATTCCTCCTTTATATCGATAAGAATAAATCAGTTTCTATTATCATCCTTATTAGCATTAATTTATCCGCTGAATTTTGTCCATTTAGCCCTACAGAGTTACTTATGGTAACTTTGATTTCATCTCATTGGCATAAGTGACAAATGTTTTCCATTCACCAAAATTAGCAGCCCTGCTTTTCACTAAGAAATTTCCACCGCAAGAGAAGATATAGGTGAAGAGACGCCTCATAAATAATAGTCATTTGTAGTCAAAGTATTTGACCAATATCTTTATCTTTCTGGATCTTTCTCTTGTTAAGCTGTTTCATGCGTGATATCAGTGCCAGTGAATGATTGGAATCTAATGACTTCTGGATATGTAATGGATACAAAGTTCTTTGTTCTTTTGCGAGTGATCGTATTAATACCATTTTAATACCTCCTTAGAGCCATTGCAAATAAATCACTGCCTGGTGAGAATGAATTAGGTTCACTGCAGCCAACACTGATGCTCTTAATGCCTGCGAGACTCAAAGACCCCTGACTTGTTATTCCTCAGCGTGAACAATCTCGCTCTGTGAACCATTTTCACGTGGGTGCTCTAGTGGCATTTGTTCCCCAATTAAAGTGGAGGCCATTTTAACATTAAAATTAAATTTCCGTTTTAGAATCATCAAAGAAAAAGTTGAGTAATTCAGATGTTGAATGAAGGATTTGTTGACATTAATATTTCAGAAAAAATGATTCGTCAACTGCAGACTGGAGGCAAATCTTCAAAGGACTCCCCACCTTGTTGTGACCCACAATTCTCCTCCTGTGGTGTTTTACATTATTCATAATAATCTTGATTTTTTCCATTTTCAGATGCTGTGCGCTCTCTTGGTGTTGGTAAGTGTTACTGCATGATTTTTTTTAATGAGGCAAAGACCTTTCTGAAAGTTATTCAGTATTATTCTTAGGTTGTTTTTTCTTGTTATTCATTAAGCATTTTCTGTTGCCGACTTTTTCTTTGCGTATTGCTGCTTTCATTTTAGAATGTTGTAGTTGGTCATTTTTTTGCTCTGTGTGACTGACTCTTTTGATGCTATGATTTGTGTTGACAAAAATATTGGATATAACTTTCTTTATCGATTTAAAAGAATGTTAACGAAATGTAAACAAATGTGCGTTTCCTTTGGTCTAGAGAAATTCATTTTCCAAGTTTTCATCCATAGTCTTAGCTATAATTTATGATCGCAAATGAGTTAAATAAAACAAGGCGTTCAAAGAGGACAATAGCGGCAGATATAGTCATAGAAAGCGCGTCTTGACATTCACTCTCAGTTCAATACGTGGCTCGAGGGAGTGTTTGCTCGAGAAATCAAAAAGTATTGAAATCTCGGCACTTTTTTCCATTTTCATATGTCTAAAAATACCTTTTTTTTCGGCATGAGAAATAAGAAACCGCTTTTAAATAATTCAAAACTGAACAGCTCATAACTATTTCACATGTGAAACTCTCCCCCACCCCAACTATTTAAATGTTTATGAAAATGCTTATTTTTTAAAATATTTCAGTGTAATTTACGAAGTGTAATGTTTGTCGTATAGGAATTAACACACTGTCTCTAAAAATAATTAAGTATATCATACATACATACATACATACATACATTATACATACAATTATACATACATAATGAATAGTTAAATGTAATACATAAAAACGCGACCATTATCCTTCAATTAACTTATGAAAGGTAATTATTCAGCTAAAATGTAATATTAAAAACAGAGTAAGATTCATTGTTTAGTTAAATAAAATGATAAAACACCTTTACTAACAATATATATAAATATTCAAAAGGAATTCAAATGAGAATATGCATTATTTTCAAAGCATTGTTATACCTTTTGAAATATAAATATTTAATATAAAAGAAATGATACAAAAATTCACATATTTTTGTAAACAGGTTTAGACGATACATGTTGTATGCGTTGAGAACGTTCGTTTCAATTTAGTCATCATCATTATTAAAAGACATTTCACATTGAATAAAACCTGCGTTTGATCTTCTTTATTGACAGATTCAACTGACAAGCTGGTTTTGGACATGAAGGTGGCACAGATATATAATTGCCTTCCAAGATGTGAAAAGGAAAATTTGTCCTAAATATAACACTGAGGTCAGAAGGGCTTGAGAGATAATTGGTCTTTCTTCAATGAATGAGAATATAGTTATGTAACGTGTCTTCGTAGAAAGCAGTTGTATATTATATTTTCGTTAAAAGCAATTGCTTTCATTCCGGAGGTGGCATCAATAGTTTGTTGCAGGGATGAACATTCCGTCCGAGGGTTTTTCGATTCTCGTTCGTCAGAGGGTGGAAAAGGCATCATAGAACCATTTTCCATTTAGTTGGTTTTTGTCGCGACAGGTGTTTCGCAAGCTTCATGGCATTATTACGGACAACAAACCTTTCGACTCATTTTATACCATTTGGATCATCTTGTGTGGAGAATGACCTTGAGGTTTAAGGAAGAACGATTTGAGTCAGAGGACATTAAGAGCTCTAACCATTTCAGGTGTTGTTTCGAGAACAAAGAACATGAAATAATGACATCAAAAGTAAGATATTTAAACATTTAGTTAATTAATGTTTAAAATATAATACCAGCGATTGCTAGTGTGAAGGGGATCTTAAGTTTGTTTGAAATCAACATTTAAAATCTTAAATGTTTTTGCAAATACAGTTGAAATGGTACAAATGAAAAATGGTTTGCATACATAAATGTTGACAATATGATATTAAATTTGAGTCCTCCAAAGAATGCGCGTCCAAATTTCTAGCTTTGATTAACGGCTAAACCTTCGTGTTGGTGACAGAGCTCTCGTGCAGTTGAGCAAACTGCGCGTTGAATAGCCGAGCCAAGTTTTGATAAAGCATCAGCTGCGTGCATTCAACCTACCAGGCGCGATGCTGGACATCAATTTAGGGCATGCTGTCTTGTCCTTTTCCATCGCAGAATTTTTTCATTTTTATTTTTCCCTGCTTGCCATCAAACATGAAAGAAACAGACTTTTTGTTACCAGTGTGAATATTTCCAGTCAGATAATGGCGCCATTTCCTTACAGATTCGATAATGCATAGCTTCCTTCTCAACACTGCAATATCTATATATCGGCATATAGGATCTAGAAAAATATATACGTCCATCCTGGTTTAAAGTAGCTCCAATGGCAAAGTCAGAAGCATCGGTTTCAAAAGTAAATAGGTAAATTATCGTCTAAGAAAGCTTTATAAATGTTATGCAGTGATTCTGATAGCGCCAACACTTCTAGAGTGGAAGAAAGGCATTGACGAGATAAAAATTTTGAGATCTTGAGGAATATGATATTAAAGCATAAGGCCATCAAAAGCAAAGACCATTAACGAAAGACATGTTCAATATTTCGAGTGGAGAAGCGCAGAGGAGGGCTTTGATAATTATATTCTGTCTCATAAAAAGAATTGCCTGATTGCCATCTGTTATAACAATGACACATATTTTCTTCAAGGTTTTCGTCGTTTCTTCTTGAGTATTGCCACAAACAACGACGTTCTCAAGATAAGCATAAAGAAAATTCGTTGTAACGATATAATTAATTACTCTGGGAGGATCCCGAAAGTTCAAAGCTACAGAATATAAATTGATAGAGGCAAAGAGCTTTTGTTGAGTATAAGGTCGATCCAGTTACTGGATGTTCGCTGGTTAAAGCCACAGAACTAAACACTTTCCATGAGTAGTGCTGAGTTTTCGTTTTTTGTTGACAGCATCCAGGTAATTAATTTATTAAATCTTGTTTTTCGACAACCATACGTCTCTTATTCTCTCTCTCTCTCTCTCTCTCTCTGGCGATCTACTATGTTCAATTATATATATATCTTCAAGAATATATCGATTTATGTATATATAAACTCTGCATCCGAAGCACTATATCTTATATATAGCAATAGGATGGCAATCAGGATAAAGATTGCGGAATACTATATATATATATGATTGATATATATAGATAATGATATATTTGTGTTTGGGGTGTGTGTGTGTGTGTGTGTACTAGATTAGCTGATGTCTCTAATAGCAGGGTTTGAATTTTTCCTTCCAAATCCAGTCACAATGTTTGACAAAAAATCATTGGTAAATGATCAAAAAGAGAGTTACTAGAAATAAATCCTCATTTTAGGAGTGATGAAAAGTACAATATTTATATTTTTGAATATTATCACTAATAACGGGTGAAAAGTGAAAATAGCAAATATCGGTTCCAGGAAGATTGGGTAAAACGGAATGATTTGTAGATGGAACAGAAGCAAGAGCAGCGGTTTACCTACAGATTAGGTTTTGAAATTCCATAAACACACATTGTAAAAGTGTCCAATGTTGCATTTTCGACAATTAAAGGGCAAGGATGACGCCTGTACCCGCAGAAGAAACATTTCTCTCTCAAAATTGAAGCAACTAAAATCCTAGCATCGGACCTGTCGGTCATTTCACAAACGAGCAATGATTCATATTCAGGTCGATTTGACGGCGGCCAACGGAACATTCGTTGGCGAATTCCACACTGCGAATCCTTGGTCAGCGGAACAATCTGGCTTGGCTTGATGGAACAGATAACGTAAGGGTTTTATTTTCAGTAATCTAATCTTAATATGTTGAAATGACTGTCAGCAATTGTAGCATCACTGATTGGTTTCATCTCTATCATATCTGAAGAAACGCTGTTTTGATCTTTTGCTTTTGGTTTCATTGTTTCCTTTCATCTGTCGACATACGATTCTGAAACAATTTCGTTATTGATTATTTCTTTAGTTTTTGTTAAATGGTTTTCAGATATCGGTGTTCTCAGGCGATAATGCATGCAAAACCAAGATAAACGTCGTTCGTTCCAAGTAGCATTTTTTATCGGGAAAAGATGAAAAGACATGGAAGAAATGAGCAGCATCTGGGGAAGGAGGTAGAATATCGAGACGTTCTGGCTTGTCGTTTATTCTGCGAAAGTGAAAACGAAGTTGTTGCATCTGAATAAATTGTAAGAAAACAGAAATGCATCTTCAAGGCTTTAGAAGCTAAGATCCGGAGGTTACATCAACAAAAGATAACTGGGATTATCAAAAGTAAACAAATACAACACGGACAGAGAAATCTGAATGCAATAAACATTCAAATGTCATTATGGCAAATGCCAATTTACCACAGTTATGTAAAATGATATTTACACCTTGTAATATATATATCAAGTAAATGAAAATATGCATTATTTCTGAAAGCATGTTTTTTTAAGATTTAGTGGTAGTCAGAAATGATAGTTTATTTTTGTAGACAAGTTCTTTACATGTTTCAGAGGATAAAGTATTTTTGAATAAACCTGTTTTGGTCTTTATGTGTTCAATTGACTCAGGAAAAAAGACTTTGCATTTAAAAGAAGTCAGTTTTGCACCTATCAAGCCACAGGATCAAACTTCCAAGTACTCAGAAAAACCAAGTTGTAAATTATGATTGAGCAGGGCTCAGAGAGATAACAGAAATCAGATATCTTTTGGTCCTTCTAAATGAATGAGAATATGACGTAAGAAATGTCAAAGACATTTTTATAAGTATATTTTCGTTTTTTTTTTTTTTTTTGCAGGGATCTTCGTACCTTATAACGTTTTATCTCGTCAATTCCCTGTGCTCTCTGGAAAATATTGATTCATCTAACCATTAAATTAAATACTGTCAAAATCGTTAATAATCATTATTCATGGATATGACAAAGCGTGTTCCTTTTTTTGTCAATTTTTATTTTAATTCAATTCGGATTTTTACCTTGATTTTATGTTATATGGTTGGTCAATAATATTAATAATAATAATTTAGGTCGTTGTTTCGGGTAATAAGAACATGCAGGACTTCAAAAGTAAGAGTTTAAAGTTTAGTTAATTAATATTTAAAATATAATACCATGTGCCTGTAAGTTTGTTTGAAATTTAGTAAAATCTTAAATGTTAGTTTCAAATCACTTACAAATGAACAAATGTCTGTATACATCCTCATAATATTAAATTTGAGTGTATGTGTGCGTCCAAGTGGTCTACGCAGGTTAACGGCTGGAGGTTCGTGTTGGGCGGCACTAATTTACGTTAGAATCGTTAATTTATGCTGACAATTATGATATATTTAATGAGCCCGGTGATTATAAAATGTGCTGTTTTGTTTCTTTTCTTGGCTCGCGCAAATATTCTCCTGCTGGAGGGGAGGATATCTCTCCTCTCTATTGTTGAATATGTATATATACACTTTTCCTGTCCGTCCTCAGATTTAGAACTATCAAGAATAGCAAATTGTATATTGATTTATCCAATCATCAAATGGATTCATCAATTTGCAGCAAATTAAGTTTTAGTTTTCTGTAAAAGAAAACTATTGAGATGGCTTTGTCTGTCCATCCACACTTTTCCTGTCTGTCCTCAGAGCTTTAAAAACTACTGAGGCTAGAGGGACTGCAAATTGGTATGTTGATTATCCATCCTCCAATCATCAAACATACCAAATTGCAGCCCTCTAGCCTCAGTAGTTTTGATTAGTTCTGTAAATGAAAACTATTGGGATGGCTTTGTCTGTCCGTCCGCACTTTTCTTTGTCCGCACTTTTCTTGTCTGCCTTCAGATCTTAAAACTACTGAGGCTAGAGGGCTGCAAACTGGTATGTTGATCATCCACCATCCAGTCATCAAACATACCAAATTGCAGCCCTCTAGCCTCTGTAGTTGTTATTTTATTTAATTTTAAAATTAGCCATGATCGTGTTTCTGGTAATGAAGCAACACATGCCACCACAGCCGGCTGAGAGTTTCATGGGCCGCAGCTCATGCAGCATTATACGGAGACCACCGAAAGATAGATCTATTTTCGGTGGTCTTGATTATACGCTGTACAGAAAACTCGTTTGCGCCGAAGAAACTTCGACGCATTTATTACTTGTGTTATGTTAACTAGGCTAGAAATTTATTCATTAAAAATGTCTGGTGGCTTTAAAATAAATTTATTTACGACAACTAAACTTCAAGTTTTAAGATGTCAAGATTAATCTATAAGACACTAAACATTCATCGGAAAAACAAATAAATGAATAAATAGTTTGTTTTAAGAATGTTCAGTGAGAATTTTCTAAATGAAAATTGTTACATTATTTGTGAAGGCATGCTTTGCAATCACTGATATTAAACCGTTATTGTGATTTTTATCTATTGCGTCTCAGCTGTCTTGCATCTGAAAAGACAAAAGTCAAAGTGAAGATTCATTATTGTACGTTGATATCAACATGGGATAATAATAATAATAATAATAATAATAATAATAATAATAATAATAATAATAATAATAATAATAAAGATCCACAATTATATAGTATATACTACTATGTAGGATAAACAAGCAAAGACTTTTGAACTCCTGAACGGTGTTCCTCATCAGTGTTAACGTTGACACAGTTGAGGTGTTCCGTTCAAGTGTTCGAAAGTCTTTGCCCGTGTATTTTACATATTAATATTGTTTGCCATATAACTGTGGATCTTTATTGGATCTTTTTCACGAGATTGTGAATTTCTTAGAAATAATAATAATGATATCTGTAGGAAAAAAATTATTATTATTATTATTATTATTATTATTATTATTATTATTATTATTATTATTATTATTATTATTTTGTCTATCACAATCATCCTATTCGACTGGGTGATTTTTATAGTGTGGGGTTCCGGGTTGCATCCTGCCTCCTTAGGAGTCCATCACTTTTCTCACTATGTGCGCTGTTTCTAGTAGAACACACTTCTAAATGAGTGCTGGAGCTACTTCGGCATCTAGTTTCTCCAGGTTCCTTTTCAGGGATCTTGGGATCGTGCCTAGTGTTCCTGTGATTATGGGTACAATTTCCACTGGCATATCCCATATCCTCCTTATTTCGATTTTCAGTTCTTGACACTTATTAATTTTTCCTCTTTATTTCTCATCTACTCTGGTGTCCCATGGTATTGCGACATCAATGAGTGATACTTTCTTCTTGATTTTGTCAATCAACGTCACGTCTGGTCCATTGGCACGTATCGCCCTGTCTGTTCTGATACCATAGTCCCAGAGGATCTTTGCCTGATCGTTTTCTATCACTCCCTCAGGGTATTATTATTATTATTATTATTATTATTATTATTATTATTATTATTATTATTATTATTATTATTATTATTATTATTATTATTCCTAAATGATAAAGATTAGAAAATAGAGAGTGAACACAGATAAAAGAGATAGCACATCCAGAAAATAAATGTATGCATACTTAAACAAACAAAAAAAAAATATATATGTTAGATTTTAACCTTTCGAGGTAATGATGATCAGGATATTAGCAGTTCATGAAGTAATTAATATTATAATAAAATATTATGTTGCAGCACTGACGCGCATTGCGGTTGAATCGCAACTCTTGTAACACTGGGATAAATTATTATAGCTTCATGAGTACCTTTTTTTTTTAATATTGATAGTTACATGAAGTTAAATTTCATGTGATGGTTAGGAGATCAACTTTCTTCTTTCCACAAACATATTTTGTTAAATGCTTTGAATTGAAAAGAAATATAAGTGTTTAGACTAACATCACTTTTTTTTAAGGAAAAAAATTTTCATATTTAATTAATGCAGTTTTGTTATTTTAATATTTTAAGAAATACACTCTAACAAAAAATAATCGTGAAGAGTATTTAAGTTTATGAAAATGGTTATAATTCGTAAGATTAAGGATTGCATTACGTAAAGTAATGAAATATTTGGCTTAACATATACCAAAGCTAAAGAAAAGAGTCACTTAATTATAGAAACAAACATCCTTACAAGAATATTAAAAGAACTGCAAGAAATTTTAGAAAATACGATTTCCTGCTTGAAAGCATAAAGTTAAGGCGACTCAGCAATCATTATTCCATTCCAGTCATTGCACAAAATAAGAGCTGGAGATAATTAGTCCACTTTTATGTCTGGCCATGGGGGTGGGGTGGGGGTTTCTTTTACAATTTTTTCTTACGTTTTTCCATTCAATTAGGTATTAACAGAAGTTTTAAAATATATGCATAACCAACCAGTACAATATATATGTAATACTTTAGCATAAAAATATGATAAAAATATTTCTAAATTTTTTATCAACATTCCCATACGTTCCTACTTTCTACGTAAAAGATTCTGATAATATATCTTAAAACGTACAAAAAATGAATACACATGGAGGGCATTCAATTTTGAATGCTGAGTAAAAAAAACACTGCAAATTTTTTATAAAAATTAAAATCATACAAGAGCCTCCAGTATATGGCCTTTTTCATTGCATCATTTGGTTTTAGCAGTTTTGACTAAAGGTATTGCATTGTAGCAATAGTGTATTACAAAATTCGAAAAGTATTCGGACCTATATTTGGCCGAATTATTTATTACGTGGCTGTAAAAGCCCGATGTTGAATGCTTGACGTAAATATGTTTTCCTTTTTCTTCTTGCTAACGATACTGGAACGCCTAAAAGGAGATGGGAAAAGCACATGAAAAACTTATTTGAATTTGCTGGATATAATTTTCCAAGTACCTTCAGCCATGGTTTGAAGTAGAAAGGGCTTACGCAGAGTCTCCTTCCAAAGGTTTATTGATAAAGGACAGATCGGTGAAATTCAGGAAGATTTAATTCAATTGGATTTCAGTTAACTATGTGATGTTCTTTTGGAGCTTCTCTCTCTCTCTCTCTCTCTCTCTCTCTCTCTCTCTCTCTCTCTCTCTCTCTCTCTCTCTCTCTCTCTTTGACAAGAGTAATAAACATTTTATTTTTATCTTCATAAAGCATTATCGACGCAGTAACTATTTAGCGAAATGTTTACCACCATAACCATCATCATACTTATTGTCTTTTATCACATTTATTATCCAGTATAGTTGCACCGAGAATCAGTCAGTTGTCACGTAACGGCAGTTACAAACTTCTGCTCATAAAGATGGAAGTTTGTCCACAGCCAAATTGGGAAAGGATGCTAATGCTTATTGGAACTTTGCCGATTTAAAAAGAAAGTTTGCGGGAATATGATGGTAGTGGCTTAGTTGAATGAAAGGTTCTTCTGTGAAGAGTATGAAACGATAGGCAGATAGTGTTGGTCTGTAGACATTGGTCATTTTTACTTTAATGTGACGTCGATAGAACTTAGGTTTTCTTTTATGAACGTTCAGGAAAAAGAACTCGTGATTTTAAGAATTTCTGCCATTCATTTCCGAAAGATCTGCAATCAGTTTCGAAAATTTTGGATTAAGACGAATTTACCTCTCTGGAAATCGGCAGATATTAAACAAATCTTCAGAATACAATTTATACACGCATACACGTACGCAGCTTTATGGCTTTAATACTTTTACCAAAGATTTTAAAACCCACCTTATCTCGTAAAAGGAGCTGCAATGTCGCTGCTGGTCTACCTGTTTCCAAAATATCCATCAGCAAAGTTGAATGGAGAAATGGAATTATCTCTCTCTCTCTCTCTCTCTCTCTCTCTCTCTCTCTCTCTCTCTCTCTCTCTCTCTCTCTCTCTCTCTCTCTTATTTTTTCTTCGTGCTCTCCGATTAACACGAACCCGGCATTCATGAATTCGGATACTTTTTTCTCGGACCCACCAAAATTTGAATTCTCCACAGGTACACAATTCTGTTTCTCGGTTCTGAGCTGAATGTTCCAAGTGATATTTTTTCTTTACTCGTTTGTGTTTTTTTTTTTTTTTTTGTAAAACGAAAGATAGATACGGTTCCTCTACCCCTTATTACGGTTAAAGGAAGGATTCAATGTATCCACTGTTATCCAAGGCCCACAATTTTAAAGGATTCAGTATATCCATTATATTCCACCCACCGCTATTTCGAAATTGGTGTCTAAAATCTCTGACAGAGTGAAAGACCGAACATATGTATAATTGTAACAGGAAAGCTGTGATATGACATTGTAAGTAATAACATGACCTTTACCCTCATGAATTCCAAATTTAGTTCTTTGCGTAACATCAACACCACGGAACAGTGGAGGATCTCTCTGGTGAAACTCTTCACAAAGACGCCTGCAGCTTTAAAATCTTTTCTTTTTTTCCCCGAGTCATAAATAGAAGCGTTGCAAGGAAACATATTAGCTTCATACGGCAGCGGAATACCAATGCGGGAACAGAAAGGGAAACAAACGTTCTCTTACGTTCTCTCCTCACCTTTTGTTTTTCTTTCTTTGTTGGCTTGTGTATAGCATTGACAACAGTCGTCAGACTGCATATCAACTAGACCATAGTTAACAAGGTGACAGACACGACAGAACGTTGTCTTTGATATAGAGCCCCTAGGAGGTCCATTCAGTACCTAGGACTTGCAAGCACATACAATTTGGGGTTTGAAGTGTTTCAAGGTTTTAGTCTGGTCTCGAGAGTGCAGCTAAGGTTTGTTTTCAAAAGATAATGGGCAAAATCTTATTGTAAAGAATGAAAGTCTCATTAACGCAGTGATTAATTGTGGGAGTTGTAACTGGTTTTCTACAAATCTTTTGCCAAAGCGGTGATAGGATAATGGTACAGCAAAACCCGCCCCTCAAATTTCTGGGGGTTTTGCAATTTTCTTTTTTAAATTGATATGCAGTTCATTTATGATAAATTTCTGCTCCTTGTTTTAAAGTTAGTATTTCATCAATTGTTTCAGCAAAGGAGAGTCCCGCATAATTTAATAAACAGGAATCCTTGGAAACACAACTGAATATAATTATTCTGTCACAAGATCTCTCTTTAATCTCAGGTCAAACATTCCTTAATCACCTTCAGCGAACATCGGCTGATGTCCACTTAATGGAATGCTAATATTTTCGTTAAATTCCATAACAGTCATTGATTGCTGGAAGGTACAGCCCTCTTTGTTTACTGATCAATATTAAGAAGTGATAGGAATTCTCCTCTTCTTTCGTTTTGCATAATCCCTGAAGCTATCCTGGTTTTAGGGGAAGGGTCTGCCGTTTACTCCTGGTTTTAAAACTTTTATCATATTGCAGTTTTCTTTTCAGTTGCCTTTCCACTTCATCAAATAAAACAGTTCATCGCCTTTTCTTTGTCAAGTGTTTTGCAGCATAGTATAAATACTTATTATCAGCAGACATTCAGATGCATCTGGGTACGGCACAGAAAGAGGACTCATTCTAGACAGCCAGTAATGGGAGTGATTTGACAGAGAGAGAAATGAAGTAGGGAAAACGGGAATGAAGGGAAGAATGAGTATGAAAGTAAAAGCAAAGATAAGGGGGAGAGAATGAGAGAAAAAGTGAGACCCTTCAGTGGCAGAAAATATTGAGTTTATCTAGAAAAGTAGGTTTTTATTGCTCTGTATCTTTGAAATAGAAAGCGCCTTTAAGTCAGGAATATTACTATCATATAATGCCAAACCAAGGGTCCTCTAAACATAATGGGCATTCCGGTTTCAATTAATGACGTTTTGGAAGAGTTTATCCCAAGCTCTCTCTCTCTCTCTCTCTCTCTCTCTCTCTCTCTCTCTCTCTCTCTCTCTCTCTCTCTCCATTTGTCTGTCTATCTTACTATCTGTGAATTAGTAGCAGCAGGAAACGATCGTTAGACAAATTTTCAAATGTTTCGGTGATCACGATGGTTGCTTGTTAACTATTTATGATACTCCCAGTACTACAGCTGCAAACAATAATATTATTAACAGTGATTATTGTCTGCATTATTGCACCATCAATATTATTGTCACATAATTGTTATTACTACTCTTTTAGGGAACATTCCGAGAGAGCCTTAATAAGCTTTTCTGATTGCCTTTAGACTTAATTGACTTATTAATTCTAAGAGTACTACGGCGTTACATTTCTTAATAAAAATAACGACAACAATAAAAAATTCCATAAGAAAGGTAAACGGCTTGCAGTTCATTTTTTATAAGAAGGCTTTTTTCATTATTTTTTTTACTGCTCTCTTTCAGCACTTTTAACATTTTTTAGGTAGGCAAGTTATGAAGTTGATATAATTTTTCCACTGAGGACATAATTATGAAAGTCGGGCTTTTTCCTGGGTATTTCTCGTCATTGGGTTTTCTACACTATACAATTTAGAGAGAGAGAGAGAGAGAGAGAGAAGGGGAATTTTTTAGTTGATAATAAGTTAGTCGTCCCGTGGGCTCGAACCAGATTGTATATGAATCACGGTGATGTGATAAAAAGTCATAATTTGGCTGCGTGCGACAAACGCATTACACGGTCAACATAGCAGAGGTGGGTGGATATCGTCTCTAAATACAAACACCTGAGTTCGACGGGGGATTTGTATATGGGAGCCGATACCCACTTATACCTCACTTGCTGGCCGGATGGGTTAATGCGTCCACTGTAGTCCTGAGTTCTTGTCCTTCGCTGGTTCGAGCCCACGGGACGACGAACTTATTATCAACTAAAAAATTCCCCTTCGGTCACATATATGAAAATATATTATTTCCGAGGTAGAACGAATTGGATATTAAAGGACGTTTGTAGCTTACTGATTGTATATGAATCACGGTGATGTGATAAAAAGTCATAATATGGCTGCGTGCGACAAACGCATTACACGGTCAACATAGCAGAGGTGGGTGGATATTAAAGAACGTTTGTAGCTTACTGATTGAATGAATATATATATATATATATATATATATATATATATATATATATATATATATATATATATATATATATATATATATATATATATATACATACATATATATATATATATATATATATATATATATATATATATATATATGTATATATATATATATATATATATATATATATATATATATATATATATATATATATATATATATATATATATATATATATATATATATATATATATATATATATATATATATATATATATATATATATATATATATATATATATATATATATATATATATACTGTATATATATATATGTAGAATCTACTGGTCACTTTTACCAGACACACATGTAATTCTAATAGCTACAATGCCCTCTTAACTTCTCGAATTTTTCGCGCTTTTTTGGATATGCTTGTAACTACGAAGCCGTAACATCCAAACGCACGAAATTGAAGAGACTTCTGATTGCCGGTGGCGGGAGACGAAGGTCAGGTCGGCAACGTGACCTCCTTGTGGTCATGGTGACGCGGGTTCGTCTCCCGCGACCGGCAATCACAAGTCTCTTCAATTTCTTGCCTTTGGATGTTACGGTTTCCTAGTTATCAAGCATATCCAAAAAAGCGCGAAGAATTCGAGAAGTTAAGAGGGCATTGTGGCTATTAGAATTACATATTATATATATATATATATATATATATATATATATATATATATATATATATATATATATATATATATATATATATATATATATATGAATGTCTTTTACTGTAATATCACAGTGTAATATGAATATAAGAAGGCCCATAAAACACTATTTGAACGTTGCAACCATATATTTCGAGCACTTCCTTCTGTGCCCCTGTTCAGTGGTGAAATATGGACAGATGAAATGTTACAGGAGTATATATACAAAGCATATATAGGTGTGGCTTTAAGTCTCCGATGGTATGTAGGTGACCGTTTCTCAAGAAGGAGGGAAAACAATTCCCTAGTGGTTTTTGGCCTCATTAACTCCTGTTTTGCGATACGTCTGGTGGTCGTATTTCCTGGAGCACCTGTTTGAGAAGAGGTTTAAGGATTAACCCGTCGATTTCATTCGCTTTCCAGTGTCCTCCAGACAAGTTCAAACCAACAATATCAGCTTGTCAAGAGGACATTGGAAAGCGGATGAAATCGACGGGTTAATCCTTAAACCTCTTCTCAAACAGGTGCTCCAGGAAATACGACCACCAGACCAATCGCAAAACACGAGTTAATGAGACCAAAAAACCACTAGGGAATTGTTTCCCCTCCTTGGGAAACGGTCACCTGCATACCATCGGAGACTTGATGCCACGGAAATGTACGTTCATACGTTTGCTACAAAATCGCTAAAGTGCGAAGAGTCTGTCATTCCTTTGGATAAGACGAAAGCGCCCGTGTGTGTTTGGAACACACCAGGGAATTGAAATTCCCTCTGCGGAAACTAAGTATTGAACCTTGAACTTACTAACTTTTGCAAGTTTTACCATTTTTGTTTAGTGATTTTGGTTGCCTTTGTTTATAAGTATTTTTTTTACATGTTTGAAATGTCATTTTATCACCGTTTTTTATTTTATTGTTAATAAGGGGTATTCGTTCTTTGGCAGAGAGTTTCAATGGAGCCATGATTAATTGGGGAGGATATGCTCCTGTATAAGCGAGCATTTAAAATAGCTGATGAGGGAAGTGGTTGTTTATAATGGAACTTATGACAGAATTGACTTTGAAAGTTATGTGTAACAGACTTAAGTGAAATGTGGGTTGGTTTAGAGTGTTGGTGGGGGACAGGAAATAATCCCCACTGATCATATTTGACAGGCAATTATTCTTTGCTTCGGGGTAATGATTAATGGGTTTAATATCCATCTTCCATAATTTCATTTTACATGATTCGTTGTTATTAAACTTGCTTAATAAATTTTAGTTGTGTAATTTTAGGATCTGATTTACACACCGTAGACAGAATAGGTAAATGAGAGAGAGAGAGAGAGAGAGAGAGAGAGAGAGAGAGAGAGAGAGAGAGAGAGAGAGAGAGAGAGAGAGAGAGAGAGAGGGGGACAGATCGGCTACCAGCTACATATACCAATTGGACTCAGGTATGACCAAGGGCCCTTTATCAAGGTTCGACAAGTGCTTTATATATACTGTGTATGTATATATATATATATATATATATATATATATATATATATATATATATATATATATATATATATATATATATATACACATACACACATATATATATATATATATATATATATATATATATATATATATATATACACACAGTATATATATACATATACATACATATATATATTCAGAGGATGACCGCCTATTATGTTGGAACAAGCCCACAGCGGCCACTGACTTGAATTCAAGCTCCCAAAGAACATGGTGTTCATATGATAGAAGCTACAGAAGATAATAGGAAATTGATGAGTTTGCTGGAGAATATACGTAATTCTAGATTCCAAAGTGTATTTTAGTTATCGTCCCTCCTTCCCACTTGTCCTGAACCACTTTTGGATATATGAGCATATAGGATTTTAACATTTCTTCAGTACATTAATATTGTTGATACTGTTACAGGATAAACAGACATTCTTAAAACATTGCTGAAAACGAATTGGTGAGAATTACACCAGTAACGAACTTTCGGAAACACCCGTTTCCTTTCCCAGAGGGAATAAACACCAAGAAATGTTTGAGAAGGAAGGAAACGGGAGTTTCCGAAAACTTAAGTTTGTCATAATATTAGTCAGTGCCTCTTCAGCACTGCTGTTAGAAGTTTTTCTCCTGTATATGTGAATGTGATTACTCATTGGCATTATTATTTTCCAAAATGTTTTTGCCTTACTGTGGAACAAAGCCAAATATAGCAGTAAGGTGTTAGGATTCAACAGATTAGCAAAAAAACACAATTATATTTAGATAAAGAATCTTGCCTTTCAGAAGAGCTAAGATATGCAAGGTAATGACACACACACTCCTTTTGCAACACACAAGACAGAGCTAACAATAGGTAACCTTTTCGAATAACTAACGGACGCAAAAGTAGGATTGCAAACTACGCAACTAGGCGTATGCTCTCTCTCTCTCTCTCTCTCTCTCTCTCTCTCTCTCTCTCTCTCTCTCTCTCTCTCTCTCTCTCTCAATTATAAGTTTATACAAGTATGAAGAGGATCAAAGATTATACATAAAAGATGAAAATAATTAGATAATAAATACATATTATAAATGAGAGTGACTAATACACAGAGCCATCAGTCAGAATGTCATTTAATCTCCGGGAATAATCACTCATTAGCATTCCCGTTCCATAATGAATGAGGAAAGGGAGGCGGGGTACATTTGGATTCTCTATTTATTTTATTATGACGGACCCAAAGGACGCTTTTTATGTGAGAGTCCTAAATTATCATCCGGTACAACTTTTCATATTTCAAGGTATATAATTAATGCATAGACTGAAACACTCGTTTTGCGTTAAAATCTGTTTATGGAATGCACATAAATCTTTGAGTGTACTGACGGTAATATGATTTTCAATTATTCCTGTCACCTCCTTTCATTTAATCCCAATTTCCCCATTTTCGTACGCCGAAGGAAAACGCAGCAGAGACGCCCCTCAAGTAACAACTTGGGTGAGCAAATCCTCTCGGAATCCTTCCATCCTCATCTTCCCTTCTCGAATCAAAGTCGTAACTAACCAGACGCAACTTTTCACTCGGCGCCATTAAATCTGCGAGTGTACAGTAGTGGCTTCGGGCTCACTTCCTGAAGGACGTGTTCATTCCAGAGGCTCCAGGATCGAGTCGAGCGCCGCGAGTTTCCAGGGACGAAGAAACTGGTTGGACGGCGCTGGCTGGATTTGTCTCTCGGGAATGGCGGGAATTTTTCGGTCAACACAGAGCGGAGGGAATTCGCGTTCAGTCTCTGTTTCGTTTCTGACCGGTTCATCCGTCGGGATTTTTTCTGTATTTTGATCCCCTCTTACGTACAGAGAGAGAGAGAGAGAGAGAGAGAGAGGTAAATTCATTTGAGTTTTAGTCAAAATAATTATGATGCTCTTATTTTCTGGGCGAATCTCTCTCTCTCTCTCTCTCTCTCTCTCTCTCTCTCTCTCTCTCTCTCTCTCTCTCTCTCTCTCTCTCTTGTTATTGAGAAGGATAAGTATCCCATATTTTACGTTTTGTTTAGTATCATAGACAATCAAGCTATCGCTACAAGTTCACGAACAAACTTCCGTGGAAAGTTTGTCCACAGTCATTGTGGTCACGAATCCTAAAACTTCTCCGAAGTTCACCAAAATAAAAAGATTTTGAAACACGGTCGCATAAAACTTGTCTTCCAGTACTGATTCCAATTGTAATAAAGCACCAAAACTCCAGCCAGTGTGGCGTAAAATATGTAGAAAAAAGTAAACAGGTTGTGTTGCGAATCAAGAGATTTTTATCCGATCTGTTTCGACAGTTTTTTTTTCAAGTCGATAGATATTACGAAACAATCTCCATAACACGACGCCCAGAGAGAGAGAGAGAGAGAGAGAGAGAGAGAGAGAGATTTACCGGGCTGCACGTGCCTTAAATCAAATTTTAAAAAATGACTAGACTGCTTTGCAGAAGTTGCTGCAATATCCCGCTCAGTCTTTCAGTTGCGAATTTGCCCTTCCTAAGTAGGGAATGAAAAGCGAGCTTTTTAGCATTAAGAGAACGTGTTCAGCACATTATCTCTCTCTCTCTCTCTCTCTCTCTCTCTCTCTCTCCTTTTTATTTCAGTTAGAGCTTCACACGAATGCGCCATTAAGCTGTGTCGTGAATTCTTCTTGTAGACCCATAATTCCATGCAGGGACACAGTTCTGCTTTTCTGGTTTCATGGCTACTGAAATGTAAAATTCGGAATAATTATCAACATAATTTTGCTTCTTAAATATTTTATGACACTACTCTTTTTCTCGTCTTTGCATTCAAATTTTCATGTTTATAAATGAAAATAAGTCATAGGTCATCACTTTTTTGTTACCTTAAATGGAACGACTCGATTTATTGAAAGTTATGTGACATGAGCCTCTCGGTAACTCAAAAAGAAAAAAAAAGGACCGTAATTTGTAAAGATTTATATAATAGGCCGAGAATAGCTTACACCCAACAGGAATTACAGTGCATTACCGATAAGCGCTGGGGTGTCCAGAGTCACTTTCATTTCATCTAAACCAGACCAGGGTTCGAATCCTGGCCATCTCAGAAGCACTAGTATAATTGCCCTTGGGTGTACGTTATTCCCAAGGTAAAGTGATTCGATATTAAATGAATTTGTTAACGATCCGAACGCAAGGCAGAGTGAATTTGATATTAGACGATATATATGAATTGTAATTGCGAAAGGAAGGCAGAGTGGGTTCTATATTAAACGATATTTGTGAAATGATAATTGCGAACGAAGGGTAGAGGGAATTCAGTATTAAACGATATTTGTCGCCTAATGTTTGCGAACGCAAACCTTCAATACCCTACCCCTGAACTAAAGCTCCCACGCGTCATTCATTACCAATATGAGAGAAGTATCTTTCCCAACATTTCGCCATAAACTCTGAGAAGCCTCTTGGGAAACCAGAAAAAGTTCTATCCTACACCTTTGCAAAGAGAAATTAGGATGGGGATTTAAATTTCATAACACGGAATGATCCAGTTCAGTGGACATGACTTTGGGGGTTATAAAAAACTTGAAAAAATTCTGCATATAATGAAAAAGAGCGAAGAGATATACAAAATAAATTTCATAAATGAATTTCATCGAGACACCTGGATATTTATTAGAAGGTTAATTAATAATAGTAAAATTAATATCTAAGTAATTTATCCTATTTAAGAAATATCCTGTCTAAATTGTTCACGTGAAAATGCGCCCCGTAAGACTCAAGGGGAACCGCACGCTATTCAGCTACTTGAAAAAACCTACAAATGTTGTCAAATACCTGATTACACGCTGCAACACAAATTGCTACCGCGTACATGTAAATTAGCAGTGAACATGTGTGCAATACGCACAGTATTCAGTTAATTTCATACCTTGGAAATTTTACGTAAAAAACATAACAGTCAGGAAATTGATGCCACTTACATTTAAAAGTTACGACGATATCCCTGAAATAGGGTATAAACCAAGTTATTACAAATTGAATTATAACTGGCATGATTGGCAGGTATAATATAAAAAATCGTAAACCTAAACGTTTATAAAGGAATAATGGGAACTGGGAGACATTTTTTATGAGATCAGCAATATCCCTACAACTGATTTTGGAATCACAGTAAAATTCCCCCTGAGTTTTACAGACCCATAGATATCGTCCTGGGACGGAGGCGTACTACTTAGAGAAAGACTGTGAGGAGAGGTGGTTTCTTCCTGGGTGGTGTAGAACGAAGCTTCCATTATGAAAGGATTGACACTCCGAAGGGCTTCTTGTATCCCATTCAGGGTAAATTATGAGCTCAGAGGACAGGTGAGTGACTCGATGCTTCGTGATCAAATGGGGCCTCGTAACCTCAGGAAGAGAGTTGCTGGTTCGGTTAGAACCAGATCGGCCGCTGGAAACACGGAGCTGTCAACAACCAAAAGTGGGAGATTAATATATAAGT
The DNA here is from genome assembly GCF_040412425.1 of Macrobrachium rosenbergii. NCBI lineage: Eukaryota > Metazoa > Arthropoda > Malacostraca > Decapoda > Palaemonidae > Macrobrachium > Macrobrachium rosenbergii. The sequence goes on along the minus strand of NC_089785.1, from coordinate 4,696,215 downwards.
GAGCTGGCTGCCTTCTCGTGACCATGCCACCTAAAAAGAAGTTATCATCCTCATGAAATCCATATTCCCCAAGGAATTTCGGTCCTACAGGAAAAATGGAAGCCATATACGCATAACAGTAGTTACTTTCCATAATGAATATCAAGCTGAACGCGTGTGTGTGTGTGTTTCAGCCTCCAGTTCCAGATTTTATATAATTTAAGTAGGAGAAGAGGTGATATGCAATGAGTGTATGGTGGGAGAATCAATGAAAGTGGCTGTGAAATGATGTGAGGCCCTTGGAGTGATTCTGGGCGTTGGAGTGTTTCGCGACAAGCAAGGCGATCTCAGTCAATGAGCGTCTGTGTGTGGTGGCATGCATGGCCTATCAAAGATGTCAGCCTATAGTTGAGCTCACACTGTCATCCTGCCAGTGCAAACATGCAAAACCGTTTATTAAATTCCCGGCTACTGCTGCAGAAAAAAGACAAACAAAATCTCCTCTTTATGCAGTAGCACAGTACCCAAATGTTCTTGGGTCAGTTGACGGAACCTTTGTGCCTATTTGTGCGCCGAGTGAAGATGAACCACAATTTGTATCACGTAAAGGATACCATGCCCGGAATAGCCAAATTATCAACAATGCCGACTTGAAGATAACAAATATTGTAAAGAAAGTGGCCCGGGAGTACTCATGACTCCCATTGGAACGTGTGTATTCTGAATGATGATTTTGAGACCGGAGGTGTTGGCAAAGTATGGTTACTAGGTGACAGTGGATACGCACGCTCTCCAACCCGCGCACACCCAGTGAACATAATTATAACCGAAGTCAGAAAAAAAAAACAAGAAGTACTAGTGAACGTACAATAAGCGCCAAAAGTGATGCGACAAATTTCAGAGGATTTCGTTCGAAATTCACTAACTGGCAACCACAGCACGTAGCTCAAAAACTTATTTTTTCCTTCATTGAAAGCTCTATCAAGCAAAATAAAGCTAACATATGATGCACAAATATCAAATCTATGGTATTTATAACAATCATAAGAAAAAATTGCGGTAATATTGATTATTTCAAAGTTTAGTTATTGCTTCAAACTGTAGAAACGAAACAATTTGAAATTTTCGTTCAACACAGGACTACCAACATTACCGACGTATATTTAGAGGAATGTGGAAAAATTATTTTATATCATAGCGTATTATCATTTATTTTAGAAAAAAGACGTATAAAACCATGCAAGTAGCAATATAATATAAATGTAAAATCTTCGTAACATTAAGCATAATCAACCATGAATGCGTCTAGATTCAACAGAGAAGTTGGGCGTGGTTGGTAGTTTGATTTCAGCTTCTAGGACTATATATACCGTTCGGACTCTACTTCAGCTTTATTTTTTTCGGTTTCGACCCACGGCACCAACGTAATATTATCTACCCAACCTATGAATCACCAGCCGTGTCCTACTAGAAGAGGGTGTCTTTGCCCTAATAACCCCATCGCTAGCCAGTGCCTACCAGTATTTTTTTAGGGGTTGGTGCATTTTGACCGAGGGCCTCCAGCATCAGCCGTAGTCATAGCTACCGGACGAACACTGTTCTGACACTTCGCAAAAGTGGTCATGCAACCTCTGATAAGATGGATCAGCTGACAGTGATTACGTAAACTCTAATCAAGATGGATCAGCTGGTGATTAGACCGCGAACCGAGGCATCAGAATCAGTTAGGAGATCTGCAATTGAATTGCATCGGACACGAACTCCAGTGCAAGAAATAGCACGACGTTTAAATCTCCACAGAGCAACTGTATATAGATGGTTGAAGAGATATAACGAAGTAGGACTAGCAGGACTAGAAAATCAAAGAAGATCTGGTCGACCTCGCTGCACGACAGAAGAGGAAGACAGGCAGATGATTGGATTTGTAAGAGAGCGAACAGTGACTTGGCTTCGCTCTTCAATATTTTCTATGGAGAGCAATTTCTGGGAAAATGTTATCTGGTGCGATGAGAAAACGTTTTTAACGACGAGAAAGGAAGGCTTTATTGTTGGCGTCCAAGGAAAAAAGGTATGTCAGATTACTTGTGTTCGAACATTAACCTACAGTGGGATCCAACAATTATGGCGTGGTTCATCGTGTAATAATAATGGCAATAATGCACATAATTGATTATTTAGGTGTTTTTGGACCACATTAGATTAATAACCAATCCCTGATAATTGTTTAGCCTACGGTGATTCATTTGGCTATGTGTAACTATAATTTCATTTTCATACACAGGCCTACTGTACAAGGCCTATACATTCTTTACTTTTAAAAATTTTTCATGGGCTACATGGTTAATCTAACTTGAGACTTACAAGTCTTAGCTTATTCTTTTTTAGTCCAAAATAATATTTTATTAGTCTACGTGAATAATTATAACTATTTGACTTAGGCCTAAGATAATAATGGAGTTTTTTATTATATATATATATATATATATATATATATATATATATATATATATATATATATATATATATATATATATATATCTACATCTATATCTATCTATCTATCTATCTATCTATCTATCTATCTATTTATATATATATATATATATATATATATATATATATATATATATATATATATATATATATATATAAATTTTATTGTCTCCCCCTCTTTAGATTTGAGGATAAATTTGTGCAGCCATGTCTTGAAGTGGCAGAATCGCCGCCGGCGTGTGGGTTGGATGGCAGCATGTGGACCGGGGGCTTTGGTCCCTATTCATGAACGGTTAAATGGTCACCAGTATGTCGAAATTTTGGAGGAAGTTTTGATTCCCTCTGTGAGAGCCCTCCTGCTTCCTGACCATATCCCCATACACGTAGCTATGGACAATTCTTCTGTTCATAACAGCCGTGTCGTCCAGGAGTGGTTTAAAAGGCATCCTGAAATCATCCGGATTAACTGGCCCGCCAAATCACCAGACCTCAATCCCATCGAGAACCTATGGGCCATTATGACTAAAGAATGGGACGGCACTGCCCTTAAATCAAAACATCTACTCATCAACCACTGTTCATCTGTGTGGGAGTCTTTAAGAGGAACCAAGATATGTGAGAATTTGGTGGACTCAGTTCCGAGGAGATTAAATGCTGTTATTGACAATTTAGGCTCTTGCAACAAAATATTGAATATATGTTATCGTTTTGCATGTTCATTATTGACGAATAAATGTAACTATTTATGTAAATATTTGGACAAATTTTCAAGGAGAATGTATGATTTTGTTTCATTATGAACATTGTGATTATTCATTGACTTTTAAGTTTTTAAATTTCATATATATATATATATATATATATATATATATATATATATATATATATATATATATATATATATATATATATATATATATATATAATTATGAAATAGATTATGAAATGTATATCTCTTTATCTAACCTACTATAAAATCATGATTGTTTTTAAGTTGCAGGAAAAGCAATCTACTTAGCAACGTCTTCTCAAACTGGTAGACTTAGGAGATTGCCAAGTTATGTTAACATATCTTTAGTATTTCCTAAAGAGAATAATTACTCGTATGATATACTGATAAGCGAGAGTAAGATTTAACGATGATAGTTTTTAGCGTAATCCCACAAAACAAGTTGAAAGATTCTGGTAAACCAAGTACGTATTTATAAAGCTCATGATAATGAAACCTTATTTATGGAAAATCATGTTTACAACCATCTACTAGATATCCAAATAAAAGGAGAGAGAGGGTAAAAATAAGCGCAAAAATATTCTTCAGGAGAGGAGAGAGCAAAAAAAGAGAAGAAAAATCTTCGGGAGACAAAGAGAGCAAAATTGAGGAGAGAGAAAGGTGACTAGGCCTAGTACCGGGCACAGCAAGTCTTGCAATACGTGGGCATTGTATGTTATTTAGGCAAAGATAGAACCATTAGGACCGACGCCGGGACCTATCCTTGCACCTGGGAAACAGACTCGCTATATAAAAAATAATAAGAAAGCAGTCGATAAGCAACTACCTCGTGTAGTCGGAAAACGAAACAGCCCAACCACCGCCACTCTACCTCAACCCACAATCCTAACACCATCTTTTTCACTTCAAACTTTTACTTCAAATCTTCTAATCATATTCCAATTGTGAAATCTAAGACTGAATTTGCGTGAGTGGGCGCATCATAAGGGCGTGATATCACCCAAATTCATATTTCCCCGTGCAACCAGTAGTCAGTTGATCCAGTCAAGTATTACATTTATAACAGAAATCCATGAGATTTGGGGATTTATATCTTACACACACACACACACACACACACACACACACACACACACACACACATATATATATATATATATATATATATATATATATATATATATATTTATATATATATATATATATAAATATATATATATAATATATATATATATATATATATATATATATAGATATGCTGAATTGCGTTCTAAGGTCTCACCAAAACGTATTTTCGTCCAGGTTTCAATTTGTTTTAGTGCATTTTGAGACTATGCTTGTCCACGATCCGAGTGTGCATATGCTTATGAGCATCATTTTAATTCGAGGATCTCCTGTTTGCTCTCTCTCTCTCTCTCTCTCTCTCTCTCTCTCTCTCTCTCTCTCTCTCAGGGCCTTTTTATCTAGTCAGAATAACCAGACGCCTTTTTTAAGATTCAAGCACTAGGCCTATTAGTCATGCTCAGGAGATCCTCGAATTAAAATTATGCTCGCAAAGCATATGCACACTCGGATCGTGGACAAGCATAGTCTCAATTATGCACTAAAACAAATTGAAACCTACGAAAATACTTGTTTGGTAAGACTCAGAACGCAATTCCACCTTACGATATGCGCAATTGAGAAATCCGATAAAATTATTTAATAACAAACTGGAAAATATATTTCATTGTTTATTAAAATAGGCCCAATCATGTAGCCAATGCTAAACGCGCATATAACTAGGATTGCGTTTTTTTTTTTTGCACCAAATTGTGTCTTATTTACATTTCATTTAATCAGATGCTAAATCATAATAACACGATATAAGGCTATAAAAGTAGAAAGTTAATTTACAATAAATCACATTAGGCCAACGCTTATGCGCAGTTTCTGCAGCCACTCGGTGAACACTCGACATCCCACATGCAGAGCCGCAGATGTTTCTACGGCGAGATTTTTTCTCTCTCTTTTTTTTTATAAATGATGATTAAACTAGCATTGACCATTCACTTGGAAAATACCTTCTGTTGTTCTACAGCTAATCACTGATACTTATTATCAGATAAATAGGATGACAATAATTGGAATAAAATTTACTAACTGGCAACCTAACTGAGAGTTTCTGAAGAATTACGATCAATTCTGAAATCTGTCGCATCACTTTTGGCGCTTACTGTACAATTGGAGTTTGGAATTTGAGGTTTCGCTGTCTCCATAAATCCGGAGCCCATTTTCCTGTGATCTTTTTTGTAACTGTTTTTATTACCTGTTTTTAAAATCAACAACTGAGATCTTTATCCAAAGAAGACCAACGCTATTCTGAAAAAAGTATAAGATGGGTGCTAGGGGCTGATCATTCTCACCTGTTCAACAGTAATTTCTTCTAATATATTGTAGCAAAACTTATTTATATACCCATCACATTGATCACTGTGGATATAAAAATCATTTCACTTTGTGTCTCAGTCTGATTTTTTATGCTTATCATTGCTATGGTGTTTTTACAATTAAATACTTTTAACGAAAAGATTGCTGACATATCTAAGAATGAAACTTTTGCAGATTTTCGTTTTCAATGTACAATCAAAACAGTCTCTACAGATATTACTTTGGTTACTACTACCGAGAGGCTGTTGTTTGCTGACGCCCCTTTCCAGGCACATAGTATAGTGACCTTGAAGTCAGTAGCCAACCATTTGCGCCCAGAATTTACGAATGTTAGACTTTTTCTATTTCTTCCATCATTCAAGCTGGGAAGCCCATTAGGGCATCTTCCTTGCACTTGAAATTATAAAATTAGATTTTCAGTCTTGCATATTCTCTCTCTCTCTCTCTCTCTCTCTCTCTCTCTCTCTCTCTCTCTCTCTCTCTCTCTCTCTCTCTCTCTCTCCCTCCTAAAACAATTTGATTGTTACCACAGTGGTGGTTAGCGATAATACCTTTAAATTTCTGTCCCAGAAACTGCCAGTAGCTTGGGATTCCAGTGCCATGTAAACCAAGGCAAAGCAGTATCCAGAGAGGGTTGTAGATCCCTTGGGTAAGGAAACCCTCATAAATAGGTGATGAGCCTAAGGCCAGAGACCAATGGAAACCTCAATACTGGGCATGCAAAAAAAAAAAAAAATTCCAAAAGGTAAAAACTCGTATAATAGTCTTGTTGGGTTTGTGAAACTCTGTTTCATGAGACTCTGAGACTGAAAGCATGTTTACTATCTGTGTTTGCCTCTGCGCGAGGGAATGTAATTTCCACTTTGTCGTAAGTTCGAAAATTACATACTCAGAAGAAACTGAATCTTAGCGTAAGGTAATGTGGAAGTTATTACGGCGTTGTGTGCTGCGAGAAAACTCAAGATGATGTATGGACAGTGGTGGACAGAACGTTAATAGTCGAGTTTTTATTTTCATAATAACTTTTAGTACATTAACAATACTAATATTAACATTCTCTATTTTTTTCATTTTCAGGACGTTCTACACCGTTCCGATATTGGTGAGTGTTAATATGTTGTTATTTTACATTAGATTCATATAACATTTTTGAGGGCATGCATTCATGTTTATTGTTTGTTTTTTTACGTGGTCTAGTTTATTTTTTACAATCTTGTGTCTTCCGCTTGTGTATTGCGCTTTATTCGTTTTAGGACTTCCTCCTCCTCCTCTTCCTCCTCCTCCTCCTCTTCCTCCTCTTCCTCCTCCTCCTCCTCCTCCTCCTCACGTTACAGTTTTGGTAGTTGTTGCGGATTACAGTACATGTGAATGGCTCCGTTTTATTGTTATCATGTTTTTAAAAGAAAAGTTTGATCGAACTTTACATTATTCTTTATTTACACTGGATATCTCACAAGTACGTTTTCCTTCGATACTGAGTCGTTTCACTCTTCTTCACTTATTAGTCACCAGTTATATAACACTATTTTCTCGTAGGCATTCCTACAGCGGCAAAAATAGTTTCCTGAAGGCGTGTTTGGGCATTCTAATGGGTTCCCATGGGTCCTATAGTTCATTTCATTGTCATCTTTTTTTTCACTTTAATGACATTATCGCGTCTCCTAATTAACTATAGTTTCGTATCTGGCTTGAAGGTGCAGAAAAAACCTTAATATTAATTTATATTTAATTTTTCTTTTTGTTAAATAATATTGGAAGGTGATCTCAAGCACGTAAGGATCATCTTAAAAAAATAAAATGAACTCTGTCTCTGAAGATAAAGGAATTCCGATATTTTTAAACAATGAAAATTTTCAACGCATTCTAAGCAAAGTTTTTTTTTTTAACCAGCAACCCTTGTTGCACAGGACGCCTCAGTGTAGCAAGCTCCTTCCCTTCTGTTCATGTTGCAAAGCTGCGTTCTGTTCAGAATTAGAAATGGGCCTATTGCAGTCAGTGTTGTAACACTTCTGTTTTCAGATTTATATAATTTCTGGATTTAATTTCTGATGAGGAAATAAAAAGAACTGCTTTATTAATCCCGATTTCGATGCCCATCGTTACAAGAACCTGCAAGATGAGCAGAACTTCACGTTGCCATTAAGGAAATTCATTTAGTTGTTGTGGATATCCAGAGTTCTTTGTCATATACTAGGATCAAAATTCATTATTTAAGGAATGGATTAAGTTCAAGATGATTTCTTAAAGCAACCAAGAAATGTCTTAATTAATTAAAAGGTATATTTAATAAGTAGAAATAATGAACAATGTGTGACGAAACATCCGATGCTTAAAAGCATTTCAGCCGTCTTGCTTTCAGGAAGCTGTGAACTCAAATGACTCGAAGTGACACCGAGATCACACAAAAGATTTTAGAACCTGTTCTCTCGAGACAAGGCCAGGTAATCCGATTACGGAGGTAATTATCTACTTTAAGCGTAAATAATCATTGTGCAGAAACTGAAGCCCGTTAGCTTTTAAAGCTGGGATCAAGTGGTCATTCTAGATTCGATGACAGTTCAGACACAAAATCGCTTTTTATTGCCTTGGAAATATGTCAAATGTTATATAACTGTTTGGTTTTAAAATAATAATTTAAGGTTAGAGATAAACACTGAAATTATTATTCTTTTTTTTTTTATTTTCATTCTTTTCCGTTGTTATAAGTACTAATTCCTTTTAACAGAAAATCGGTTAAATTCAGTAGGATTATCGCTAGTTTCTGATTGATTTTATTATGCTGGAGTTTAGGCATTGCTTAAATCTCGAAAAGAAATGCATGATAAAGGAGCAAGACTTGTTATGGCAGTGGGATGCATGTATTTTGCTCTTAAGGTGAGGGCAAATAAAAATTTGCTGTGTAAAGGTTTGTGTCAGCGAGGTATTATTTGAAAAGCGTAACCCTTAAATACGATGGATAAGTTCAACATACGTCCTGGAAATTAGTCAATAAAACAGAAATTAAATTGAGAACATTTACGATAAAATTTTGCCAGGGAAATTACTGATTTTGAATGACTGATTTATAAACAGAAAGTGGCGTTTGTTGACAATAAAGTGCAAATAGAATTTCATTTACTATGCCTTATCTCATCTTGCCTTGGAAGAAAGTCACTGAATGATAAATGAAAGTGATAATTAGTGTAAAACATACACTAGACGATAAAATGGCACATTATTGATTACCATTCAGTAGTTACAGACTGGAATTAAAACCGATAATAATAATAATAATAATAATAATAATAATAATAATAATAATAATAATAATAATAATAATAATAATAATCAACATTATCTTCATCATCATCATCATCATCACTAGTCTATTAAACATTTACCGTAAAGAATCTCCTGTCAAATACCCGTGACGACGAAAGCCCTTTACAAGAGTCGTTCCTTTGGCAATTTCCCTTTGCATGGTGATCAAATCATATTAATACGGATATTTTTAATTCAGGAATTAATACTCAAAGTTAAAATTAATATGCAGCACTGCAGCTGAAATACGACTGTTTTAATAGAGGGTAAATTTACTGCACATTCGTAAAATGATGTTGTAATTCATATCTCTCTTCCTCCCTGTTATTTTTCCGCTCTCGATGTAATATTTATGCGAATAGCAAAATCCTCTATATCAGAGTAATGTGGTGTTCAGGGTGCGTGCGTTTCCATCCATATAAATATATTTTGCTACGCGGAAAAACACTTTTATCAATGGGAAACCTCTGCTATAAAAACAAAATGCTTCGTGGACTAAACGGGAGGGAATATAATTGCTGAGAGTTTATATCTGTTCCCTATTGTATTTCAGCAGGGGAGGAGGGAGGGGTCCGAAGCATTCTCGTTTCGGTAAATGTTATTGGATTGTTTTGTAATGATTAAGAGACATGAGAGTATTTTGTTCTTATTAAAAAGCCACGGAAATGTATGTGGGCGACTGTATTTTCCAAAATGCAAAAATGGTGAAAAAGGGAGCTTTCGGCCGCCTGCACAACGGTCCTCTTCAGCTAACTGAAAACAAATATAGGTGTCCCCAAAAATGTATACACACCTTAAGTAACTGTAAATTTGGGGTTTATTATAATTCGAATAATTTTCAACATGTAAAAGAATTTACAAATATCATTCTATTGTCTTGTTATCGCATGTTCTCAAACTGATGTCCGTTCTGCTCCAGACACTGCTGACAACGCGAAGCGACGGAATAGCACACATCATGGAACAATTCGCTTGGGATATTCGTACATTCATGTTCAATGGTTGCCCTCAATTGAACGACTGTTGCAGGTTTCTGTGCGTAGACTTTGTCCTTTAGGTATCCCCATAAAAAGAAGTCTAGTGGTGTGAGGTCTGGTGAACGTGGAGGGTATTCGACAAAATCTCTCCGTCCAATCCACCTGTTTGGCAAGATTCCATCAAGAAAGGATCTAACATCGCGATGGTAGTGTGGAGGTGCCCCATCTTGCTGGAAATAAAACTCTTCCTGTTCAAAGTCCTCTCTAATGCTTGGCATGACACAATGTTGCAGCAAGTTCAAGTAAACAGGACCAGTCACAGTGGCGTCAAAAAAGAAAGGTCCAATTAATCCTCGTGAAGATGAGCCACACCACACTGTAATTCCTGGTAAATTAACATGGTGGTCGACCATAACATGTGGATTCTCAGGTCCCCAGTAGGTGCAATTGTCTGTTAATCGAACCATTTAATTTGAATGTGGCCTCATCACTCCACACAATCTTTCTAAAACACACACAGAAACAGAAACAGAAACAAGTGGAGAAACAGAAGCTGAAAGTCGTTCACCGCCCATAATCACCTTGTCACCATTAACGAGCAGCGTACGAACGAGAGACAGCAGTCGCGATGATTACAGTCCGTTAGTCCGAAGGCCCGATAGTCCGAAGGCCCGATAGTCCGAAGGTCCGATAGTCGTAGGTCTAAGCCGGCATTCCGACGTGTTTACTGATTACAATTTTGCCGTATTAGCTATGGAGGGGTGGGGGGCTGATTACAGTCCGTCGGACTATCGGGCCTTCTGACTTTTGGACTATCGGACCTTCGGACTATCGGGCCTGCTGACTTTCGGACTATCGGACCTTCGGACTATCGGGCCTTCGGACTATCGGGCCTTCGGACTATTGGGCGGTCACCGTCGCGATGACCACAGCGTCTGGCTCACAGATACGAGGAACAGCCGTTACATGACCAACATTTCTTAATTTATGCCGAAAGATTGCTTGATGGTTTCCTGGATTGTTACAAAAAAAAAATCGTCAATTGTTGTCTTTTAAAGAAATAGATGTATTTGTATTCAGTTGGCTAAAGAGGACCGTTTTGCAAATGGTTGAAAGTTTCCTTTTTTAACCATTTTTGTATTTTGAAAAACAGTCGCTCACATACATTACCGTGGCTCTTTACTTACTATTTCCGGTCGATAGAACATATTTATATGGAATCTTCTGGTCACTTATTACCAGATACGTCTGTAATTGTAATAACCCAAATTTTCTCTTTACACGTTTGTCATATGGAGAAGATTAGGGTTTTCGTAGTAATACCTGTAAATACTTATTTAAAAGTACAGAGATTACAGGTTATAAGGTTATTTATTCATCACAGCAAGAAGTGTATCTATTTTTACCTGATTATTGCTGAAGTAGTGTTGAATCTAACGCTATCTGAAACTAGTTATAAAACCGAGGCAAAATAATGCCTTACTTTTCCCTCCAAAACCTCCTTTTGGTGCTCAAATGTGGAATAGTTCCCTTTTCCTCTACGTCAAAGAATTAAAATTCATTTAACATTTTTTTAAACGGTCGTTGACCATTATACCCGTAAATGAAAGCATTTAAATTTAATTCTCTTACATTACTCGTAATATAGATATGTATTAGTTCTCCTGCAATACAAATGATATTCATTCCCATGTTCCCGAGAGCCTTTATAGATTTTTCCTCCTAAAAGATGAAGGGTATTGAATCTGAAATTGAATTTCCCCTGTGCCACCTCCTTTTCATAAAGGAAACATTTGTGATCTTTCCCTTTTAAGTGGAACTTTCAATAAAGGAAACATTTATGATCTTTCTCTTTTAAGTAGATGCTTTGATGAAATTTTGAGATGATGTATATTTTGACATAATCTGTTTTGCTGTTGCCTTGACTGCTTTTGGCAAAATACAAGTTCAGATTATGCAAAAGATTATTACTATATATATACACATTTGTATGTGTGTATATATATATATGTATATATACATATATATACATGTATGTATATATACATATATACATATATGTATATATACATATATATACAGTATATATATTCATAAATAAATATATGTGTGTGTATAAATATGTATATGTCTAAACTCGAATGTATCACATTCTGACTTCGAGCTCTGTCCTGATCATTTTATCTCGAGCACCGTCACTGCTGGGGGTTTTCTAGCTGAGGTAAATATGACGATTAAGTCTTAGTATCCGTTGTTGTATGTGGGCTGCCTTTACTCAGGGAAATACAAACAGGGCTGATCATCAGTTGCCAGACGAACGATCCACGGCTAACCTTAACCTTAAGTAAATTAAAAACTACTGAGGCTAAAGGGTTACAATTTTTGATGTTTGATGATTGGAGGGTGGATGATCAACACATTAATTTGCAGCCCTCTAGCCTCAGTAGTTTTTAAGATCTGAGGGCGGACAGACAAAGTCGTCACAATAGGCTTTTTTTACAGAAAACTGAAAAAGTTGGTGTGGGAGGATGTTTCAGGATTGTTGTCATGCTGGAGGAAGGAAGCTGAACATTTTTTGTTAATAAAAAGCAATTAATAGAGAAATATAAATTTTACAAACTGGTCATGATCGATTGCTGTTCCCAACAATCGGTCACTTATCACATACATATCACAAACATGCTTTTCCAAAATCAAAATAAATTATCTAAATGGTCAGTGTACTAGAATGGCAACAACACTTATCTTTTTGATGCCAGCGCTGTCCATGTATCTTTAAAACGCGAATAATTATGTTTCCTTCACAATACATGACAGTCATTTTATTGGCCATGTAAACAGTGGCCGGAGGCTGAACCATTTAATGACATAACATTTCCAAGCTCCGAAATGCTGTAATGGGAAGCGTTTTATATTGTAGTTTGTAGATTTTCAAATAAATAAAATCCCCGTCGGAGCCCTCAGTATGATTCACGATCAAAATATTTTTTTGGTGAATGCCAGTTAAACGGAGTAGTGGTAAATAATGTCACTCATAAATCAACTTTTCTTTTAACTTGCTTTTGTTCATTCAGTTCCTCTTTAGCCATGAACATTATGTTTATATACAGTAATGGGCTGGTGATTTAACCATTCAGCTAAGCAATTTCTAAAAATTACTTTAATATCCATTGATAGAATGTGCAAGTGTAGAGAAAATAATCTGAATTCTTACAAATATAGCAGTTGGTTAGAAAATGCTTTCATGTAATCACACCTGTCACTCTTCTGAGATAAATAGAATTTACCAGAATTTATCTGAGGGATAGGAAGCTTAATTATTTAAACACATTGAACTTCAATGTCAATTTAAAAACTAAAGTTTACGTCTTTATCTATTTATATCGGTCAATTAAACGTCATTCTTTCTATACTGAACAGAGGCGTAAACCGCTCGACCCAACTCCCTCAGCCCTCAGATGAATCATTAGGATTCCTTCGCGCTTCTCCACCAAGTGATTCCTACTTGAAGGACGAGGCCCTAGGACTCGGTTGTCATTGGAGCTTTTTTAGACCAGAAGCCGATCCTCCTAATGGCTCCAGTTGCTCCCAACTGGCGCTGTTTCCACGCAGTTTCCAGAATCTTGGACGCTGCTGAAAAATGGTCGTTTTAAAGAGAGAGAGAGAGAGAGAGAGAGAGAGAGAGAGAGAGAGAGAGAATTCTGCATGATCCTTAGCCATATCTTCCCAAACGTTTTATGGTCCCTTCCAGTCCCTAAAATAAAATGTTTAGCTTAATTTGGGAGACAAAAGAAAAGGTTTGACCGACGGTAAAAGAATGATGGCAGATGCCTTCAGAGCGAAGGATCACTTTGTGTTTAGGTAAATAAGCGGGTTTGAGGATTAAGCTTTTGTTCTAAAACATACCAATGTGAAAAGACTGCTTGTGGCCTACAAGGACTGGGAGGACTAGAAAGTATTTAATGTGGAGAGCTTTGTCTACGAGTACATTCAGTATAAACAGAAGTTTGTCAGGAACGACAAAAACACTTTTTAATAAAAGGGAGTCTTGTGCAAAAAAAAAAAAAAAAAAATTAAGTGAGGAGATCTAAGTCTGCAGATCCTTATATATTTCCAGTTGTTGGTGTGACAAGAGAAGTCAGAGAGGGAAAACAAGTATATAGGTACCTATTTATTTGTGAAAATATATGTTGTAAATGGAAAGGAAAGTCATTACTGCCTGTGGATGGTGAAGGTGAAGAAAAGTTGCAAGAACCGGTAAAAAGACTATATACACTTATAACAGGATAAAGTTGAAAAGGATTGTTAGTGTTTATGGGTAGATAAAGAAATGAAAAATGGAAAGTAGCTGAAGATTTTTCTATAAACGTATAATTTTAAGAAAAACTGCGAGGCTGAAATCTGGGAACCGTGAGGCAAAAGAGGGACAAAATTGTTAGAGCGAAACAGACGCGACATCCAGAAAGCTCAGCTCAGATGGGTCAGAGTTGGAGGCGGCTTGGAGTGAATCTATTTTTGTTGTTAATGGCGTTGTTGCATTTAGGGAGCCTCATTCCTAATCGTGGCCACGGTCTAGGTATATTAGGTCTGCCGACTTGTTTGCCAAAATAAGAGCGGTTTGCGCGATCCAACGAGTGTTGCCATATTTCCCATGTCAGATGCCAGTTTCCTTGTATGTTACTTATTTCTTCACAGAAAGGGCAGTTAAACATCAAATTCCTTGAAAACAACACCAAAAATTTATTCAGTAGAAACATAATATTTCACAAGACAAGAAACAAAATCCTTATTCTCAACATTTTTTTATTGCACGATTTACAATTTTTTTATCCATCTCAATTTTCCTGTTTAGGTGTCTCATCCTAAAAAATACACGAAGTTTTGCAAAATCAGCAATTACGTTATTGGGAACATTTCACAAACAAGCATTTTTATTATACAGTTTCCCCTCCCTAAGGCTTTCCCCGTGAGTGGCTTTAAATACATCTCTCATAAAGCTTAAGTGTGAGAAGAAATTTTCAGACGGCACTTAAAGATGACTTTTGCTAATTTTATTGATCCAGAAACTTTGATCACTTTGAGTGTCAGTCACCTTTTGACCTAAATGAGGATACCGTACTGAAAAAATCAACAATGTAGCCACCTGAATGTCGCAAAGATTCTTCTTCAATTACATCAGATGTTGATTTCGAATTATTTGGATCTGCTGAAAAGTGCCCATATTCTCTGGAGTATTTTATGTGTTGTCGTTCTCAAATCCTAGATACAAGTCTATATTTTTAGGTAAGTTGCTGGTTATGCAAATTTCTAATGTAGGTTCACGCTTATTATAAAATTAGGCTTTGCTTGATGCATTCATCGACACCAACTCAGCTGATAAGGAATCATTATGTTCATGCTTCTATTTGCGTTTGTTTTATCACTGACTAGTGCAACCTTCTTACTGAGAAGCAGCTTTCTAATCCTATATTTATAGTTAACAGCACCCAGGTAATCATGAGATCCACTCATCTGTCTGCAAAACCCCAAAAATAAATGTTCTAGTAGTGGGTCCTGGTTCAATTTTCGTGTTAATATATATTCTACATTATAATTTCTGATTAGTATCTCATGTAGAACTACTAGTGAGTGACGCGATAAGATCACGCCCTTTTGGAAATTGTACTGTGTCCTGATTTTGCAATGAATACTCTCATTTTTGTCATTATATTGCCAGCTTTCCATAGAAGAGATTTCTGGTTATCAAAGTCAATTCCATAAGCATTTCTTGGTTTTACATTTCTAGTCATGCGTGATGAATTCATGAGATCAAACTGGTCATTTATCATAGAGATCCTTTGTGCAGTAGCCTTCCAGATACTGCTTCCTAACAGTCCCCTCTCTCCTAAATATCCGGTAGACTTAGCACAGGCACTTGACAGAAGCTGCACAGCATATTTTTACCCGCTGAAGTTCAAATTTTTGTAGGTTGATATGAATTTCACTAATCTAGACCATGTTCTGTGCGCGTCTTGCTTAACATTTCGCTCATACAAGAATCAGGAATCATTGTTCCATCTTTAAAACAAAGCCCGCAGTTATAAAATTATTTCTTCTCAGTTTTATCATATGTGGGGCATCGGCAAATACGAATATTTCCCTATCATGACGGTTTTTTTTTATTGAAACTTGCTCTGGTTTCATTGGGTCTATCCCAAAAGCCCTCCAAAATTTAAGATTGCTCGGCCCTATATCAAGAACAATTGCAATTACAGGGAACCCTGCATGGACACATGATTAGTCAAAATCATTAAAGATGGGTTGTCTCCATTTGCCTGAACTTTTCCGTGAGGTTTATTCAATCAACTCGTGTATGTTCCTCTATCATAAGTCCAGTGCTTAGTGATGCTCATTTTATCGAAAGATATTATGGTTAGCCTCACTTCTACAGTAAAAGTTTCAGCTGTGCTTTTCATTAATGACCAAACTGATGTCGATATACCTGGCAAACAATGGAAACTTCCATAGCTCTGTATTGCGTGAAGTTACCCCCCACCCCACCCCGCGCTACTACGGGCCCGGTAGCCTGCGCGTTGTCTGACCTTACATACGTTTACTGTGCCTTTCCGGAGTGCTGTATGTTGTTCAGTTTCGTATTTTTATTTCCTTCTATTCTTTCGTTTTGTTTACTTTACGATACTGCTTGCGTAACCGTCTTTAAAAACGTTGACTGTTGTTTGATAGTAAGTTCTCAGACATTTCTTGTAGTTGAACCCCGTTTTAAGCAGTTTTATGCTTTTTAAGTGTTGTTCTTGCTATTCTTTTAACTATCGTTATTTTTCGTTTGTACTTTGTAAAGCCTCTTCTTAGTAAATTGTCATCGTGACGTCCGGTAGAGGAGGAAACAGTTGCGCTAAACTAAACTTTATTTCTCTTCAGGCTTTCCTTCATGGCCACTCAGTGCACACATCTCTGTCTGTGTATCCGTCTGTTTATCCATGAATCTACACCTCCCTTCCTGTGGAAGAAAAATGGAAACTCTTTCTGAGGAAAAATAAAATATCTTTTAATAAAGAAACTTATGAAAACAGACCACGGTGCAAACAAACTCAAATTTTAATCACGCCTTTGCGGTCACACTCACAATGGGCACGTTGCTTTTGCTATTATATAATTCATGATATAATTTTTAAATTGTAAGGTCTAATTTGTTTTCAGATTGATGAGTAAGACTACTAATATATATATATATATATATATATATATATATATATATATATATATATATATATATATATATATATATATATATATATATATATATATATATATATATATATATATATATATATATATATATATATATATATATATATATATGTGAGAGAGAGAGAGAGAGAGAGAGAGAGAGAGAGAGAGAGAGAGAGAGAGAGAGAGAGAGAGAGAGAGAGATGGGGGTGTATAGAAAATTCTTGGGTCTTTAATCATCGCTGCTTTTGGCAATCATTTCGATACAAATTGTTTTATCATGAAAAACATTCACAGAACCAAAGGCTCCTAATGTTTAGTTTTATCATTAATTAAAGAATCGTTGAGTGATTACCATCTTTACCGCTTGAGGGGAGGACATCAAATAGATAATGAATCACATATGAATGTCTTGAGATCTAAATTCTTAAAGTCATTGATACGAAAGACATGACAGTATGTTCAGTCTTCGTATTTATCTCTATATCACTTCATTAAGTTAGTTGCTGTGTGGTGAGTCGTTCTTTGAAAATAGCTTTCATCGCCGGGTTTTGTAGGACATTTGATTCCCCATAATGAGGGCTGGGTTCACTCGATAACGTTAATGGGGCCCTGCAATCGGATTGCCATTGATAATCTTCCAGCTATTAGACAATTTAGCTTTTAAGTACCATAGTTTGTTTCCTTTACAACAGCAAAATGCTTTTCCTGATTCATTTCAAATCTCCCTCTGCATCCTCCACTCTCGGTTTCGCATTAAATGAAGTGATAGCAATGAATCTCCCCAGGTCACAGGGTAAGCCTACTTTCCGAAAATTCCAGCTGCAAAGTATCGGTCATATTCTAATATTTCTCAGGTCTTTATACTCTTTTATCTTATAAGTCTCAGACTGCCAACGGTCAGAAAGTGATAGATCATAATTATTTGCAGAGTAACCAGATTCAAAGTTTTACCTTCGAGACAAAAAGAAGAACTAATAATGAGTTAAGTGTAGCGACCATTGCCAGTTACTTAAGCTATATATTTCAGTTTCCGATATAGACATAACTCTAATTAACTGTTCTCGAAGTGTATCGACATTATGGAAAGTTTTATAAATCAAGTTAACTTAGAAACAACAATGGTAGGTCAGGAGAACAACATAAAGTGGAATCGTATTTATCATGAGCTGCAAAAATTCTATGTTGAAAGTGGCTGATTCTTTCTATCATAATTTTTACGTCATATCTATGTTATTAAGAAAACATTACTGAAGGAAGTAAGCTAGTAATTACTGTAGATTAATAATTAAGTGTACGGGAATTAAAATGTTACTGTGGTTACAACAGTTAGAAATACTTTAACATAAGTATGGCCATGTGTGTTTTACAAAACAATGAATATAAACGTTGAATAATAATAAAATGACACTTCTGAATGGAATGTCTGGACACAATTCTGTAGCATATTAGTATCACCTTGAATGTGAGGGAGAGCGAGTGACCGAATTTTTCTTTAACGGGACTTCTCGTTGGATGTACCGTTTATCATTTGCAGATAATTTACTCTACTTCTAGGGAGAAGTCCTGTTAAAAGAACAAAAAATGAGTCACTCGTCTCCTGACGTAGAAGCTGTTACTAATATGCTATGGACTCGTATATAGATATTCCATTCAGAAGTGCCGTCATATTACCATTCAGCGTTTTTATGTATTTTTTTTTGTGAAACTCATATGGCCGTGTTAATGACATAGTAATTTTTATGTTGTAAAAATACAACCATTTTACTTCCTTCACACTGTTAATCTACTATAATCACTTTCTTGCTTCTTTCAGTAATTTTTTTCTCTATAACTCAGAGATGACGTGTATATTTTGGATGAAAATTCGAGTACGGCAAAATAAATAATTCTTTATCTTTTTTTTCGTTTTTCTCTATTCACTTTGAATACAATGATAGCATTTATTTATTTATTTATTTTGTCGATCTCTCTCCTCTTTGCATAAAAAAACCCAGGATGTTAAAGCAAAATGCTGACCAATATTTAAGGTATTAAATAATGGCTTAAAATCCATATACTGGATATTAAACAATAGTTTTGATCTTTAAAAATCTAACTTACTACACTATTAAGGATATTTAAAAAGTAATTTGTATAAGGTAGTCACGTTTTATTAACGTATCCTGCATTTGGTTCTTTTTCCACTTTCACACCGTGTAAAGGAAACTCAACTATTGAATTATATCATTGCTGTCGGGTGCATTTTCGAATCCCAGAGGCCTAAGTGTGAATAAGACGGGTTCTGGACGTTTCGGGCAGTCTGGCAGACGAGGTAGTTTGCAGTCGTGTCAGGAAACCTTCCCGAAACCCGTTGTCTGAAAACTGATGGCCGACCGGGAATGTTCTGATCGCTCCTTAAATCTGATTGATATACGAGTTATATTTTCCATCATTTCATCCACTCTTCGTTCATTTGATCTTAACTGAGCGTTTATTAGGCATTGCCCTCAATTTGTTGGTTGGCAAGTTTTCTCAGATATGTTGAATGAAGGGCTCCTTCATATAAATTTGGACACGATTTTGAATTTATTTTGATTTTCATCAGACTGCTTTTTTACTTGATTGTAGTTCATTGTACTCAGACTTTCTACTCATCCTAATCTGGAGATGTTATTGATTTAGAAATAAGCAGTAACTCGTACATGCAAGGGTTTGGTGAAACTCAAATGAGCATCTTAGTCAAATGATATTCGTTTTCGTAAGAAATCATTCTTGGATATTTATTTTGTGGCCAACTAAATCAGCAACATATCTTTTCAATTTCAAAAGGCATTTAATTGCCGACCGTCAGTTAGGAAAGAAGCGTTTTAACTACATTAACAAAGATTTAAAGAAATTCTGTTTTTTTTCTTAATCCTAAATTGGTTCTAAGGAATCGAAGAACCGCTGGATCACTTTTTAAATTGAAAGCCACTGTGCCCAACCTTGTGCGTTCTGTGGTGTTTTATAAGAGTACTTGCCCGAGATGTGCGAGATGTCTCTCATCTGGGGACTTGTGTCGCATCCACCAAGAGGAAGCGGAAAATGCGAATCGACTCTCATCGTGATGGCAACCACAGAAAGGCTGTACTTCGAGTAAGAAGTTTTCCAACATAAAGGCACATGCTAAACGAAGTAAGTCTTCCATTTCCTATGACAGTTTTGAAAACGTAGAGCAAGTTGCTGATGCAACCTCTCTCCATATCCTCGAGTCTTGAACCATCAAATAACTGGTTCCATCAGTGAACAGCCAGTCTTCTTCTGACCCTCTGTTTAAGATGCTTTATCGCTCTTTTGTTGCCTTTCTTGGTCACTCGGTTTTCATATTTTGAGGCGTAATGTCAGTCTTAACTTTATTTTCAATATCTGTATTTTAAACAGTAATGACTTTTACTGAGTCATATGTGGTGATTTTAATCGCTATTGCTTTTGTTTGTATATTAGTCCTGATGGGAACGTAATCTTCAGCTCCTGAGGATTATATAAAAAAACTTCACAAGCATTTTCAAACCCAGAAAACGTTTAACGTATTTTCTGCAAAACCTTTTTTCCCTTTCTTTGAGGCATGCGACTCTTGTTGCCCGGGACTCCTCATTTGAGTCAGTTCCTTTCCTTATTTTCCAATTCCAGAACTGTCTTCTGCTGAGAATCTGAAATAGGCCGATGAAAAACGAAACATTGAATTACTTACAAAAACTCGAGACAGTTTTTAATTTTATTTTACTGCAGTCAGTGTTATGACGCCCATTATTTTGCAGCGTATAATGAGAAAGACGTATGCTTAGAAAGTTAATTAAATTTAGAATTAGGAAATAAAAAAGAACGGCATATTTATTTCCTTGCAGGGCGCTCATCGTTGCGAAAGTTTTTTTTTTGTGCAACCTGAGTAGAACTTCCCGTTGCCATTAACGAATTTGAATTTAATTCTTGTACAACATAATTTAGTAGACTGCAGCGGCCGTTTCAGAATACTTGAATCCAAATTAATTCTTAGATTCAAGGAAGATGATTTCTTAATAGAACCAGAGTAGTTGACAAAGCATGAAATTTCTTAATTTGTTAAATAGTTTGTTCAAAATAGAAAGATTAACAATGTAGAGTACCATTATTACTAAACACCTGGTGCTGACATTGTTTCAACATTTCATTGTTAGAGAGATGGTGAACTAAAATGATGCGGAGTGACGCCGAGATCAGGCAATAGTGTTTGGGAACCTTTTCCACTCCTGACTTGAGAGTCTCGGCAAGGCTGGGTAATCCGATTACGGAGGTTATTATCTACTTTAAGCGCAGATAATTCCTGTACTGAAACTGTAGCCGGGTGGCCTTTCAAGCGGGGATTAGATAGTTATTTTATATTTGGTAATTATTCTAAGTTCTTGCTATGTAAGAGTTCCGGACAAAAAAAAAGATTTTTTTATTAGCATGGAAATATGTCAAATGATAAATTGCGTGGTTCTGAAAAGAATAATTTCACGCCAGAGATAAATACTGACCACGTTCTTTTCACTTGATTCTTTTTATTCTTTTTATTCTTTTTCGTTTTTTTATGTTTGAATTCATTAAGACAGAAATTTATTTGTCAGCTAGGATTATCAACAGTTTCCCAGTCATTGTATTTATTTTTGCCAAAATGCTGCAAAATAACGCTGAATAATTAACTGGGATCACGTAACCCGGAATTGCGTCCTTGTAATACAATGCAAGATAGCAGTTCCAAATCATGCAGAGGGACCTTTGGGGAGCGTGGTCTGGTTTGGAACGCTCCCCGATGAAACATTTTTTATTCCGAATTGTGCATCACGCTCCAAGTAAGCAGTTGCTCTTTATTATTATTATTATTATTATTATTATTATTATTATTATTATTATTATATTATGAAAAGGTAAAAAAGTGCACACACTTCAAAGTAATCCAATAGGCATTGAAATGCCTTCATAAAGAGAAAAAGAACTTAGCAAGAGTAAAAACATAGATGAGTAGCAAGCATATCAATACATAAATAACAATAAAAAAATTAAGATAAGCAAAATATTAGATATTATGCAATAACAAAGCCCTTAGATAGGCAATCGAAGTCTCGATTTTTATATTGATATACTTGTTAATCTTATCTTCTATTATAAAGATTTTTTTGTAGCTAATATCCTTTGATGCATAAGTCATTTGTCATTAAAATTCTGGGATTGTGACTGCCATAAGAACTAAACTGCTGTTTTTAAACATTTAGTTAAATACTTTGGTTCCCAGGGGGACTTTTCTTTACAGCAACTTTCATTCTGTCGTTTTGGACAATTATTTTGACACCCAGAATGCGGGTAAACGCAATTGCCATATTGCTTAAGCATCTGCCATTTTCATTACATACATATCGAACACAGTTAAGGACCGTTTTCGTGTTAAGAATATTTTTTTATTTGCTTTTGTATTTCAGGGATTCATGTTTCAAATTTCTTTTTTGTTTTGTATTAATTTCCCTGCTTCCTAGTCTTTTGTACTTTTGTACTTTATAGTTTTTCTCTCTATCACCTAAAACATTTCCTTACGTCTTTCATTCTTTTTCTTATGAATGTCATTCTTTTTCTTCAGCATCTGTCAGTGTCTTTTGATATATGAAAATGGACAATAAAAATTTCCTTTGTTCTGAATATTTTTGTTCCCATTAAGAGTAAAGTTTTCATGTTAAAGATTTCCAGCTGACTTTTTCACCTCCGTCAAGGTTATGTCCCCGGTCCAATTTGTTTGTTTGTTTGTTTGTTTGTTTTCTCAATGTTTTTCCATTATATTTTTCAGTAAAATTTTTGTTCACTTAAAGTTACTTCAACAGTGCGTTTTTCTATCCTGACTTTCTATTTCCTTTCCCTCTCCCTTATTTCTCCTTCAGTTTTTTCATAAATTTTACCATCAAATTATGCTCTCAAAACAGTTGCCACCTTCCCCTTACTCGAGGTGACTGCTTTTGCGTTTTCTGGAACGGGACATTTGATACAAACTTCATGAAGGTTTCTGTCTAAATTCTTCCCATCTCTTTTAATATCCTCACACCGATCAGAGACAAGGGAGTGATATTAATTTCAGAATATTAACTTCACGAGACTTCCTGGGGTTTCTGTTAAAGAGCCACGCAGACAACATACCTTGTCTGAGACACGTTAACATCAAAGCAAGTAGGAAAAAGAAATTGAGGTTAAGTAACGCTTCATTTTCCGTTCGCGATGGCAGTGCAAGCAAGCAAGTCCTAATCGTTATCAAGCAATTACTCCATAAGATATTATCTCAATGAATTTCCGAGGGTAATTGCTCAGCTGATGGATTTCGAAATTTATATACGTAATAATTTCCATATTGTATAAATTAGTGTTATTCCGTCCATGTGTAGATGTCACTACAGAGGGTATAAGGGTTTAAAGATAATCTCATATGAAATTATTCTGTAATTATCATAGTAGGGCAATAGTTTTCTGATTGTTTATCTCAGCAGCAAAAATAACGAAAAATGCTAAGCGTCAACTTACTGCCCTCAAAGTTGACAAAAGTCGAACTCCCTAGAGACACTTCCCAACAGCACATTAGCAGATGTAAGGAATCCCAATATCTCTAGTCTACGCACGCACCTACGCACGGGCACACACATTCACATCCCCACACTTACACAAACACACACACACATAATTATATATATGAATAAATTTTACCACATCACCGTGATTCATATACAAGCATTAAGCTACAAACGTCTTTTAATATCCAATTTGTTCTACGTCGGAAATAATATATTTTCACATATGTTACCCGAAGGGGAATTTTTTTAGGTGGTAATAAGTTCGTCGTCTCGTGGGCTCGAACCGCGGGGGACAAGAACTCAGGACTGCAGACGCCGAACTTATTATCAACTAAAAAAAATTCACCTTCGGGGAACAAACGAAAACATTATTTCCGAGGTAGAGCAAATTGTATATTAAAGGACGTTTGTAGCTTAATGCTTATTTATATATATATATATATATATATATATATATATATATATATATATATATATATATATATATATATATATATATATATATATATGTATATATATATATATATATATATATATATATATATATATATATATATATATATATATATATATATATATATATATATATATAAAGTGGGTGTAAATGTGTAAGTGTGTGCATGTGTGTACGGGTGTGTGTGTGTGTATGGTAGTACTCTATTATGTGATAGTAGATAAGACCTTTAACGCGAAAAAACTGATGTAATGCGTGACTGTGTATTCATCAAAAAATACACCCAAAGAACGCAGTGCGAGATTCACAGGAATTCGGAACTCAGCAAAATCAACCAACTTCGTAGATAGTTTCTATATTTGCTGAGCACTACAGATCAGCTGCAGATTTGGCCAGACGACAAGATAAGCCAGAACTTTTGGAATTGCCCCACTTTGTAATTTAATCTGGGCACATTTACCCGAAATCAAATGCCGGAAACAGGGATAATCGGGGTTGCATTCCCACCGGGAAATATGATGTATGATTTAATGGGGAGACCACTGCACCGTTGCGCGGTTTCCAAATTGAATTCCACTGGGAAAACACATGAAAATAAAATAAACATATTTTTATGAATGTGTTTACAATGCATCGTTTAAATGTTGCGTAAAATGCCACACACACACACTACACACAAACACACACACACACACACACACACACACACACACACACACATATATATATATATATATATATATTTATATATATATATATATATATATATATATATATATATATATATGATTAACGTGAAAAAAATATATATTTTAAATGAGTTATTGTTTTTGTTCTCCTTGTTGCGATATTTTCCCGTGGAAGATTTTGTTCCATGGTTGGTTTACAGTTGGGATAGTTGACTTCATTCCTGGGAATGAAGGAGTAAAGAGAGAGAGAGAGACAGAGAGAGACAGACAGAGGGAGAGAGAGAGAGAGAGCCCTTCATTCTCCGATATGAATCATTCTAGATTAAGCCAACCTTGTGCTCTTGGTCAAGAGCAGCCCGTAAACCGCTTAGCAGCTCACTATTCACATTCACCTACGGAAATTAAGCAGCTACGCAGTTCAGCCTTTCTCTCTCGGTGGAGAGAGAGAGAGAGAGAGAGAGCGAGAACCACTAGAGGAGCTTCATACAGTAGTCTTGGTCTGTAGCTCTCTGTGCTTTTGTCTGTCGAGGCAAAGGCTTGCTTTTCAGATCCTGTCCTCGGGTTCCCCACTGGAGTATTTGCTGCCGCCTTCTGACTGGGAGGCGTGGCACTTTTTGGCATTGTTTTGCATCGTGTGTTGGGGGCCTCTGATGGTTGATTTTTTCGAGGACGTCCGACTACTGTTTCAGTGTTCTATTTAAACTGTTGCTTCTCTACACTTCCCATTTATTATATTTCTGGTAAGACTCCAGCTAGGCCAGCGTTGTGAACGGGAGTGTGGCCAGTGTGCCGCTCGACTCGCCGGTATTATTTTGATAGCTTCTTTGGTTTACTACGGGCTAGTGTTGTTTCCTCATTTGGACGGAATATTGCCACTATTTGTGAATAGCTTTAAGTCATTATTTCTGTGATCTTTTCTTGTATTATCCGTCTTCCAATGCACGCAATATTCTCTGCGTGATATCAAGATGATACACGAGTTAGGAAGAAGCCGTGATCAGCGGTGTTGTTTCCTCATTATATATATATATATATATATATATATATATATATATATATATATATATATATATATATATATATATATATATATATATATATATATATATATATATATATATATATATATATATATATATATATATATGTGTGTGTGTGTGTGTGTGTGTGTGTGTGTGTGTGTGTGTGTGTGTAATATTTATGGATTTTGAAGCGAAGCAAAGGCTGTAATGTGTTCTGGAAAGGATATATACACATAATGAGCGTTCATAACTTAAAATTTCGTGACTGCCAGGGTTACAGTTGTTGTTAAGATCCTGGAGATTACCTGGTTTAACGGTTTTTGGACATTCAAAATTGTTTGTTTTTGCCCTTTCTTCTTTCATTACTCTCTCTAAGGATGGGTTCCTTGATTGGCAGTGATAGCGGGGTAGCGAAATTTTGAGAACAGGAAGACTGGAAAGTGAAGACTGAAGATTTGAAAAGGAACAGGCAGTATTTGTACCAGAGTATTTACACTTCCATATGCCTGCAAGTATTAAAAAAGATAGGTTGTTGGTGTAGCTACTTCAAACTGCGCGGGAATATAGGTCCTGATCAAAAAAACAAATGTATTAGCGAACTGGGAGCAAAGTTAATCAAAGAAAAAATTAGGTTACAAGAGTTAGAAATGGAGAGTGTTCACAGACGGTGGAGGAGAGAGAAAGGGTCGAGGGAGAAGGAGAGACAAGTGTCAGTTGCTTAGTAGTTAGTCAGTTGCCATTCTGAAGTTTATAATACATTAAAATTAGTCGTAGTATTTGAGAAAGCTAATATTGCAGAATTTTTCATTCTCATTCGAAAACGTACCCAGGAAGTTGCTATGGCCAGTAGTGTTGGACAACTTTGATCCAGTATCGTTTAAGGTGTATGCAGCTAACTGCTAGTTGTTTTCCGTCTGTGAAAATGTGGTCCACCTGCCACTCTTCATTCATTCAAGTCCACAGGTAAGGTCAGAACGAACCCAGGAAGACTGAAATACTGGCAGGAACTGTTGGTGTCAGAGGAGAAAATGTAGTAACAGCTTTCGTTTTTTACTAAAGAACTTTGACTTTAAAATAGGGAAAATGATCGAGTTGCAAAAATGTTTAAAATGATATTAACTACAAAATTCATACTGTAATTTATGAATCATGGATGAACCATTTATGTATACAACTTCCACAGTATTAGCAGCTTCACACTCGTAAACAGAAGGTTCATCAGGATATTAAAATATATATATATATATATATATATATATATATATATATATATATATATATATATATATATATATATATATATATATATATATATATATTGTGTGTGTGTGTGTGTGTGTGTGAGCTATTTAGAATTTGAATGAACTTGGACCAGTTCATGAACCATTGCTAAAGGTGTGTCCATGAAGCAGGCTGGAAGAGAGTTTCGCTGTTCAAGTGAAACTGGGAAACTAGCGAAATTACAATTTCTGTGTTAGGTCCGTAACTTCGCCTGAATTCAATAGTTTTGTTGTTTGTTGGAAGCTGAGAGCGGAACATGTGTCTGACGTTTGACGAGGAAGTGAAACTCTGTTCGTCGGTACACTATCGTCTCATTCAAAACAATGCACTTTGCAAGAAAGAAATTAGAAAGTACAAGATGGATACAGTAAAGGTGTGATTTAAAGGAGGGATTAGTGAATAAATTGCATGATTAAGGATTTATTTTAACTCTCTCTCTCTCTCTCTCTCTCTCTCTCTCTCTCTCTCTCTCTCTCTCTCTCTCTCTCTCTCGCGTTCTGAATTCTGTCCGTAAATCTTACATTAACTCTGGACGGAATGGTAAACAATCTAGTCATGACTCTCAACTCAAAACAGAGTTAGTCACGCAAAATACTATAGATGTTCGTAAGTAAATAGTTCAAAACACAAACGTGTAATACACACACACACACATACACACACACACACATATATATATATATATATATATATATATATATATATATATATATATATATATATATATATATATATATATATATATATAAATATATATATCTCGGATCTAAGTTATTCCCGAGGAATAGTGAATTGGATATTAAATAACAGTTTGGGTTTTTATCTTTTATGCACACACTTTATATAATATATATATATATATATATATATATATATATATATATATATATATATATATATATATATATATATATATATATATATATATATATATATATATATATATATATATATATATATATATGTATGTGCGTATATATACGTGTGTGTGTGCGTCTTGCAAACCACAACTGTTATTTAATATCCAATTCACTATTCCTCGGGAATAACTTAGATCCGAGGGCAATTACAATTGATAAGTGCTTCGTCACTAGTGGGATTCGAACCGCTGCCTGGTTTAGAAATAACGATGTACAGTGACTTTTGAACACTAAACCATCAAGTGGCTCAGGTGACAACAGTCCATGTGCGTTGTTGTTTTTGGACTAAGCTGCTGTTCAAATTCTATTGGTGACGAAACACTTTTCAGTTACAATTCCCATTGGGTGTGAGCGATTACAGAGGAACAGTGAATTGGATATTAAATAATACTTGTGGCTTGAATATATATATATATATATATATATATATATATATATATATATATATATATATATATATATATATATATATATATATATATATATATATATATATATATATATATATATATATATATATATATATACATATATATATATATATATATATATATTATTATGATTAGCAAGAATTCGCTAGCAAATTGCCTCCCCCTCCTTTGTTGTTGTTGGTTGTTCATTTTTGCCAGCCGGCCGATCGATAGACCATCTGTCTATCGACTTAAAAACAAGGGTTAAAAGATTAAAAGCGCTCCCATTTTTGATAAAGATCTTTCCTTCGAGGCAAAAGTAATCTGGCTTGGTGTGTTTCTCCTACAGGCCAAAACCTCCCCTGCGGGCAGCATTGCAATGAGTCAAAGCATCTGTGTTGGACGCACCCCTGCCCCATAGGAGGATAAAAGCAGAAACCCACGAGGTCGACACACACACGCGGGCTGGAAGATATGGAATGAAGACGTCCCCAACACCTGGCCCCATCGATGCCCTTGCAGCCTATCCACGTGGCCCTTTCCAAGTATACTTTTCCTCGTGCCCCTCGACCGCATTCCAAGTGTTCGCTCCACCGTTGGCCTGCCTCGAGCCCACGCCATTGCTTGGGTTTCGAGGAGTCCCCATCGCCTTGCCCCTTTACGGAAGCCCTTGCATCTCACCACGTGGAAGAAACTCGACCTCGGAAATCGCCAAGTCACCCACGGACTGCCTTCTACGCGCCCTCGGAAAATCTGCTAAGGTAAAGTGCCCTGGAAGAGCCCCATTTCAGTCACGCTTTTTGTCTCGTAATGTTTTCTTAAGGGGATCGGCCGATTTCCGACTTTTTAACGACAGGTTGTTGATATATAGGGGTTTGTTAAAGGATATTGTGTGGAACTTCTGGGAAAAAATTTTTGTTCAGTGACCTTAGGTTTTGTGACGCCAGAGCATTTTTCGGCCAAAAATGGCCATTTCAAAATGCATCTCCTCCTTTGCTTTTTGGTTTTAAGGGATGAGATTTGAACCACGTATAAAACACATATGGACCTTCGATACAAAGCCGGGGATTTTTGATTTTTCAATTATTTTTCGAGATATGAATTTTTTTTTTTTTTTATGAAATTTTCCCGGAAAAATTACAGAAAAAAAAATTGCCAAAAATCAGAAACTCAAAATATTAAAAATCCCCGGCTTTGTTTTAATCTACCATGTTTCCCCATGTTATATTTAAAATTTCATTTAGATTGGTCCAATACTAAGGAGGAGATGCATTTTAAAGGGAAAAACTTATGTTTTGAGAAACGGGCCTTCAAAGTTTTGGTTACATAAAAAAGTAAAAGGGACTTCAAAGACTGTGTTACAATTAATTCTATGGTTTTAATTTTTATTTTTGGGTATTAATTAATGCAAAATGATTATAAATAAGAATATTAATTGATTATTTATGTACCTAAGACACATTCTTATAAATTTTAGGTTCCTGGTCCCCTGTCTGATCTTTGCAAGGTATTACTCTAGGTATCATAGTTGCCTACACTTTTTATTAGTGTCTCGAATCCATCCCTTGCCAAATGGGTCCTGGGAATTACTTTACATTCACAATTAGGGATTCGTGATTCAAGTAATTCATCAAGTCTTGCTTCACTTATCATGATCATTTTATTTTCAGGATCGTCTATAATATCAGACTCCGAGCAGCTTTTCTTTTTCTAAAGTATCTTTGCCCTTTGGTAGTGACGAACAAATAAATAGGCGTTTAGGCGTGGATGTGGTTGGTCTCTGGTCAGCAGAGATCGCTGCCTGCGCCGTTTGATGGGCGACAGCTCTCTCTCTCTCCGTCGCTCCATTCCCCTCTATGGCACTAATTTCTTGAACTCTTTCTTTTGGCTTGGACTTTTCCACTTGGCTTTTCCGCATTCTGGAAGCATGAAGTGAACTCTTGGACCTTTTAGGTACGGTGAAAAAACAAAAACACCGCAGAAAATACAGAGTTCAGTCAAGGCTAGCGAGCATGAAAAACGTGTCCTTCTAGCTTGGAAGTTTATAGGCAACTCGGCCACAGTCGGCGTCATGGTAAGCGTGTGCGTTATCATGGCTAGGAATAACTAAAAAGGTTTAGGATATTATTGACATTATACATTTCATTTCAAATTTTCGTAATATATATAAAAAACTATACCAGACTAAATCATTTGCGCTACTGGTGTTTTTATGGGTATATAGTTATTGTTACATTTTAGCCATAACTAGAGAAATACGGCAAATTTTAGCATAATATTTCGTGGACACATTCTTGAACCCTATAAAAGCCATAGAATTTTTTTCAGCAAATCAGAATTTTTTAAAGATTATTAGGTTTTTAGGCGATCCCTTAAAGAAAGCCAGAAATCTCCCCTTGTCTAATGTCCGTCGCCTCCTTCAGTATTAATTCTTTATTACTCCTTTGGCACCCTCAGTGCAGCTTCAATTCATTATTCTTTTGTCTATTTTCATTACTGGCGTATAATGTGCATATCTCTCATTTCAGAGGATCCTATTTCATGGAAACTTCTCGGACTGTGTCTAGAATTCCCCAGTTTCATTCAATCTACTGAGTTCCTCTTTCCCGTACTAATGTCATTTATGTAAATACACTCCTTTAAATGTGCCCACGTGTTTTACGTAATATTTCCCTCAGTAACAAGAGCCCTATGCTCATATGAAATTCTCCTTTGTTTTCTCTTTTTTTACGTTTTCCATTACCCACGAAGTCAGAATCACAAGGCTAAATTACCTTAAATTGTTGCTACCTGTCTCACAGAATATATTTCAAACTAAAACCACGGAAAAACGTAAAAATATATATAATGTTTATACACATATATAATATGCAGTGTATATATTTTTAAGCCACAAATATTGTTTAATATCTAATTCTGATTTACTATTCCTCGAGAATAATGATAATATTGAAGAAGAACTGATTCAAGTGTGATTCCATGAATGGAAATCAGTCAGTATATTCCACTTCAGCAGATGCTCTGCTTTTGGAATACTGACGGGCCAATACGTCTACAAACCTTATTCTCATCACAGAATGCAAATGGAATTCCATCTTCCTTCATTTCTGTGGACCTGAAACCGGCAATGGGGAAATGCTGACTACTGAGGTCAGCTGTCAGGGATCTCAGTTGCAGACGAATTTCGTAGTTTGTTCAAAAGCGGAGATACGCGAGCCCAAGTTTGGTAATATGCAGCTTCTTTTGGTTTTATAGCTTTAAAAACTTATTTAATATTCACACACACACACACACACACACACACACACACACACACACAGGAGAAAAGATCGGCGAAGCGAGTGTCGTTTCAAAATTGCAGAAAACTATTGTCACCAACAACCACCGTTAAGGTATTATGCCCTGCATTTACCTCTTAGGACTGTAATAAAATTTCCCATTTTATTACCTTCCTCCCCCAGCCCCACCTTGCCTCTCCCCCACCCCTTTCTTCTCACTCGCACACCTATGAAGACGATGTATTGTTTAAATATTTAGTATATGATTAGTTGGAAGTGAATGACTGATTAACCGATCGCCAAATACCGTATGACAAAGATGATCTTGCTCATTTTGAAACATCTGTTGTCACTGGCAAGAGATCTGAGGATATTTCGACTTACATGTTTATGATGCCAGCGTTCATCCTTTACAGGATACAGGAAATATATGGTCGGAATCCTTCATTGACCTTTGTAGTCGAAGCATAGCTCAGTCCAAGAATCTCAGCCACGTGTTCGCGCTGTTTAAGTTGCCGAGTTATTCTTAACCTCTTCTTTTGCTTCTACCCAAACATCTGTGCTTGCTGCACCGGGGAGCTGTGTTGGTCTAAGGTGCTCCCCCTCAAATACGATGGATTTGCGGTGTGCATCTGATTTTTCGTAAAAATCAAATTTGGTTACTCTCTGAGTATGCTGTGTTGTAAACATACAACTTTGCTTTCAAATTTCTTGCGTGTTTCCTTGCTTTGGGTATATATAAGTGCTTTCTAAACAATTGCAGATTTTTGTGCGTTTCCTACACAAGCTAATTGAGAGAAAATATTTAATATATTTTTTATATGAGAGTTTACTTTCAAGTCTTAAATTTGGGAGGACATTACTGATGTCCTCCCAACAAATCATTAGGTTTATTTGATGAAATTTAGGCTGTCAGCCAAGCTTTTTGACACTCTAGGGCCTAGGCCATTTAGTTCTTACGATAGTGCAAAGAAGGGGGTGGGAGTGGCTGGAGAGAAGGACTAAGAGATCAGGAAAGAAAAGAGACACAGTGCTATGATGTAGAGGTGGAACTGGGAGAAACCCTCATTTGTACTAAGAAGTTGAAGTTAGAGAGGTTGAGCAGCAAGACTGAAAAAAGAAAGCAAGAATAAAGGTAAAGCAAAAGGTAAAATGTGGTGCAGCTAGAGGGCGAAGGGACGCTGCAAGCACCCTTAGGTAATGCCCCCAGTGCGCCACATGAAGTGAACTGACGGCACTAACTCCCATGGGGGTTAATACTCTATGTTTGTCTTTACATGGTGAAGTAGGATTACTTTCTGACTATTGAGAGAGCTTTATTGGATCTGTCCATGTTTTTTCTTGCTAAATTCCCACTAGTTTTCAGGTGATTATTGTTGAATTTATTATAATTTTTCTTTGTTTTTTTTTTTCTTGAATGGTTTTGCCTTACAGAGCAAAATTTCACGCTTTAAAATATCTCTGGTAATACTGAGCAGAACCGTGACCTTGTAACTCATTTTACTGAGAAGGAAATATTTTCCTCACTCAGAAAATCCTTGGCCTCTAAAGGTATGCCTTTAAAGCGCTCTTGATTTTCTCTCTGAAACTATTGTTTGTGAAAAACCGTTTGAGGCAGATTTCATAATCACAGTGTTTAATAACTTGCCTTTTTATACGACCGCAGCACAAGAGAAGGATACCTCAGTCGATTATAGAGCAGCTGCACGTTTTGTTGCAAGTTATTTTTAATTGGGAAATTAGTAATCTATAGGAACCCCGGTAGTACTGACTACATGCTCCGGGAAGAGAATGAAAAGCGGAGTGAAGTAGTACGGTTAATCCAACTATATTATAGCGGAACGTCTGCAGTGAGTTGTAGCAAAGATTACTTCCTACACTTAACTAATTTCGAGGAGATGCCAAACTATTCTAAATGGTCAGTTAAAATTGCAGTATTGTCTTCTCATAGAACTGCAGACACTATGGAAAAAGTAGACTAACTATAAATATATAAGAGTAACAAGGACAAAGTTTCATATCCACTTGCTTCCTCATATAAAGAAAGTTGCACAGACTCTATCTGTCTGTCTGCCTATCTCTCTCTTTTAACCCCCCCCCCTCAACACACACATACAACATACGTAGAGACAGATATGCTTATACCGATAAGCAGACATGTACCCATATCAAATTATGTTGCCTTAAAAGAGCAGCGCATTAATGGACAAAGTTTCCTGAGTCATGAAACTTCCTTTCCTTATAGTCTCCATGATACCACAGTTAGCCGTTTGACCCTTTAGTTGTGGAAGAATGATTCTGCAGTATAAGAGTAAGTAGAAGTGAAATAAATGAATTCATTTTTATACAGCATATAAGCAAAGGCACGACAGTGATCATACTCAAGGTGCATTGGATTAAAAAATGATGCCTAAACTGGAAGTGTTGAGATATTGTGGAAGCATAGTGAAAGTTCTAAACGTGAAATACAGAATAAAACATACATAGCAGAGTTGTAGAAAAAATGCCACTTAAATTTCTCAATAATTCCAGCCACTGTGTTCCATAATGGAGGTGACGGTGTGTGTTATCCAGTCGCTGACACGATCAGACTCTCTGGCAGTCACCAGTGATGCCAGAATGATGGCAAAGCTTCACGAGATGCAGCTTGTCAGCTGAAACCTTGCGACAAGATACTGCTGAAAGCATACAGCTATCAAGTTATATTTCATATATGCTACTTGGTAAAGTAGGTGAGGAGCATGTTGCAGTAGCCTATACATTAGAGATGGATCTCATAGGCTTCGTCGTCATGCAGAAGGCAGGAGGCCTTCCACTATGGGCTCTGGAACATACCGAATTTTGTTAAAGGGTAATACATACGTACATACACACACACACACACACACATGTATATATGTGTGTGAATTTTTGTCACAAACATTAAGATACAAATGCCATTTAATATCAGTTCGCTCTACCTGGGAAATAATGCCGGAGGGAGTTATAATTGATAAGCGATAGTGAAGGGTGCTTTACCCCGAGGAGGAGTATTTGTTTGTGGAATACATATATATATATATATATATATATATATATATATATATATATATATATATATATATATATATATATATATATATATATATATATATATATATATATATATATATATATATATATATATATATATATATATATATATATATATATATATATATATATATATATATATTTATTATACATATGTATATATATATGGTGATTATTAAATTTAAAAAAATAAATGGTGCTTCATTTGTATTATTATTAGAATATATTCGGCTAACATTGGTATACATTCGTGACGTATTCATAATTCTTTAGTGGCCTGGTTTCACCGTTCTGTGTTGATTTAGATCAGGTGATTTGCTCCTTTGCGCTCAAAACATTAATATTATTAACCCTTTCCGATCAGTGGCCGACCTATACTCGGCCAAAGGGAAACAAGTGTTACACTACAATGGCCGGGTACAGCTCGGTCAACCAAGTTATCAATAATCTTTATTTAATCCTAAAGCTTGGGAATGTCATACAGAGATAAAATCTGAGATTTACAATCTACAATGTCTCAGGAGAATTGCCCATATTTATACTTGATAATCCTCAGGTAAATCTCCCGATTTCTCTTTTGAAATGAAACGCATATAAAAAACCAAGTATAATAAACCGCCATAGCCCGACCGGGAGGCTTCGTTCAGTAAGCTACGTCTGCCATTTCTCGCGCTCCGCTGTTTGATGTTTGCCCGTGTAATTTGGTCTTTTGTAAACTTACTCAGGAATTCATGGCTTCAGCGAAACGTTTTCGCAATGATGAAGAAATTCTTGAATATCTCTTTGAATGTCCATCAGTAGGTGATTCTATAATATCATGGGATGGAGATACGGAAAATGAAGAGGCGTCTTCTTGTAACAAGGTGCTGCCAACGATGTCAGCGACAACTCGTCCGATTCCGATCAGGCAGATGAAGAGAATGCGTCGTTTGAAGAAATTCTGTACGATCCAGAGCCTAGTGGTATTGATAGTGATGACGAGAATGATAATGCAAGAGAGGGCAATTCGATTCGAAAGACAGGCGATAGTGACGATGATGAGTGGGAAATCTACAATGAAGAAATTCATGACCTTCAAACTTCGGTTTCATCGGTAAGTAGCAATTTGTGAAAAAAAACACTAAATTCTCCCTTGATTTTTTTCTTGTTTTTACATTAGAACTTTTCAGTCACTCGCTAACGAAACAAATAAGTATGCCATGGCAAAGATCAGTGCATGTCGTCACTTGAAAATATTCTATTTGGAATGATTGGAAAGATGTTACGGCAGAAGAAATGGTGGCTTTCCATGGAGTGCTAATGTGCATTGCGATGTTGCGTAAAATCACTACCTTAAAGTATTCAGCGCACGCGACTGGTAAACTCGCCATTATTTGCAATATGTATATTTACAAGAAAACGTTTTCATCAAATATTCTTGGCCTTGCATGTATCATCATCTTCTGATAACAGAAATAGAGTGACTAGGAGTTCTAAAGTAAAAACGTGCTCGATTCGTTACCAAACGTTTTTTTACAATTTTACCGTCCAGCGCAACCCTTTGGCGGATGAATCCATGGTTTTATTCAAAGGGCGTGTGGCATTCAAGGTGTATGTACCTGGAAAACCAAAAAATGGGGAATTCGCGTCTATGGTATTGCCTGTTCGAAGACTGGTTACATACTAGCACTCATCCCTTACTACTGGAAAGAGACGACAGTAGAGGAAAAAACCCCATATAGACTCCACTTTCTAACCCTTTGAAGCAAGTGGCCCCCTCCCCCCTCTGATAGCTCATGTACGTACGTGAGGCCTAAAGGCGAGCAACGCCCCCCACCCCCAAAAGGGGCGTGGCTAGCCCTCCCCCTCCTGAGTTGCAGTACTTGGTTAAATTAGGTGCAAGATACCATAGGGTTTTATAGATACATGGGTGTTCGTTTTTTCCCTTTTCGAAATCTGGTAACTTTTAGATTCTTTCTTTGTGCTTTATGAAGTCTCGTATTCACATGACGTTGGGAGGCGTGGTATGGGCTAATTTTCAGCGAGGTTAGGCCTGTGTGTTATTATGTAAGAATGTTGCGATGTAGTTGTCGTCTGATGCAATATCTTTGAGTATAGAGTTTGAATAAAGTTCTGTTGCTTAGATATTTTTTTGGGGGTAATTTTGTATATTGGACTGAATTTGTCTGATCTGTTATGGGTTTAAAATCAGTTAGGTTCAGGATAGGATCAAGCAAGATTTATGGCTTCCAAATTTAGGAGTTTCTGATGTTTGGTTCTTTAGAAGAAGTAAGAGGGCGGTACCATTGGTACTCTAGTTGTTATGATCATAGAGCGATTGATAGTATGTCAATTCTCGCTAATTTTCTGAGAATTGAGCAGGTAACGACAGTATTTGCTAACCAGGGTAAAACTTTTGATGACTTTACGAGATACAGTTATGAGGCAATGGGAAGGTTTGAGACCTTATGGGCTTGTTTAAATGGGTTATTGGTCACAAGTTGATAGGATGGGTGAGGTTTTAGATGTTACACAGCTTTATTGTCCTTGTTAAACTACCTTGTTGGATCATCATTGAGAAAGAAGCGGAATGTTACCTGTAAACTAAATCTCAAGTTTTAAGTCAGTGGTTGCCACTTTAAGGAATTTGGGAGATATTTTACTCTCTGATGTCTAGATTTGTTTGTAATGAATTCAGTTTATTGGTATTCTTTCAGGTAATTTTTTACTGGAAGAATTTGTATGAGTATCATCTAAAGTTAGTGTACTTGATAGGGTTGAGTATGGAAACTCTAGTTAGCAACTTGGAATTTTTTTATAGTTTTATCATACGACCTTTCCTTAGTAGTTATAATGGTTCAGTGATTTTATGGCATAGTGAGGAGACTAGGTACCTTTTGGGTTGACTGTTGACATGACCAACTTATGTTATACACCACATCCTCACAGCAGCGCCTTATGAATGACTTCATGAGTTTCAACTGAAACAAAGGATATGGGGGCTGTCTACGTTATGCCTGCAGGGCTGTGTGCTCATACTTCATGAGGATCCAGGGCTTTAGGAGAGGTGTCGGGCAGGGATATCTGCCAAAATTGCCATCGTTGGCATCTGTTTGGCGCAAAGGATCTGTGGCAACTGCATTCAACATGGGCTTGTGCAGTCGCAAGCAGTTCAGATAGTTGGATCACCAGGGAATTCAAGGTGTGAATTCAAGGCGTCCAGAATATAGACCATCAAGAATGCAAGTGATGTGAGGTATGCATATGGGACAAATAATTTTCGTATCTAGTATGGATTTTGACCTGGCCCTAATGAACTTTCGACTGACAGTTATTGTACAAAGACCTTAAAAAGACAATACAATCCACATCACAAAGCTTACAAATCGAATATATTGTAATTTTAGATAGTTGACTACATATCACGTATGCAAGCCTCTACTGGATGATGACATGACATACAAACTAACAAAAAATCCCCTGATCAAGTCATAAAAGTTTCAACACAGCACAGTGAAAAACCCTAAAGATAAAAGAACCACAGGTCAGTTGTCAGTAAAATTCTCAAACATCTTTTACTTGTGTCTTGATTAGTAAAAGCACACAAAGAAAACAATCCTATGCGTCTATTATCAGCATCGTTGGTTCAGTATCATAGCAAACTTTCGAAATATATTACAAGCTCTTGTCTCCGTTGCTTGAAACTATCTTGGCCTTCACGTATATATAATTGTTCAGATTTAGTTGATATAAATTCAAACAAAATAACCTTTTGCCCCACTTTCTTGATAGATCGTCGTTTTGATGTTTGTTCTCTTTACTAAAGTCCCTATAGATTCTGTTTTAGAGTATCTTAGTACGAATTAATCCATCACGACTACCTCTAACTGTAAGTCATACTTTCATTTTCTTTCTCATTAGGTTGTGCATATGTGATTGTAAATTTATATTCAATGGTGCATTTTACTAACAAATATTTGGTATGGCAATGGGCAACCCTTTATCCCACTCAAACTTGTACAGAATTTTTTGAAAACGATATATACCTAATATCATTTATAATTCTTTTAAAGTGGTATAGGTATGTTGACGATATTTTAACGTTGTTTTTTGTCACTGCATGATGTAAATGATTTACTCTCTAGACTTAACAACTCAGGCACTAATCTATTAAGTTTAGCATTAAAATTAGAAAAGCACAATTATCTCTTCCTAGCGTGTTTATCATTAAGAGAACCATTTCAATGCAAATCGGCATTTACAGGAAACCAAACCAACAACTAACTTATGTCCATATTTTTATTCAGGCCATCACCTTAACATCAAAATATCATTCTTTCCTATGTTTTTACGAGCTTTGCGCATTGTCAGTCCCTGTGGCTTGGATCAAGAAATTGAATACATAAGAAAAATAGGGACATATATGTTATCCTTCACATATACTGCAGATATTTGTTATAACAAAGCCCATATAAAAGTTTATAGTGAAAGTACATGAAGAAAGAAACCCTAAGAACATTCTTATTTGCCTTATTTAGTGGTTTTGAAAACATATAAATCACTTAAGCCTTTTAAATGTCCAATTCTCGTTTTTTCTATAATAACACTCAAAAGAATGTCAATAAAAATACCCCAAAGAAAACAAATAACTTAATATATAAAATTCCATGCTGTTTGGACTGCCCCTCTTTTTATATTAGCCAATTTAGCAAAGATTCAGATGTACGTATACAACATAAGTATTCAGTCAAAACTGGACAAGCATCCAAGGCTATATTCATTCATTTAAGTGAAAACTCTCACAGAATAAATTGGATTGAAAGTTCAGTGATTGGGTTAGATCGAAAAGATTTCTCTTCAAGAAATCTATTGGAGTCCGCTATTATCCAGCTTACTTCCAGTTGTAATTTTAATCTTAGCCCTGGCATATATTATTTGGACCTCTGTATTAGAAAAATGTTCAAGAATGACCTAAAAGATAGTTTTAACTACATTAACAAAGATTTAAAGAAATTCTGTTATTTTTAATCCTAAATTGGTTCTAAGGAATCGAAGAACCGCTGATCACTTTTAAATTGAAAGTCACTGTGCCCAACCTTGTGCGTTCTGTGGTGTTTTCTTATAAGAGTACTTGCCTGAGATGTGCGAGATGTCTCATCTGGGGACTCGTGTCGCATCCACCAAGAGGAAGCGGAAAATGCGAACGACTCATCGTGATGGTAACCACAGAAAGGCTGTACTTTGAGTAAGTTTTTCCAACATAAAAGGCACATAAACGAAGTAAGTCTTCCATTTCCTATGACAATTTTGGAAAACGTAGAGCAAGTTGTTGATGAAACCTCTCTCCATATCTCGAGTCTTGAACCATCAAATAACTGGTTCCATCAGTGAACAGCCAGTCTTTCTGACCTCTGTTTAAGATGCTTTATCGCTCTTTTGTTGCCTTTCTTTGGTCACTTCGGTTTTCATATTTTGAGGCGTAATGTCAGTCTTAACTGTATTTTCAATATTCTGTATTTTAAAACAGTAATAACTTTTACTGAGTCATATGTGGTGATTTTAATCGCTATTGCTTTGTTTGTATATTAGTCCTGATGGGGAACGTAATCTTCAGCTCCTGAGGATTATATAAAAACTTCACAAGCATTTTCAAACCCAGAAAACGTTTAACGTATTTTGCAAAACCTTTTTTTCCTTCTTTGAGGCATGCGACTTTGTTGCCCGGGACTTCATTTGAGTCAGTTCCTTTCCCTTATTTTCCAGTTCCAGAACTGTCTTCTGCTGAGAATCTGAAATAGCCGATGAAAAACGAAACATTGAATTACTTACAAAAACTCGAGACAGTTTTTAATTTTATTTTACTGCAGTCAGTGTTATGACGCCCATTATTTTGGTAGCGTATAATGAGAAAGACGTATGCTTAGAAAGTTAATTAATTTAGAATTAGGAAATAAAAAAAGAACGGTATATTTATTTTCTGCAGGCGCCCATCGTTATGAAAGTTTTTTTTTTTTTTGTACAACCTGAGAACTTCCTGTTGCCATTAACGAATTTGAATTTTAATTTTGTACAACATAATTTAGCAGACTGCAGGCTGTTTTTCAGAATACTTGAATCCACCACTTTAGATTCAAGGAAGATGATTTCTTTAATAGAACCAGAGTAGTTGACAAAGTATGAAATTTTCTTAATTTGTTAAATAGTTTGTTCAAAATAGAAAGATTTAACAATGTAGAGTATTATTATTACTAAACACCTGGTGCCGACATTGTTTCAACATTTCATTGTTAGAGTCTCGGCAAGAAGTTGGGTAATCTGATT
Organism: Macrobrachium rosenbergii; assembly: GCF_040412425.1. NCBI lineage: Eukaryota > Metazoa > Arthropoda > Malacostraca > Decapoda > Palaemonidae > Macrobrachium > Macrobrachium rosenbergii. Next base: position 4,655,069 of record NC_089785.1, on the reverse strand, counting down.
ATGGAGTGTTATTATCTACTTTAAGCGCAGATAATTCCTACCGAACTGCAGCCGGGTGGCCTTTTCAAGCGGGGATTAGATAGTTATTTTATATTTGGTAATTATTCTAAGTTCTTGCTATGTAAGAGTTCCGGGACAAAAAAAAATATTTTTTATTAGTATGGAAATATGTCAAATGATAAATTGCGTGGTTCTGAAAAGAATAATTTCACGCCAGAGATAAATACTGGACCACGTTCTTTTCACTTGATTTTTTATTTTTTTATTCTTTTTGTTTTTTTATGTTTGAATTATTAAGATAGAAATTTATTTTGTCAGCTAGATTATCAATTTCAGTCATTGTATTTATTTTTGCCAAAATGCTGCAAAATAACGCTGAATAATTAACTGGGATCACGTAACCTGGAATGCGTCCTTGTAATACAAATGCAAGATAAAGTTCCAAATCATGCAGAGGGACCTTGGGGAGTGTGGTCTGGTTTGGAATGCCCCGATGAAACATTTTTATTGGAATTGTGCATCACGGCCTCCAAGTAAGCAGTTGTTTTATTATTATTATTACATATATTATTATTATGAAAAGGTAAAAAGTGCACACACTTCAAAGTAATCCAATAGGCATTGAAATGCCTTCAAAGAGAAAAAGAACTTAGCAAGAGTAAAAACATAGATAAGTAGTGCAAGTATATCAATACATAAATAACAATAAAAATTAAGATACAAAATATTAGATATTATGCAACAACAAAGCCTTTAGGATAGGCAATCGAAGTCTCGATTTTTATATTGATATACTTGTTAATTCATTCTATCATAAAGATTTTGTAGCTAATATCCTTGATGCATAAGTCATTTGTCATTAAAATTCTGAGATTGTGACCGCCATAAGAACTAAACTGCTGCTTTAAACATTTAATGAACACTACTCAGGGGACTTTTCTTTACAGCAATTCATTCTGTCGTGCCTTGGACAATTATTTGGACACCAGAATGCGGGTAAAACCAATTGCCATATTGCTTAAGCATCTGCCATTTTATTACATTACACGAACACAGTTAAGGACCGTTTTGCAGCAAGAATATTTTATTTTTGCTTTTGTATTTCAGGATTCATGTTTCAAATTTATTTTGTTTTATTAATTTCCTTGCTTCCTTAGTCTTTTTGTACTTTTGTTCTTTATAGTTTTTCTCTCTCTCTATCACCTAAAACATTTCCCTTACGCCTTCATTCTTTTTCTCTTATGAATGTCATTTTTTTCTTCAGCATCTGTCAGTGTCTTTGATATATGAAATGGACAATAAAAATTTCCTTTGCTCTGAATATTTTGTTACCATTAAGAGTAAAAGTCTTTCATGTTAAAGATTTCAGCTGACTTTTTCACTCGTCAAGGTTATGTCCCCGGTCCCGTTTGTTTGTTTGTTTGTTTGTTTGTTTTCAATGTTTTTCCATTATATTTTTCAGTAAATTTTTTTGTTCACTTAAAAGTTACTCAACAGTGCGTTTTTCTATCCTGACTTTCATTTCCTTTCCTCTCCCTTATTTCTCCTTCAGTTTTTTCATAAATTTTACCATCAAATTATGCTCTCGTGAAACAGTTGCCACCTTCCCTTACTCGAGGTGACTGCTTTTATGCGTTTTCGAACGGGACATTTGATACAAACTTCATGAAGGTTTCTGTCAAAATTCTTCCCATCTCTTTAATATCCTCACACCGATCAGAGACAGTGGAGTGATATTAATTTCAGAATATTAACTTCACGAGACTTCCCGGGGTTTCTGTTAAAGAGCCACGCAGACAGCATACCTTGTCTGGAGACACGTTAACATCAAAGGGCAAGTAGGAAAAGAAATTGAGGTTAAGTAACGCTCATTTTCCGTTCGCGATGGCAGTGCAAGCAAGCAAGTCCTAATCGTTATCAAGCTATTACTCAACAAAATATTATGAATTTCCGAGGGTAATTGCTCAGAGATGGATTTCTAAAATTATATACGTAATACTTTCCATATTGTATAAATTAGTGTTATTCGTCCATGTGTAGATGTCACTATAGAGCGTATAAGGGTTTAAAGATAATCTCATATGAAATTATTCTGTAATTATCATAATAGGGCAATAGTTTTTCTGAATGTTTATCTCAGCAGCAAAAATAACGAAAATGCTGGGTCAACTTACTGCCCTCAAAGTTGATGTGTCGAACCCCAGAGACACTTCCAACAGCACACATTAGCAGATGTAAGGAATCCCAATATTTCTAGCTACGCACGCACCTACGCACGTGCACACATTCACATCCTGACACTTACACAAAACACACACACACACATAATTATATATGAATAAATTTTACCACATCACCGTGATTATATACAATTGCCACAAATGTCTTTTAATATCCAATTGTTCTACCCTCGGAAGCAATATTTTCATTATATGTTGCCCAGAAGGGGGAATTTTTTTTTAGGTGATAATAAGTTTGTCGTCCGTGGGCTCGAACCTACGGAAGACATGAATCAGACTGCAGACGCCGAACTTATTATCAACTAAAAATTCTCAGAAACAAACGAAAACATTATTTTCCGAGGTAGAGCAAATTGTATATTAAAGGACGTTTAGAAGCAATGTTATTTATATATATATATATATATATATATATATATATATATATATATATATATATATATATATATATATATATATATATATATTTATATATAAAGTAAATGTGTAAGTGTGTGCATGTGTGTACGGGTGTGTGTGTGTGTATGTAGTACTTATTATGTGATAGTAGATAAGACCTTTAACGCGAAAAAACTGATGTAATGGTGACTGTGTATTCACAAAAATACACCCAAAGAACGCAGTGCGAGATTCACAGGAATGGAACTCAGCAAAATCAACCAACTTCGTAGATAGTTTCTATATTTCATGAGCACTACAGATCAGCTACAGATTTGACCAGACGACAAGATGTTTTCAGAACTTTTGGAATTGCCCCACTTTGTAATTTTTTAATTCTGGGTACATTTAACCGAAATCAAATGCCGGAAACAGGGATAATCGGGGCTTGCATTCACCGGGAAATATGATGTATGATTTAATTGGGGAGACCATCACCGTTGGTGCGGTTTCAAATTGAATTCCACTGGGAAAACATGAAAATAAAATAAACATATTTTTAAGAATGTGTTTAAACGCAGTCGTTTAAATGTTGCAAAATGCCACACCTACACACAGACGCACAAACACACACACACACACACACACACACACACACACACACACACACACACACACACATATATATATATATATATATA
>NC_089785.1:4626750-4646750 GCF_040412425.1 Macrobrachium rosenbergii | reverse complement strand
TCAGTCAGTATATACCACTTCCAGCAGATGCTCTGCTTTTGGAATACTGACGGGCCAATACGTCTACAAACCTTATTCTCATCACAGAATGCAAATGGAATTCCATCTTCCTTCATTTCTGTGGACCTGAAACCATATCAATGGGGAAATGCTGACTACTTGCGGTCAGCTGTCAGGGGATCTCTGTTGCAGACGAGTTTCGTAGTTTGTTTCAAAGCGGAGATACGCACTGAGCCCAGTTTAATAATATGCAGCTTCTTTTGGTTTTATAGCTTTAAAAACTTATTTAATATTCACACACACACACACACACACACACACACAGGAGAAAAGATCGCTTAAAAATGTCGTTTCAAAATTGCTGAAAAACTATTGTCACCAACAACCACCATTAAGGTATTATGTCCTGCATTTACCTTTAGGACTGTAATAAAATTTCCCATTTTTATTACCTTCCTCCCCCCAGCCCCCACCTTGCCTCTCCCCACCCCCTCTCACTCACGCACACCCATGAAGACGATGTATTGTTTAAATATTTAGTATATGATCAGTTGGAAGTGAATGACTGATTAACCGATGCGCCAAATACCGTATGACAAAAGATGATCTTGCTCATTTGAGAAACATCTATTGTCACTGGCAAGAGATCTGAGGGAAATTTCGACTTAATGTTTATGATGCCAGCGTTCATCCTTTACAGGATACAGGAAATATATGGTCGGAATCCTTCATTGACCTTTTAGTCCGAAGCATAGCTCAGTCCAAGAATCTCAGCCCACGTGTTATTTCGCTGTTTAAGTTGCGAGTTATTCTTAACCTCTTCTTTGCTTCTGCCCAAACATCTGTGCTTGCTGCACCGGGGAGCTGTGTTGGTCTAAGGTGCTCCCCTTCAAATACGATGGATTTGCGGTGTGCATCTGATTTTCGTAAAAATCAAATTTGGTTACTCTACGAGTATGCTGTGTTTGGAAACATACAACTTAGTGCTTTCAAATTTCTTGCGTGTTTCCTTGCTTGCGGGTATATATAAGTGCTTTCTAAACAATTGCAGATTTTTATAAAAAGTTTCCTACACAAGCTAATTGGAGAGAAAATATTTAATATATTTTTTTGTATGAAAGTTTACTTTCAAGTCTTAAATTGGGAGGACATTACTGATGTCCTCCCAATAAATGCATTAGGTTTATTTGATGAAATTTAGGCTGTCTAGCCAAGCTTTGTGACACTTTAGGGCCTGGCCATTTAGTTTTTTGATAGTGCAAAGAAGGGGTGGGAGTGGCTGGAGAGAAGGACTAAGAGATCAGGAAAATTTAAAGAGACAGTGCTATGATGTAGAGGTGGAACTGGGAGAAACCCTCATTTGTACTAAAAGTTGAAGTTAGAGAGGTTGAGCAGCAAGACTGAAAAAAGAAAAGCAAGAATAAAGGTAAAGCAAAGGTAAAATGTGGTGCAGCTAGAGGGCGAAGGGACGCTGCAAGCACCCTTAGGTAATGCCCCAGTGCGCCACATGAAGTGAACTGACGGCACTAACTCCATGGGGTTAATACTCTATGTTTGTCTTTACATGGTGAAGTAGGATTACTTTCTGAATATTGAGAGAGCTTTATTGGATCTGTCCATGTTTTCTTGCTAAGTTCCCACTAGTTTTCAGGTGATTATTGTTGAATTTATTATAATTTTTCTTTGTTTTTTTTTTTCTTGAATGGTTTTGCCTTACAGAGCACAATTTCATTTTTAAAATATCTCTGGTAATACTGAGCAGAACCGTGACCTTGTAACTCATTTTACTGAGAAGGAAATATTTTCCTCACTCAGAAAATCCTTGGCCTCTAAAGGTATGCCTTTTAAGCGCTTTTGATTTTCTCTGAAACTATTGTTTGAAAAACCGTTTGAGGCAGATTTCATAATCACAGTGTTTAATAACTTGCCTTTTTATACGACTGCAGCACAAGAGAAGGATACCTCAGTCGATTGTCCTTAGCTGGACATTTTGTTGCAAGTTATTTTTTTAATTGGGAAATTAGTAATCTATAGGAACCCTGGTAGTACTGACTACATGCTCCGGGAAGAGAATGAAAAATTCAGTGAAGTAGTATTTATTAATCCAACTATATTATAGCGGAACGTCTGCAGTGAGTTGTAGCAAAGATTACTTTACACTTAACTAATTTCGAGGAGATGCCAAACTATTCTAAATGGTCAGTTAAAATTGCAGTATTGTCTTCTCACTAAGAACTGCAGACACTATGGAAAAGTAGACTAACTATAAATATATAAAAGTAACAAGGACAAAGTTTCATATCCACTTGCTTCCTCATATAAAAAAGTTGCCCAGACTCTATCTGTCTGTTGCCTATCTCTCTTTTTTACCCCCTCAACACACACATACAACATACGTAGAGACAGATATGCCCTATACCGATAAGCAGACATGTACCCATATCAAATTATGTTGCCTTAAGAGCAGCGCATTAATGGACAAAGTTTCCTGAGTCATGAAACTTCCTTTCCTTATAGTCTCCATGATACCACAGTTAGCCGTTTGACCCTTTAGTTGTGGAAGAATGATTCTGCAGTATAAGAATAAGTAGAAGTGAAATAAATGAATTCATTTTTTATACAGCATATAAGCAAAGACACGACAGTGATCATATTCAAGGTGCATTGGATTAAAAAAATGATGCCCAAACTGGAAGTGTTGAGATATTGTGGAAGCATAGTGAAAGTTCTAAACGTGAAATACAGAATAAAACGTACATAGCAGAGTTGTAGAAAAAATGCCACTTAAATTTCTCAATAATTCCAGCCACTGTGTTCCATAATGGAGGTGACGGTGTGTGTTATCCAGTCGCTGACACGATCAGACTCTCTGGCAGTCACCAGTGATGACAGAATGATGGCGCTTCACGAGATGCAGCTTGTCAGCTGAAACCTTGCGACAAGATACTGCTGAAAGCATACAGCTATCAAAGTTATATTTCATACATGCTACTTGGTAAAGTAGGTGAGGAGCATGTTGCAGTAGCCTATACATTAGAGATGGATCTCATAGGCTTCGTCGTCATGCAGAAGGCAGGAGGCCTTCCACTATGGGCTCTGGAACATACACATGTATATATGTGTGTGAATTTTTGTCACAAACATTAAGATACAAATGCCATTTTATATCCAGTTCGCTCTACCTGGGAAATAATACCGGAGGGAGTTATAATTGATAAGCGATAGTGACGGGTGCAAATTACCCCGAGGAGGAGAGTATTTGTTTGTGGAATACATATATATATATATATATATATATATATATATATATATATATATATATATATATATATATATATATATATATATATATATATATATATATATATATATATATATATATATATATATATATATATATATATATATATATATTTATTTATTATACATATGTATATATATATATGATTATTAAATTTAAAAAAATAAATGGTGCTTCATTCATTATTATTAGAATATATTCGTATTAACATTGGTATACATTCGTTACGTATTCATAATTCTTTAGTGGCCTGGTTTCACCTGTTCTGTGTTGATTTAGATCAGGTGATTTGCTCCTTTGCGCTCAAAACATTAATATTATTAACCCTTTTCCGATCAGTGGCCGACCTATACTCGGCCAAAGGGAAACAAGCGTTACACTACAATGGCCGGGTACAGCTCGGTCAACAAGTTATCAATAATCTTTATTTAATCCTAAAGCTTGGGAATGTCATACAGAGATAAAATCTGAGATTTACAATCTACAATGTGTCTCAGGAGAATTGCCCATATTTATACTTGATAATCCTCAGGTAAATCTCCCGATTTCTCTTTTGAAATGAAACGCATATAAAAAAACCCAAGTATAATAAACCGCCATAGCCGACTGGGAGGCTTCGTTCAGTAAGCTACGTCTGCCATTTCTCGTGCTCCGCTGTTTGATGTTTGCCCGTGTAATTTGGTCTTTTGTAAACTTACTCAGGAATTCATGGCTTCAGCGAAACGTTTTCGCAATGATGAAGAAATTCTTGAATATCTCTTTGAATGTCCATCAGTAGGTGATTCTCTAATATCATGGGATGGAGATACGGAAAATGAAGAGGCGTCTTCTTGTAACAAGGTGCTGCCCAACACTGTTACGTATTTACTATTCCTTTCAGAATTCATTTGTCAGCGCAGACTTTCACACTGTAGAAATCATCCAAAACAAAAAGGCGAAATTTTGAGAGATATTGACAACCCTAACTGAAAAATGCATTTTTTCCTGATTCCACTTTCTAATATTCGACCTTCCCTGGTCCTTTGGATTCCCTGCAGGATATTTGCAGGATACTGGTTGACTCTTACACTTTTATGGCAGAAGGGTATTCTGTCTTCGACCCGCCCTGTTTTGTCGTTGTTCACTTATTGTATTGATGACTTTGCTATGAGCCGAACCTGATCTTGTCGCCCTCATACATAATTCCAAGAGTTCACGGCTGGTGTGGCCTAAGTACCTTATAACCAAGTAATGTTCAATAATATCCGTGATATTAGATAAATGAACTAAAATAGGAAATATCATCTTATCGTGGTTTGGCGGCAATCAGTTGTATTTGAGTCATTGGTCATTAAGTATGTTTTCAAATCTCTTTTTAGACATGGGGTCTCTTGGAGACATTCGAATAGCGCACGTGCCCTGAACTTGAAATTCAAACTAAAGAGGATAGGATTTGAGAAACAGAATCATAAAAAAATACCTTCAGCAATGATCCTAGTAGATCTTGCATTATACCAGAGAATATCATCACAAGAAACGACCACAATGATTGACCATACTCGTAGGTCGATGGCATCAGGGCACCCTGGGACTATTGGAGCGTCTCATTGCTCGGTCCTCACTGTCTTGGAGGGTATACAGTGCCTGGCTAACATTATTGTTTTTTTTATTTTTGTCTTTTTTTTTTGGTTCATTCTCCAAAATTCTGTTTTAGAAACAAATTGAATTTAGGACTTTTGAGTTGGTTTGGTTTTTTAAGAAAGTTTTTGTACTTACTTTTTTTCTCATTGTTACCAATAATCACAGTTTCGGTCCCTGCCCGTTTATGACTTATTTACTTAACTATCAAGAGAGGTACAAGTCTTTGCCTACTCGGCAAAGACTTATACCTCTCTTGATAGTTCAATGGGTAGCATTTACTGGAGTCGCTGAATAGGTTTCGTGTCAAGGGTTCGTGTCCCGACGATACCAATTCATTTATCACTTATATAAATTCCCCTTCGGCGACAATTCTCCGTCGGAGATATTCCCGAGGTAGCGTGAATTTGATATTAAGCGACATTTGTAGCTTCATGATTATATATATATATATATATATATATATATATATATATATATATATATATATATATATATATATATATATATATGTGTAAAGGCCATTTCTGAGCCTATACTTGATTTAAGTCTCTGTTTTATGAACGGAGGTTTGATCTCGCTTATCCCGAGACATTGAGTGATAGCAGGTAACGTGAGCCGGCATCATAAGTTATATCTTTCCCGAACTAAAATCTAAGGACTACTGGAATGAGATACTAAGTACAAAACTAAAACCCTTTATTGACAAAATCAACGAAAAATAACTTCTTAAAAATTACGAAGAATGAAATCCAATGTTTCACATAACTATCAGAAAATCTTCTAAGGAAATAATGCTCCAAAATCATAAACACTCAAATACCCAAGGGAATACAGAAAATAACTCATCTGTCAAATCATGAACAGGTCAGTCAATAAAAACAGGTCATCTCAAATGTCATACCACTCCCATCCTTGTACTAGGAGAGAGGAAATAAGGAATAGGAATGGAGTGGAACAGAAATACCTGTGAAAAAACAAACGTCACATTAAAAATCATAAAATGTAAAAAAAATTGCAGAAATACATCTTCCACTGTCACAGGAGATACCGTGTATTCACAGTTCTGAAAAACAAAGTCTAAAAACGTATATGAATTCTTACTCACTCCACAAGTCGTCTGGGACAGTCTCCATGTAAAAAATCACTCACATATTCAGACATACAGAATCGGATCGTAAGTCCCATTCAAACAACGGTTCCTCCCATTATATTCATTATGTAATGCACGAACGAACGTACTTTTTGTATGACGTCATTCGAGGTCAAAGTTCGGCAAGACACGCCTCTGTACTTCAAGGCGTCACGAAGAAATGCCTCCTTCAAAACCGGATTTTGTAACCGGTTCACTGATAGAACGTTTTTGGCTGAAAACGCTTTTTCCAGCTCGTGTCAACAAGGTGGTTTCCTCGACCCTTGTGGTATGCGAATGTTTCAGCACTTTCCGATTTGCTGTGTATAGTCAAAATGGACTCTGCGAATAGCTGACCCAACTTTTCAAAGGTCACCTTTCATGAGCACTTACATATATAATATATATATATATATATATATATATATATATATATATATATATATATATATATATATATATATATATATATATATATATATATATATATATATATATATATATATATATATATATATATATATATATATATATATATATATATATATATATATTTATATATATATATATATATATAAATAATGTATATATATCCACACAGCTATTCATAGCATAACAAGTTGTTTGTGTACAATTTGCTCTATACCTCAACTTTTACTTACCCTCTTTCTTTTTAGATGTTTTAGTTTCTCTTTTAACTCAGTTTAGGTAGGTCATGTCCGTCTTTATAGTGATTCTTAAATTATTTTGTTTTTTGTGCTTATATATATATATATATATATATATATATATATATATATATATATATATATATATATATATATATATATATATATATATATATAAATTATATATATATATGTGTGTGTGTGTGTGTATGTGTATACACACATAACTGGTAGTGGACATAAAAGATTTGTGCTTCGTTCAAGCATTAAATTGAAATTAGGATACTATACAAAAAGACAGGAAGAATTGGGACTGGAATTAGAAAGCCCTTTTTGGAATTCAAATCAGTTTCCCCCGTTGAACAGAGGCCATGTTTGATGTGCAAATTTATTTTTGATATTAAAGGGGCTTACTAAATTTATGTATAACTTTCTGATGCTCAAGTGAATGGTATCTAATCATTACGAGATATTTCGTTGGGAGTTGTTGTTGTTATTATTATTATTATTATTATTATTATTATTATTATTATTATTATTATTATTATTATTATTATTGTAGTTTTATGCTTGCCGCCTTATGTTACAATAAACTGTGACATAATTTTTTTTTTTTTTTTGCTTTTTAGAGTTTGTAAGCATTGTAAAATTAGATTATTATTATTATTATTATTATTATTATTATTATTATTATTATTATTATTATTATTATTATTATTATTATTATTATTATTATTATTACTATACATAATTTGGCCTCTTTTAATTATTTAGTATTGGTAAAATTTGTGACATTTTGCATTTTGATCAATGATAGAAAAGGCATAAATTAATCATTCACATTATGTGCAAAAGTTCTTGCATCTGTAACTGATCATTTTTCATTTCATCAGGCGGACATTCAGTCACAGAAAAAGGCTATAAGAAGGAAATCGAGTAATTATTGTTATGAATATTTTTAAATTAATTCAAAATATATCTTAGCTGAAAAGGTAATGCTTTCAGATCGAACAGAATTCCACATATTGGTTTCATGAGTTTTAGCTTTCTCTTTACAAAGGAAGAGAGAGAGAGAGAGAGAGAGAGAGAGAGAGAGAGAGAGAGAGAGAGAGAGAGAGAGAGAGAGAGAGAGAGACGTTAAACATAACGCTAATCAAGAAAAATAAAGAACACACTCCACTGTATTTGATATTAAACTCAAATATTTTTACCCGCGTTAGGAGTAAAATAAATCGTACAGTATTCCACAATAACGTTATTCCACTACAGCCTTTATTTTTGCTGAATATTATTTGAAGTCGCAGAATAAAACTGTCAGTCAGGGTGAAGTTTGACCATTTTTAAATCACATGTTTATTGGCTGATGGTCTCTTCAGAATTGCAGGAGAATGGAGAATGAAAAGGATAACTTTCAAAATGGCAGTAAATAAAAGACGGAAGATTTGATCTCCGGGAAATTTGCTTGAAGTCTGGGTCGCCCTTTCCTGGCCAAGTACCTCGTTTGATCTTTAAAGCTTTGGTCTGTTCAGAGGACCTTAAGTCGGATCTTATGAGTTGCTAAATCCACGAATTAAGGTCTTCCCATTTAGGAATCACATTTAAGAACTATAAAATGTGATCCATAATCTTAAAATAAAAAAATACAAAATATTCTAAGTGTCATTATCAAACCTTACCTCATTTGGTTCTTGCCCCGTCGCCATATCTATATTTACTCGGAATTTGGCTCCTGATCCAGTTTTATTGACATGCTCGATGGTTAGAGTAAATTGTGATAATGATTTGGTAATATAACCACAAATCAAGTAGCACTCATTTGATCGTTTCTCTAATAGGGCAGAGGCAGCTGTAAGTTATTTTTCTTACGAATAGATACAAATAAAGTTTCGATAAAAAAATTAAATAAATATGTAAATAAATAGGAAACATCATTGGTTTAAAGAAAGAGCAAATAACAATCTCTACTAATGACCAAATAGCTTTAGGGATAATGCGAACCCAACGCAGGAGTGAATTCCTTTGTTATCATAGTATTCATAAGTAACCCAAGAGAAAAGTTCTTTCAGTAATTGATTAATATTTCTGGAGTAAATGAAAATATTAGTTTTACATAAAATGAACAAATGTCCTTATTCAATCCTAAATGCTGAATGGCTAGCAGTATTAAGTGAGGGGAAAGATTCATTTAGGATCCTTCAGTTTGATGTGTTAGATTCTTATATATATATATATATATATATATATATATATATATATATATATATATATATATATATATATATATATATATATATATATATATATATATATATATATATATATATATATATATATATACATATACATACACATATATATGTTAGTATTGGTAACATACGAACGCTTGCCGTGTTCAGTGATCTTGCAGGTGCCTTAAGTGTTTATTCAGCGGCTAGTACACAGTGACTTTTAGGACTCAGTTGTATCAGTCTTTCCGAAGGCGCTTGGAGACCACGGAGATTTCGTCCACATGAGAACGGAAGTAAATTTAGCAGTTGATCAATCTGTGACATGAACATTGCTCAGAGGGCGCTCGGATACAGATTCACGTGTCAGTGGTGGGAATTTCCATCATTATTCCATGGAACTTTTTGGTCTGGTTATAATCGGATATTAGGGTGAGTTAACGGAGCTGTGGATCCGTTTGTCCATTACGAAATCACTAAGTGAGAAGGGGCTTGTGGTAGATTACTTACTCCTTAGTGATAACCCAAACTAAAAGGTTGTGTTGGACACGTTGAATCCAGATTCCCACTCGCTTAAGTGGAAGTAAAGACTTAAAAAAAATTACTAACCTCTACGAAACTGGTTCTTTAGTGATCGTTCTTTTTGTTATTATTTAACATTATCTCATATGTTTTGGTGTGTTTATAAACTGGATTTTAATACAGACGGTTCCGTTCTATACCAGGAATGTTTCAATGGACCCATGATAAATTGGGGAGGATATGCTCCTGTTTAAGCGAACGTTTAAAATGGCCGATGTGGGAAGCGGTCATTTATATTGGAACCAGTGACAGAAATGATTTTGAAAGTTGTGTAACAGACGTAAGTGAAATGTGGGTTGGTTTAGAGACTTGTTGGGGGACAGGAATTAATCCCCTCGAATCATATTTGACAAGCAGTTATTTGCTTTGCTTCGGGGTAATGCTTAATGGGTTTAATATCCACCTTCCATAATTTCATTTTACATGATTCGTTGTTAAACTTGCTTAATAAATTTTAGTTTTTAACTCTGGGATTTGATTTACACACCTTAGAATAGGTAAATGTATGAGAGAGAGAGAGAGAGAGAGAGAGAGAGAGAGAGAGAGAGAGAGAGAGAGAGAGAGAGAGAGAGAGAGAGAGACAGACAGACAGAGAGAGGAACTTGTCGGCTACCAGCTACAGGATACCAACTGAACTCAGGTAAGGCCAAAGGCCCTTTGTCAAGGTTCATCGAGGGGCCTTTAACATGATTAGGTGTGGATTTTTTTTTCTGTTAGGTTGTGGAATATCATACTGTTTTTCTTTTCCAACTCCAAGTTATAGGTATTATTTTCCGTTTAGCTGAGGTGGTTTTTTCTGTTTTCCGTTAAGCTGTGGACAGGATTTTTCGTATTTCCGTTGCGTTGTGGATATTTTTTTGTGTGGTGTTTTTTGTCATGGATTTTGTCATATTTTTCGTTTTTCACTCATCCGTGGAAAACCTGGTGGGTTTGGGGAGAGGGGTGGGTGGATTGGTTCTCTTGACGCTAACTTGTTGTGATTTGGTTTCAAATTTACGGTCTTCCCTGTGTTCTCAGCATCTTAGTGTATATTAATTAATCTTTGTTCAAATTTTTAGCATTGTATTAATTTTCCGTTTTTATTATTTACCGTTTCTTAATGAAGACACTTTTTTTTAGTTTATTTCTTAGTAAGCTTTTGGATTTTATTTTGTATCTTTACTTTGTCTCTGAAAAGTTACATTTACCTGAAATGGCCTTTTTACAAACCACCTCGCATTTTGCTACATTTTCCTAGATTTTTCCTCCGTTCGTAAGAGAAGGCGGAAAAGCCTCAGTAAGAAACACGCTTTTTGTTGCAAACTCTTCTGATTCCTTCCTTTCATGTGTTTTGTAAATAGTGGGTAAATTACATTATACACTTTTATTTAGAATCATAAACATAAAATTCTTCAGTTTTCTGTTTTCGTCCGCGCAGTGTGAACTTTCATGTTGTTGGAATATTCTTGAAATCAGGGGAATTAATGTAATTGAAGTTCCTGTCGCTGTAAGAATATATTTTATTCTCTTTCATTTTATCATTATCGTTCCGTATGTCCTTAGAAACAGACAAGCGATCAAAACTATGGCCTACAAACTATGAGAGAATTTTTATATTTTCCTTAAAATTTGTTACTCATTTCCTCAGCTACTGAGGTTAAAGGGGAAATTACTTTGACATTTTAAGTGGAATAATTTACTTATTAATTTTTATATCCTGGAAACATTGTTTTTATCCAATAAAAACATTTCCACATCTAGAAGGTGAGAGAGAGCGTGCAAGATGGGGGTGAATGCGCAGTATGCATAAGGGGGTTGAACGTGTTACTGATAGCCCTGATGTGTAGGAATATGTATAGGCTAGTGAAGTGGAAGTTTTCTGCACAGGGTTTTCAGCCACTGTTCATCACTAAAGGATGAATGTATCTGTGATCATTGTCTTTCTCCTCTTGGAAGGTAACCCCCTCCCTTTAAGGGGAACGGCATAGTGTATATATACAGTGTATACATATATATGTGTGTGTTTGTGTGCGCGTTTGCGTGCCTGGATACAATTTCACAAAAATTCGCAGAACATTAGGACCCTCACAACCGCGAAACACACTGATGAATCCAAACGTATCTCGTTCATGTTTTGACAAACAATTTCCTGATTACGGCACGCTCTCACTGTCCAATCAAATGAGCCTCTCATTAACAAATGCATCGAATACACCATGAAAAAAAGTAAAGCATTGTCAAAACAACAACAGCTCGTAATTTAAATGATGATGCTTGCGATCGCATTTGACGTTTTATTATGGTTTAACCCCAATTTCGCTACTGAAATTTTGATCGACATTTTGCCCAATGCGGTATTCGGTTTATGAATGAATGAATTGGGCGTAATAGCGGTATCTTGCAATTAAAAATAAGAATTCAACGCAGCCTTAACGTTAGTTTGTCCAGTATGTTTGATCATGACACATGCTGCCAAATAAGTAGATGGAGAATTGTATATTTAATGGCAGATTTATTGTACAATTGAATGTTTTTGTACTTTGTATTGCATTTTAAAGGTATATAAATAGATTGTTGCAGTGGGAACATTCATGAGTTATTTCTTAAGGTGGGTCAACGTTGCAGTAAAACGCGTCGATAACTTATCGTACACTACCTAAAACTAGTTAGGTACAAGTGAGCGACTCCTAGTTGTTCAAACCAGAGCTTCAACTGCTTGTCTACATCTCCAACACAAATACAGTCCAGTATTCCACTACTTGTAACTGAGGCCTTATGATAAACATTTTCTACGTTTCTGGTCGTTCGTTCAAGAACAATGCTGATTTTCAGTTTTGTATAGTGTTTTAGAAAAATAAAGCAGGATGAGAAGTATTTAGTAAGGAGATAAGGTCAACATGGTCGTGCTTCCCTCTCGAAGGTACATCCAAGGGCATTGTAAACTGGATGCCTCTTGGTCGACAATCTTTATGTTTCAAAGCGTCTTTTGACCTTATCAGTTGCAGTTTTCACATTGGTACATATGAAATGTACTACAGCTGAGGAGTTCCAAGCTTTAAAACGTTCAGTTCTCACGATTGTATTAAACCACAATTTTTTCGGACAATTTTTTCTGTTTTGTTTCTTCAGTAGGAATTTAGGCGATATAAGAGATGCATCAAGAGCAGTTTATTAACATGGTCTATTACAACCACACCTTTTCATTTAGTGTATAATTCATTAAAAAAATAGCATGCAATGCTACACCCTGGTATACTTATCTATACTACACCCAGATACACTTGTTTATTTATGACGAAATTTCCAAACTCATTGGAGAAACTTTTTTTTTTTACCACAATGACACGTTCAGGCGAAGACTAGTTACTATTTATGTTTTCTGTGAGTTATTTGGAAGCATAAATTTAGAGCTGGCATTTGAAGCAAACGTTTAATAAGTGTTTCCACTACAGGTTGAATGTTACAGTTATTGACGGTACAGGTAAAGTAACTGTCAACCTGAGTTAGGAGACAATTGAATTCATTGGGAAATGAATATAAATGAGATGGTAAGATTCTCTTTACATGCTTTATAAAGCACTGATCCATACTCGTTAAATGGGCAGTATCTCTTGCATTAACAGAGATGAGATCTATAACTTTTACCACAGAAGCATTTCAAAAGTGATCGTTACAGTGACTTATGCTCATTGTCTGACCAACACTTGTTGGAATTGCCACCTGTGCTGGGTAATCTTTTTATTTAATTTTATTCCATTTTCCTTTGAATTTTAAAGCGTTCATTTGAAACTGTATCCAAAAATATAAGGAAGTACCAAGGTTGAAAAGTTTTTGAGGGCAAATTCAGTACATATTACTGGTGACTGTGACCCACAGACGCCATATTTAGACTAGTGATTGGGCCAAAATCTGTTTGAAGGCAACCACTTAATTTTATTATTTCGGTTAATGGGTTCCCAATACCTTTTGTATTATATATTGATAAATATTAAAATTTTCGTAAATAGGACCAAATTCATAAAGGATCGGATGGGATTAGAAAATGTATTTTGACAGAACTTATTTGGCAAATGCCTGGAATGATTTTTGTGATACTCGATGCATTAACAGAAATGACAAAAATTGCTCATACCAAAGTATTAATGAATGAATCATAAAAATCATTCGTGAATCTCTGCTTTAACATGCTGAAGGAATTTACAAACATAATTTACCTTTCAAACATGTTAAAAGTGATTTACAATCGATGTTTGTTGTTTGTTATTTATTTGTATCACATAACATACTTGTGTCTCCAAACTGTTTTAAAGAATTATAGAATTATATTAATTCAACATCGCTTCACTGAAGCTGTTATCACAAAATGTTACATATTAACATTAACATTTTGATTATCGTAAGCAATCCGTACTGAATAACAACGATATAAAATACTTGAGTAATTCCGTAGTTTCTGAGTTCACCATGACTTGAAGCACAGATTGATAATCACTGCCATGAGGATTCCCACTTGATTGGTTCTTGATTAGACAATTAATGTCATTTAAAGCTTGCCTGATTAATATATTAGCAACGATTCAAATCGCGGTTGATTCGGTAAGCAAATTCCACATGATAATGGTTATTTTTTAGCCGTTCTTTAATCTAGACGGATTTAATTTGATTTATTCCTGTGTAATCCTGTTCTGCTTACTAATATGGATATCTTATGCTGAAAGTAAAACTATTTGAGAGGTAATGACTAAGAGAGATTGTTTTTATGCGGAATATTATGGTCCATTATTAGCTTTTAACCGTTAGATTGGATAGAGATTGGTTGTTATTTTAACTGACACTCAGTGTTGACACATTGCTCACACACACACACACACACACACACACACACACACACACACACACACACACACACACATACAAGAGTTGAAGAGGAAGAGTGAAGTCAGAATTTTCAGTGGTTACAGAATTCACTTTCAATTCTGGTGGTTTTGCGTTTTCTGTTGACGTTTCCTAAGTTAAGTAAACAGGAAAATCCATCTCGAAACAATTACCAAATATATTGAATTAACTCATTTAGTAAAACGGCCTATACAATATATATATATATATATATATATATATATATATATATATATATATATATATTATATATTTATACATGTATAGGCTGTTTCTAAAAATTAGTCAATGTAATATATATATATATATATATATATATATATATATATATATATATATATATATATATATATATATATATATATATATATATATATATATGTGTGTGTGTGTGTGTGTATATATATATAATAATAATAATAATAATAATAATAATAATAATAATAATAATAATAATAATATGTATGTGCGTGCTGTGAGGGTGACTTAGTTTACCCCAAAGACAATCCCTTTTGAAAAGTGTTGTCCTGCATGCTGACCTTCGGGGATTCGAAGAAAGTTTTAAATAACTAGATCCAAGTTCCAGTTTAACCCTTCTCCAAACTGAAGCAGCTGTTTCAAACGTTCCTCTCTCTTTGTCAGAGGGTGTTAGGTAACCGATGGGCTCTCTCTCTCTCTCTCTCTCTCTCTCTCTCTCTCTCTCTCTCTCTCTCTCTCTCTCTCTCTCTCTCTCTCTCTCTCTCTCTCTCTCTCTCGTCTGTTTGTGTGTGTTTATGTTGTTCTTGTGTGTGTGTGTGTGCGCGTGCGTGCGCGTGCGCTCATTCTTAACTGGAAAACACATTGGAGTTTATTTTCCATATTGCTTTTTCTCTCTCCACTTGTCTCTTTTTATTCCTCTCCTGAGTCTTGACAGTACGGTGGATTAAGGGGTTAATTTGATGTGTCTTTGAATATCTAAACCGAATGAAATACAAACTGAGATAGTGTCTGTGCCTCGATCAGCTGCGTCATAGGAATATTAAAGCACCTTGCCTGCAGTGGGATGAATCGACCTCGGTTCACTGAAGAAAGCGTGAGTCCTTGTGTCAGTGATTTTATTCCGTGCCTTAAATTGGGGTTTTTGTAGAGTGTTGGGATCACGCTTTGGTTAAGTAGGTATTGCAGAAGATTTCATCATTTTTAATGGTTTCTGCTCTTTCATAAGGTGCTTTGATGTTTCTTGCAAAAGAGGTCGGGTGAGGACCTCAGGCGCTATTGTGCTGTGACGTCTTCTCAAAGGACTCACGAGGAATACCATCCACGGCTGTTTTAATTTTAGTAATTTCGTACAATCCTCTCTCATATCTGATAAGTCCTTATTATTAGCATCAGTTTTAGAAGTAAGCTTTTTTTAATCATGTTGTTTAGATACCCATTACTAATTAAAAGTTGCTGGATCCTCACTAATTATACCCTTTTGCAGGGTTTACTGAATTCCCTACAGTAGTCAGAAATCCTTCCACAGATGTGCGTATACAGACAGTATGCCAAAGTCAGGAACAGCTGTTTTATGTAAATTGCGTTGAGGAAGGAGCAAATAATAGGCAAAGACATTTCAAGTACTGAACTTTTCGACGCATCCCATACCGACAAAGTTATATTTATTAGTGATTATTTTGAATCTTTTAATTCAAGATGCTTCTTGAATGAGTATTATCGGTGTTAAAAAGACTATAATAAGATAAAGACTTTGGGATGTTTTAAAGATGGCTAAGATGCGTCAAAGATAAATCATTTTTGATTGAAGATCTTGGCAGTATGTTGTACATTCTTTTAAAGGGTGAACGTTTATGGTCTTCTGCCTATAATTCTATGGAGCCTGCAAAGGACCTCATTATTTTCTTAAAACCTTCAGTTAGTTGAAGGGTAAAATACTAATCATCCTTTGATTCCTTGTAAATAGTTACGACAACTTTTGTCAGTTGAACTCGGTGCCTAGATAATTGCTTCATTAAAACGCAATGTAGCATTTCCCACGACGCCTCTATGGCGGTGTATTGTTTCGCTCTGGTTAATGCTCTGCTGATAGGTTGCTAATGACACTCCCATTCTAGATTAGGCGAGAGTTAAGTAATAGAACTTTTCTTCGGTTTTACTTACTTCAGTGGTTGATCTGAAGATAAGTAATTACACATGTAGATCAGGAATCAATATTAGATGAAGCCATCTTTTAGGCTGTAGTTTGATTACCTTTTGTGGTTTTTTTAACTGACGTAAATGAGGATACACTTTATTATGACTGTATGGTCACTCAAAAACCTATTAGGTAAGATTAAGCATAAAAATTTACTGACCAGTTTAATCCAAACTGAGCAAGATGTGAGCAGCATCTTTATAGAAAAGGAAATTTAGGAAACTTTATTATACAAAAATAGCTTTTGTATGCATAATTCATATTCTGTTTTGTGAGTCTGACAACCCGTCTACATTTACTGTTTCAATCTGTAAAATTCGTTGGTGAAATAAATTCAAATCAGAGAGAGAGAGAGAGAGAGAGAGAGAGAGAGAGAGAGAGAGAGAGAGAGAGAGAGAGAGAGAGAGAGAGAGAGAGCGAATTGAGTGAGGTTGTGAATAAGAGACTTCTGACCTAACAACTATCGAGTGTGAAACTTCTGGAGCATATCTGTCACCTAAAATAACAAAACGTCAAGAAGCATTTTCATGCAAGTGAGAATTCACCGATGATGATTCCTGATAAGAGAATTGTTTTTAGGGTCACTACTAATCACTCAGCATTTGTGCAAAAGACATTCTTGTCAAGTATTAAGTTAACTCCAACATTATTTGCCACATCATCTCTACTAAATTCTTTTGCATTTTCTGTGATAAGGATTATTTCCCAATTTAACTGACAAGAATTGATTGAAAGTCTGGCCTTCTGTTCTGGTCGTTATGACCATTATGAACTTCTTGTGGCTCAACCAGTTAACCCAGAGGTAATGATGGGTAGTGGTTCCAAGTTGGCAGTCAAAACGAAGGGGGTACTACCTGAAATTGATGTTATATAATTTTTTTTTTAAATATAATTAATTGGAGGGTATTTTACTTTTTCAATAAAATTTAGAGCAAACCTGTGCAAGGAATATTAGGGTGAGTCCACACTGCAGTAAAACTTGTCATAAACATGTCGACAACTTGTTGTATATACATCACAGACAGGTTGAAAGCAAGTCAACAACCGTAAATGGAGAACGACTTTTTCCCAACGTTGCATAATAGTTTGAATTACTGGTTAGAAATTCCAATAAATCATTGTCATGTATTCAGCTTGTTTGCGATTTGTGCCTGATAAGTTACTGACACGTGTTTGTCTTGTTTTATTATAGTGTGGACGTACCTCAATCATATGAACTGTGTATATAAAGCTGGGGAAAATTTTCTGAAGTAATGTTCAAAACCTTCCAGACTGGAGCGTAGAGTATATGTTAGGCTACCTGGCAACTCTTCAGGTTGGTGAATTTGTCACATACTGAAGCTCACAGTGATTTGCCTCCACCTTAAACCATGTGATAAATTCAAATAACAAATTACTCTGCACGGCCTGGTCTGCCTCTAAGTTGTTTGCATTCAAAAGAGAATAAAAACATTCCAAAAACTTTTATGGTTAATCATTTATCAATATTGTTCTCTAAATCGGTAAATTTCTGGAAAGCATCTTCCTGGTTTTGAACACCTCTGGTACAAACAGTTATTTCATTTAGGCTATATTCATAACGAATGAAAATTGCTGTAAAAGGTCTGGTGTTGAAAGATTGCTATTATAAATAAATATGCATAAGCATGGTTCCGGGGCTGTGGGTATTTCATTTTTGTTGTAAGGTTTGAAATAACTCCATCAAGTTTTTAGGACTCGACGAAATATTTAGTTAGCATGAATCCATCACATAATCCAGCTCATTAATTATTTCGACTCGATATACTTATTATTGGAAATATTATTGGAAGTAAAATCAGAGGAGAAGATGAATATATTAGTTTTTTAACCTACAAAACGAAAAATCACATATTTGCCATGTGAGTAATGCATGGTTTTCCGTCTATCTGTTTTCCGAGATTCTGCGTTAAGGGAGAAAATATGAGAATAATTTTGGTCGCAAAACTGTAACGTTCATTGTGAGCTGGAATAGAAGCAAGCAGACTTTGTTTTAGTGATTCCTGTAATGAGATGCTCATTGTGTTCCATATTCGATGTATTAATAGTGATCTGTCTTTTTGATTTTTGCTGTACTGGATGCATATCAGCCTGCTGGAATAGAAGTTTGAGATGCGAGGTAACTGGGCAGAAACTCTTCGTGACAACAGAGAACAGAAAGAGGCAAAAGGTTCATAGAGCAAATTTTCATGGAAGAAATGAAGAAAGCCAAGTAGAACGTGCTTAGTTCTCAACCCTAGATAATGAAATTAAACGAGCAAGAGGAAGATATAAAATGGAAAGTTTGTGAAAACAGGCTGATAATGCTGTCAGAGAATGCCTTTGGTGTTATGGTAGCCCACAGAACGATTAATGAAATATCCACTTCTGAAAAGAGATAGAGGAAAATATCGGTCAAAATGAGAGAAGGGTCAGCAATCACCTCAGTAGAGACAACGCTGAGCGGAACGTTTTTGATGACATACGAGATACAAGGAAGTCAATATAATTGACATACCAGAAGATAAGTACTCGTGGATTTACCAGTAACTGAAATAACGGGTTTTGAAGTGTAGTAGGTAATAAAAATCTTAAGAGAAGGAAAGAATGGAACTGATTTTACCAGAAGCCTTGGAAAATATGCAATAGGGAACAAAACATGCTGATTGGGAATTGGTAGCCATAGCTAAGGTATAACAGTATGTGGCCTGACTGAATGTGGTAACTACAGAGGGTTGTAATGAAAATGTTCAGAATGCTTATTCTCAAAAGGCTGAAGAAAGAAACTGATAAAAGCTTGGAGAGGAGCAAGCTGGTTTTAGAAAAGGCATGAGTTGCTCATATTAAACATTTGTGGTAAGGCATATTGTGTAGCAGAACTGTATGGAAGTTAAACCCGCTTCTCGTGGCTCTTGTTTCTTGGGAGATAACATACTACTCATCTGCCTATTTAATGAACATTCCTGAGAAAACTGCAGCTCCCGAATAAATGGCTTGCCCGGGTCAAATGGAAATGGATTCAGGGGAAAATGAGCTTGATATCCTGTCAGCGACTTTATTCAGATCTTTTGTTACTGGATCGTTGGCAACTGGGCATCAGACAGCTGATTGGTAGATCACTGGAGCAACAACTAAATGGGCTATCAGGTAATTACCAAGTTTATCATGCTGTAACAATTTCAGACAACGAATCAAAATACTAAACAGCCTAAATCTAAAATATAATTGGATCCTATATCAAAAATTAATATCACACACACATATATATATATATATATATATATATATATATATATATAGTTATTATATATATATATATATATATATATATATATATATATATATATATATATATATATATATATATATATATATATATATATATATATATATATATATATATATATATATATATATATATATATATATA
>NC_089785.1:4616750-4621750 GCF_040412425.1 Macrobrachium rosenbergii | reverse complement strand
CAGCGAAGACATGTGCACGGAGTAGAATCGAAGAAAATTCCAGAGAGATCAGTCAACGATACATCCTGTTTTAATTCAGATAAACTAGGACATAGTAAATCAAATTGCAGAGTGATATTGTTCAGTTTGCAAATCTTCAGACCATGGATGAGATTTTGCCCAGCCACAAAGAATAGAGATTATTCCCAGGGAAGCCACGGGGTTTCTAGATATGATATAGAATTCCACATGAAAGTTCTAGATACACAAAGGAACAGCAGAATTTTCACAAGATAATTTGCCAAAGACGGACACAGGATAATGAGGAATTGTACCTTTAGAATCCACTAGAACCTAGGCCGATTGTAATGCGGATTTTCTAATGGCAGTGACATTTCTCTTTCATTGATTCTGCAGTCTAGCAACTTAGTAAATGTTGACCTTTTCACTCGAAGTTTCCAGAGCGCAAATTAGCCCCTTCAGTGAGACAGTGTGTGACGCATAAGCGACGAAACTGAATATTTTAGGTCTGGGCGCATTTCTTACTTTGTATCGGGCGAAAGACAATAGTAGAATCATTTTGGTCATAGAAGGATTAGCCTTAGGTGAAATGGTTTTGGTAGGACAATCTTCTTGCATGCGACATGGAATATCAATATTCTCATGAACTAGGATTACAATAGGTGAGTCAGGTTGTTTTGTTTCATATATACACAGAAAAAACTTGTGAGAAACCTAAGACACAGTCTGGAGACATGTGTAACACAGTCATTAGAGATGAAGATATTCAAGAAAATCTTTCAAAGGGATTCTTTGTTGGAAGATATTGAATCTGCAAACCGCGTAGTTCCTTTTATTGCTAAAGTGTCGCTGAAAGATAACAAAAAAGTTTCTTCTCAAGTGTGCGTTGTTGAGGAACCGAGAAATTCAAAGACGAGTACGATGTCAGTGAACGAAGTTTCAGTCGCAGGTATGCGACTTCAGTAGAATTAGTTAGCTATCAGGACTCAGTGAAAAAAATATCACAAGGGTACTTATGTAATTGATTTTGAAGAGCTAATGAATAAACATAAATTAGTGAGTTTTTGTGGAGATGGGAATATGTTTCCAACGAGGAGCAATAGTTCCTGAAGTCAGGTCTGCATGAACATTTGGCTAAAGTTGATTATCCTGAATATTCAGATAAAGTAGAGAAAGTGTTGAAAGAATATTTAGATATCATTGCTTTGAAGGGAGATAAATTAGGAGTTACAGATGTTTTAGAACATTCAATCCGCCTAGAAAAGGGTACAAATCCCATATATATTCCAGCATATCGAATTCCTTTTAAGATCAGAGAAGAAGTAGAAAAAGAAGTTCAGAGGTGGAGTCGAAGGCATTATCAGGCCGCTCCACCTCCGCTTAATTTTCCTTTGCTTGCAGTTCCTAAGAAAGACGGTAGTATCAGAGTTTGTAGATTCGTAAATTGAATGAAAAACATGCCCAGATATCCAGCATTTGTTTGCCTGATTTGTTTAAGCGAGATCGTGGCAAGAATATATATTCATCTATAGATCTTATGCAAGGGTTTTTACAGGTTGCGCTATAAGAGAAATATAGCATTTTCGGTACCAAAGGACAATAGCTTCTAATAGGATGCCTTTGGATTACAAGGGGCCCCCAATAACATTTACCAGACTGGTTAACACAGTACTTGGCGGCTTGTTAGGAAAGTCGGTGCTTGTGTACATGACGACATTCTCATATGCACAGATAATTGAAGAAACACTAAAGGTGTTAAAAGAAGTCCTCGCCGATTACGGTTCGGATTAAAGGTCAAATTGGCCAAATGTGAGTTTCTGAAGAGAAAATTGCTCACTAGGACATGCTATTCTAAAGAGGGAGTCAGAGGAATGATGAGAAAAGTTGAAGCCATTGTGAATTTTCCAGTTCCCAAACCAGGAAACAGATTCGTTCGCTCCTAGGTATGTCGGGTTTTTCGCCGCTTTTGTGCTGAATTTTTCTGCCAACAGCCTCCATTGACAGATTTGTTACGAAGCATCGCTGTTTGTTTTAAAGATAGTCAACAATTAGTTTTTGAGAAGCTGCAGAACGCTTGGTGAACTCCGCCAGTTTTGAAGTTTCAGATTTTAGTCAACCGCTCACCTTATACTGACGCGAGTCAGAAGGTATAGGTGCGTGTTTGATGCAGAAATTTGAGGGAAATTACACCCAATTGCTTTTTATAGCAGAAAGTTCAAAACGGTAGTAACGAAAGGCTGATGTCAGTTGTGGACAAGGAGGCTTTCTGCAGTCGCTCTCTAGCCTTGTTCATTTTAAGATGTTGTTGTTGGAAATAAAGTTGAGATTTTTACAGATCATCAACCGTTGTTAGAGCTTTTAATAAGCCAAATTTGTCGCCCAAGAGAGCACGGTGGTTCTAACGTTGAGATTTTGATGCAAACCCCAAATACATTGAAGGTAAGCAATTTAAGCCTAAGATGCATTGAGCAGACATTTTCCGGTCGAGATGAGGGAATACAAAACCGAATCCTGTGTGGGAGAAGAGAGAACATTGGTGTCTAATGTCTCTGATACTAGTAGTTCTGAGAGATCGCATGAGGACATAATGTTTCTACAGTGCATACTTCTGGGGAGAAATAGGTAGCCTGGCAGTCTCGGAAAGAGATTGTTCGTGGATAGTCAGAGTAACGCTGCAAGTTATATTACGGTGAAAATGTCACTTATGCACATAGGCCTGTTCTAACAAAAGCAAGATGAAGATAAATTGTTGTCAGATGCTAAGGCATTTCTAGGAGTTTCACCGAAGAAAGGTATAAGCTTTTTCTGGTCTAGGAGTTGAGAATAATTTATTGGTGAGGAAAGTTAAGTATAACTTGCGTAAGTACTCTGAAGCATGGTGAGATTACACAAATCATCGTGCCAGAGAGCCTTAGTACCAAGGCCAAGTTCTAGACATCAGGCACAAATTTGGTTTGCCCTAGGTGTGGACAAGACGCAGAAACGCCGTGGTCAAAGTTCTTGGAAAAAATATGTTTCTGCAGGCAGTTTCTTTTGTGAAGAAGTGCCATTTGCAATGCGACAGTTTCTAATACAGGTCGTGGTCGTTTGGGTTCATATCCTGCACCATAGGCCGTTTTGTGAGAGTGCATATGGATATTCTAACAACTTCTCAGAGTCCGCTTATGGTTATAGACATTTATTAGTAGTTGTTGACGAGTTAACTCTGTTTTGTTGAGATTTTCCCACTGACAAATCAGCTGAGGAAGTTGCTATAGCGTTCTTTAAGGGGATAATTTAGTCGATATGGTATACCCTGAAATGTCTGATCACAGACAATGGTAGGAGTTTATTAACAAGACTTTAGACGGCTCATAATTTACTGGGAATAAAGAAAGTATCTATAATCCCAGAGCAGACCTAGAAGCAAATGGGGTTATGAGAGGGCGACCGGAAAGTAATCAAGTTGCATGATTTGTGGGTGGTTCCGATACATTGGGGATGATCGTTACGAAGTGCGATATAGCATCAATACTATGATGAATTTCACACAATTAAGATATTCCGTGCCAGAAGCTGGTAAGGGTACAAGTTGAGCGGACCTTTGATTTGTTACCAGAGCAAGTTCAGGTGATACGGTCACTTCCTCAGTTGATAAATACAGCGAGAGAAAGATTTGCACGTATCAGTAAAGAACTTGAACTTAGTTCGCGTGCAATGGTAGAGAAAAGTAACGCGAAATCGAGGGGAGTAGCTTTTCGATGGGTGATAGAGTGTTTGTTAAAGTGAATGTTCGGAATGATCTGAATTATAAATTAAGTCCGAAGTTCCATGGACCTTTTGAGATTGTAGAGATAAAAAGAGGGAATAGATTTGTAGTTAAAGATGTAAATACTGGAGTGACAAAATTGACCCATATTTAGTTAAAGAAAGTTGGGATGGGGCTGAATATTTGTATATAGTTATGTAGTGGAACGTTTGTATATAGTTAGAGGGATAAATGGGTTGATGTTTGTATATATATGATATTTATTTATTTTCTTTTTGTCTCTTGTTCATTCTAGATGTTGAAGTTCTCAATCATTTGTTTTCGAATGATTTTAGGAATTGAGACATACACTTCTACACGAGATTTGACCTGTGTGTTAGTGTTATTGTGTTATGGTGTTATGGATTATTTTGTCGTCTGACGCAATGTGTGTTGTTTAGATAATTTTTTTGGGGGAGGGTACTTAGTATAATTTTAATCAGAACAAGTCTTGATTTTTCGGTTTGGAGATCAGCTTGAGTATTTGGATTTTTTTTTTTTTAGTTTTTTTTAAATGAAGGGAGCTGTATTGTGAGTAATTGTATATTAAGATCATGGAGCGATTGCCATTACGTCAATTGCTATTTTGCTGAGAATTAGTCAGAAAAGTTGCGAAATATTTAAGTAACCGGAGAACTTTCATGTCTACGAGATATGATACCTTTTAGTGTTTGGATAGGATTCCTGAGCATTTTTTTTTTTTCTGTTGGATAGAATTTTTTTTTTTTTTTTTAAGTGAGTGAGTTCCAGAGAGCTGCTGTGTGCTTAGTAGTGAGTTGACTGTGATTATTCTGAGATACACTCTGAATTAGTTCACATTAAGAGTGTTTGGACTTTGCATTAGTAGTTTTGGTTTCTGGTTCAGTAACACGCAAACCTTTGTTATTAGACATTTTCAGTGCTTGCAGACCAGTAGTGACATGGGATGGAGTAGGAGACCATGTTCATTTTAGAGATCAATATCAAGGTTCAGAGTTGATTTATAAGACAAGCTGTACTTAGTTAGAGAGAAGTGGCTGTGTGTGGTTGAGTAGTGTTTTCCAGTTGCAGTTGTAATTCGCGGGTGGTTGTGAATTATCATTAGTTCATGGACAGATTCGACAGAATGTGACTTTTTAGACAGTTCCTGCGAGATTACCACATTGTGTCCACTCAGAACCCTTACTGCCGTTTTGCAGGGCGAGTATGGTGTTACAATGGATGTTAGGAACAA
>NC_089785.1:4414250-4606750 GCF_040412425.1 Macrobrachium rosenbergii | reverse complement strand
CTAGACAGATTACGGTCCTGAAAGTCAGCGCTAGTTAGTGTCAGTGAAATTGCACAGTGCAAACTGTGTTACGAAGTAGACGCGAAACGTGACTGATTCTAGGAATTTTGTAGTGGATAACCGCCGAGAATGAGAGAATGTCGAGTTCGCTTGCTGCATGCCACACCAGTTATACAGGTGCTCACAGCGTGCAGAAACGAAGATTTTTTGAACCAGCTGAGAGGTATTCGATACGGCCATGTGTTTTATTGAGTTACGCCGACGCATATTACCCTTCGTCCCGGCGTATAATATACGCTGCCCTATTTCTAAAACGAGAGGAGAGAGGGTAATATGCATCAGCAATGCTAATCTGACTTTCGAACACATGGTTGCCGTCGAGGTCTCGCGCCTATATCTAATGATCTGGTTTCGAAATCACTGTTTCACAGGAGGAATATGCGCACTATTCCTTAATGATTTATCACCTGCATAACCTAATTGGAATGGCATGCAAGCCGTGCGTGCAAAGGTCGCAAGCTAAGTTTCGCGATTCTTCTCTCGTTTTCCTCGGACATGCGCCCTACTATAAAAAAATTCCTTGGGTTAGTCACGTTTTCTAAAGCGTCCTACGCTAAATAAACACAGTTTACTTATGCAGAATTTCCTTGGCCTGTTGCGCTGGCTTTTCAAAGGTTCGTAATCTGTCTCGTATCCAGCTTAGCTGAGCTAATTGCTGATTTTACAAATTGCAACACAAACAACAAAGGGGGAGAGGGGGGGATGCAATCATTACGAGAATCACTGGTCAGGTCGCCATTTTTATATGTTTCCTGGTGCAGGTGGATCTTATGACTCCACAATTTTTACTTTACTCTAAAATGGCCTTGTAAGATACCCAGGACATATAAAACACAAACAAAAAAAGTACACGGAGCGGAGGGCTCCTTCACTAGGGGAAGTGCATGAAACACGTGGATATAAAATAGTTATATTTGATAGCAATACGCGTCAAAGGAAATTAATCGAAAACACGGTAAATTACGTCAGAGAAGTCCTCCTAAGGGGGAGCTTAAACAAGCAGAACACGGACCAAGGATAATTCTGCTACAGGCGTCTTTCTGAACGATTTGGACCCCTGTTACACATCTAATGCTGGAATTTGGGGATTGAATTACTCGGGGTGCAATTGAAGGCGCCAAAGGACTCCCTTTAGGCGTTACTTGTGACTCAGAGGAAAGGATGCCAGAACACGGGCCGGGCTTGAAAACTAAGAAATATCAGGGAACACAGTTATAGGGCCCAGAAATTAATAAATGCAAAAGGGCTAAGTAATCGTGACTAGCAACTCGTTTTGGGTATAAAAACTCATATGTTACTCATCCTTATTCCTTAATGACGTCATCAGACCTCTTCTTTATAAACTGAACAAGAGGATAAGATGAGCCGATAACCCTTTCCCCAATATCCTACAGTATATTGGATGTAGGTAGTAACTAATGAACTGGGAAAATGAATCGTGCCGCAGCTCCCTTCGGGATATTGTGGTAGTCGGCAGTTCTGAGAAATATTCAGTTATATTGGCCACACGAGGAGCCGCAGGAGGAATTACTTGAGACTGAATGACACTCCTTCAGGAATCGTTCCAAAGGTAAGATGAAAGTGGAACAGAAATGATGAACAGTAACAATCGACCACTGCCAGAGGATATGAGTTTCTGAACTGTTATTTCTCGGGTAATTTACGTGTTTGATGTAGATCAAAATTTATTTGTACCGTAAAGTTAGCATTGCTGGACAAGTTTTTCTTCTGGTTTTTACTGAATGGGGAGTTTAGAGTTACTTGAGTGTGGCTCTAACGTTGTATGATGTGTGGAGAGAGAGAGAGAGAGAGAGAGAGAGAGAGAGAGAGAGAGAGAGAGAGAGAGAGAGAGAGGCAAAAGCGTTGTCCGGTTTATGAAGAAAGAGAGAGAGAGAGAGAGAGAGAGAGAGAGAGAGAGAGAGAGAGAGAGAGAGAGAGAGAGAGAGGCAAAGCGGTGTCGGTTTATGATAAAGTGACACCAACATATCTCATAAAGCGAGAAGGTTCCGGAAGTTGGTTAATATCCGTCCGAGTTTGTGTCGTAGTCACACTCTCAAAGTTCCCTTTAGAGATGACATCCTTATCAAGAAAAATGTCAAACTAGCAGAGTGGAAATTTTAATCGGATTCCGATAAATCAAAGTCATTGTGGGTCATTAGTCCTGTGGTTATGACACTCAAATGCCAGCGAAAGAATCAGGAACTGAATCTCGGCAGGATATATTGATATGTTCACACTGAACTGAAACCCAACCTGTCTCATTTGAGATAAGCAGAGAACAACGTAACTGGGAAGAAGCCCATTAGAGGAGGCCTCACACACACCATTTTTCAGTAGGACATCTGACGGAAAGACTGAAAAAGCTTTCGTTGCTTTGGTACTGAAACGCTATTTTGTTGAACAATTCACATTTATTTTTATTGATATTTGTCTTAGAGAGAGAGAGAGAGAGAGAGAGAGAGAGAGAGAGAGAGAGAGAGAGAGAGAATATCATTATAAGAAAATAACTGTTCTTCCTCTTTTCTTCTTGGTAATGTAAAATTTATTCACTTCCTCTCAGATAAAAATTGAGTTATTTAATCAACTGTGCGTGCCGTTGTTATTCCTTACTTTTTCTGAAACCACATTCCATATGTTTCTGTATTCTTGAAATTCAATTGACGAAAGATTTTTTGTCATAATATCTGGATATTTCCTCAACATTTTCACTTTCTTGATTCTGTAACATTATTGTTAGAGATGTGTTGTAGCAATAAAACAAGCCTCTGAACACATGGAAGTTCCTTCGTTGAAAATGTAATTTTCTCCAAATTCCTAATCACATCGATTGGGCCTCAATGCCTCTTGGTTTTTCATTTCTTGCAATTACTCGTTTTCTAATTTATCTCCCTATGGTCTAGTTCCTTGATCTGCATAACATACTGACTTTATTTGTGGTTCATTAATAGTTCTACCGCTACTTGTAACCTTGTTTCATTGCTGGCTCACAACAGTTTTCCTTAACAAAAGAATAAGCTTAAGTAAAAATCAGTTCTTGGGCTATGTCTGCTGTCCCTGTTTATATAAAACTGATAGTGATATGAATATAATACCACGGTAAAATTACAGAGCATAGATTTCCTGATTTGTAATCAGTGTAAGGCACATGATTATATTTTAAGGCAATATTTTAGGACAGGGAGTTAGGGAGTTAAGGATGTTGTGGAAAGGGGAAGAAACTTAGCACATATATATACACCGACACAAAAAACATGAAACACAAAGCTAGAGCTGGTTATCATTTCATAAGCTCTTATTTGGAATTACATGGCTCTGGAGCTTGTATAGCGATGAGATATACGCCTAACAGTGATCTCGAAATTAATCGACATTCTGGCAGTCTAGTTTGCTCTGGTCCATCTTTAGGGATGAAAAAATAAAATGTAAATTTACTTGGTACTCGGTAAAAATGCAGTATTTCTAACAAAAAAAAAAAAAAAAAATTAATTAATTTCAAAGCATTGTTTGCGAGTTCCAGAAAGAATGCAGACTACATACTCGAGTCGATCCCAGAAACCCTTTTCTCCCAAAGGCCGAGAGAAAAGCATAAAAAATCTGCATAAATGCATCATAATCGAATTCTCGCCGTCCACCCCCAACGCTCAATGGCCTCTCGACTGCCAAACACTTTGCTGAGAGACAAACCAGCAAGGGCCACCTGGTGCAAATGAGCCCCTTTTAATGCTCCTGGAACACAGCGCTGACAGGACACCCCAGATCGATCCTGCAGGAGAAATATGGCTCCATGACCTCCCAGCCAACATATGAGCTGTCCTCTCGACACAGAGGGCATATTAATAGCAGATCTGAAGAAGGCAAATGTGTTGCTGGAGGCACCCAAGGCCTCGCAACAGACCACCCACAACATCTGTCAAGCCAGGGATGACCAAGATCAAGACCAGGCTGACAAGAATCAGTCCAGAAATTTACCAACCTCAAAAGAAAGGGCACCCCCAACTGTAATCAAAGTATGCTATCACAGCTACAGGAAAGCCAGCGTTAACTTGTACCACAAGAGCTAATAAAAGAGAAGAAGAATAAATATAAATTTCCCAAGCATTTCAAATGTTATTTAAAAAAATCAACTGACTTGGAATGCATGGGGCTTCGCCTAAAGGCCCAGCCCTTGAGCCTCTCCACTCCATATGGTGAAGAAAACAGAAGGATCCGCGAGCTCTTGCAGGGGTACGCGCTTCTTAACCTGCAGACAGAGCTTGACACCTCCCTACTCCTTATCATGGGAGATGTCACCTCCACTCTCCACCTGGCAAGAATCTCCTTCAGGTTTTACTTATTTTTTAAATCTCATGAATCTTTGTAGGTGGGTACTTTTTCACTCTGACTTAATTTTAAGGTTACAAGTCAATTTAAATTCCAAAATGTTTACTTTTTACAAATATGCAATTTCTACAGGTTTCTAATCTACAAAACTTCACATGATGTGTCGAAGAAAATGGTTCACACCTTTACTCTCAGTGTATCACCCACACGGTGGGTTCCTTGTTGGTTAGTCATAGTTCTCTCAAGTATATTAGACCTAGTCTAATTTTTCAAGGTCACGTGGCATTTTAGAGGTTTGCTGGTTATTCTATAAAATGATTAATTTGCCTGCACTTACTTCATGTCAGATCAAATTCAAGGCAAACATTTTAGTTTTAAAATTTCAATTTTTCTTGAATTCTATGAAATTTTACAGAGGCACCCGAGGAGCTGCCGACTACTTTTCCAAAAATTTTTATTGTGAAATAATTTACAGGTCGAATTATCGTTCAAAATAAAATTTCTATCTAATCATATAAACTGCAATACTGGATTCTGAATACTGATATGAAAGCAGCCTTTGGACGAGACATCTACTGTGGAATCCATGCAACTTCGAGATCCCACTGAACAGCTTAATGACTCCCCAATCAACATTCCTTTCTGCTTCCATTCAAAGGCACAAACACCGCATGGCAGAGGCATCAGGCAGCCACAGGAAACCCACCTAACAGCCATTCCCTAGCAAGGCCTCACTGAAAACCTCTCCTTCTTAGTGCAGGTTCG
The DNA here is from genome assembly GCF_040412425.1 of Macrobrachium rosenbergii. Classification (NCBI taxonomy): domain Eukaryota; kingdom Metazoa; phylum Arthropoda; class Malacostraca; order Decapoda; family Palaemonidae; genus Macrobrachium; species Macrobrachium rosenbergii. Next base: position 4,601,605 of record NC_089785.1, on the reverse strand, counting down.
AGGCTGACGTCTTGAAGGTTGTGTGAGGAGCTCTTCGTTGGGTGAGTCGGTAGAGCTGCGGACTGTCACCCGTTGGGGCGGAGTTCAATTCCCCTGCCGGCTGATGAAGAGTTAGATGAATTTATTTCTGGTGATAGAAATTCATTTCTCGCTATAATGTGGTTCTGATTCCACAATAAGCTGTAGGTCCCGTTGCTAAGTAATCAATTGGTTCTTAGCCACGTAAAATAAGTCTAATCCTTCGGGCCAGCCCTAGGAGAGCTGTTAATCATGTCAGTGGTCTGGTAAAACTAAGGTATACTTAACTTGGAAGGTTATGAGTGACATCATGTAACCCACCTGGGTACCTGCCATTGCAGCCCAAAGCACCTGCCCACCCGTGTGCTTTGCAGTGTTCACCTGTTCGTCCCAGAAGCAGGCTACATCACGTGACCCATGCAGATCACACAATGGCCCAACAAACATAGCATCGAATTCATTGTTTTTATCTGCTTATCCAATTGTGTCTTACAGTATTGTGTCATTCATCTCTTAAATGATCAATATTTCATTACCACCTGTTGAGACTTTTAATTAATCCTCTGTAAGTTGGATATTATATCATATAATGAATATTATTGCTAACAGCAATGTATAGTTATTACCCCAACTATCCTGAAACTGAATCGCCCTGGGAGGTTGAACCAGCAGATCGGTTTCCTTTGTACCTGAGGATCTCGACTGCTACATAAATAGATTTTGCCATTATAAGAAAGCATGTAAGGTTGCGAGGCTGAAATGCTGAAAACTATTTCACGGTAATTTATATTATCTTATCAAAGTTCCTCTAGGATGGTAACCAATTAAACCTGCAGACACCCAAAATTGGGGGCCAGTTTTTAAACATTAATAGCGATGCTTTGACAGATTTATTTTTCAAAGGAAACTAAAAAATACAATAAAACGAAAAAACTGCCGGATAATCCCACAAAAGTGTTAAATTTTCATCCTAACAAAAACAATTTTAGACGGTGCTTAGCTTAAACCTCCTGTTTTTCATTCAAAATCCGAGGAAACTAATTAAACAGAAAAGAAAGGCTGTAACCCCTTCCACCAAATGCAACGAAGGAACCACCAACCAATAGACGCCCCCTCCGGCCATCCCTTATGAAAAGCTGCGAATCAAAGTTTCTAACATTAAATTCCCAAGTTTCCAGTAATAATGGGACCAACTCATTCTCAAGACACCACAGAATTTTTACCCTCCTATCACCAAATAATAATAATAATAATAATAATAATAATAATAATAATAATAATAATAATAATAATAATAATAATAATAATAATAATAATAATAATAATAATAATAATAATTTGTTTTTGAAAGCAACAAAAAAATGTAAAAATTCAGACCCATAACACTAATGAAAATAAAACAAAAAATATGCACTATCGGCTTCTCTAGTTTGAAACGCATTTCCAGTAAATACTGTACATTTTTTATTCAAAATCTGCCGAAACAAACGGGAAACACTGTACACATGAAATACGACAAAAATCATTAACCGCCGAGGGACACAATCCCAATATAAAAGTTTTTAACAAGAACACACAATGAGCACGAAATTATTGCTGCATTAATAACATATTTCGGAACTACCACAAAAACCAACTCTCGAACTACACGATCCCAAAAAAAAAAATTATAATAAACAAGAATAAAAGTAAACGTACAAGAAATAAATAAAGGAACACTTACGCCGTCATTGGCAAGGAAGGCTCTTGAACCGTCGAAGTCAACACTGGAGACCAATTCCCTGTAAAGGCACTTTTTTTTAATAACACTCACACAGGCCTCCCCTCTACCCTCCTTAGCTGTCTATAATGTCTGGCTAATGATTAGTTACAATATAATCAGCGAAAATTGTGTGAACCTAAACGCACCTGTTTCATGAACGACAACTGACCGCAAAGTGAGAAACGCAGGTTGGGGCAGGATTGCCAGGTGCTCTGAGTCCAGTTTGGCACAAGCATGATCAGAATTTGGCAGTTTTGGCAATAAAATAACCAAAAAATTGACAATGTTTTGGTATTTTTATCATCAATAAGCAAAAGACAAATGAAAAACAAAATCCAATATTTCTTAAACAATTATTAATCCATAAGTAAATAAATACCTGGCATCTTTTTGAATAACTCCGAACCAAAGCGATTATCTCTGTTGTTAAACACCGAAAAAGGAAGTTAGAACACATTTCTTAGCCGTATATCAGGTCGGTATACAGACTCGAATACCAATATGGAAAACGTTGGGGAAAAATTAAAAAGTACCTAGCCAGAGGAAATAAATATGAAACAATGTTGCCGAATTTTCACTGAATAATAACTAACCAATCTATTCAACAACGATATTGTGACAATTAATATTCAAGGTTTTCACAAATAGCAGCACATTCTCCATTTCTTGATCACCTCCTCATCACTCTCGGTACTGGTATCAAGATCTGGCCTTTCATGCATGCAGGCATTCAATCGTCTAAGCAAGTCATCTGTAATTCGAAAATCTTTACAACAAGAATTATTCATCATGGTATACAATCTTATCATCAAAATATGCTATTAAGAAGGTGAAAACTCTCTCTACATAGGCAAATGAGATCGGTAAACACAAACCGTTCACAACCAAAAAGCTAACTCTCTAAAGGAAAGTTCCCCCAAGGAGTTCTTGAAACAATACACATTACACCAAAATTTTTTCATGTCTTCAAGGTCCACCTCTAATGGTGTGCAATCAACCAGTCTGATCTTGGTATACTGGGTTTCTAGCTCCTGCAGGTCAGTACTGAAGAGGACAGACTCTTCTAGATTTAAACAATGGAATTTTACATAGTTGCTTTGAGGAAGCAGCACATGTGGGTGAAAACACTTCCAGAATGTATAAAAACTGATTTTTTCATGAAGTCGTCTGGTTACCTGATTCACTGCTTTGACCAGAAGCTTGACACATCTACTCTTTATCTCATGCTTCTGTTCCCTTGTTAGCTTTAATTCCTCTAGCTCGTAGAATTTCGCTCCTAAATCCATATCATTAATAGACCGTATATGCGACTCTTCCACAATTTCATACTTTTTCAAAAATCACCCTTACGCATTCTACTTCTTAGTGATAAATAAATTTAACACGTTGATGTCACTGAACAGTTAGGACTGGTCTGCATTTGTGTGCTGAAATGTCCATTCATCTGCTCAAATTCATGAGCAGAGGATATGTAAAAACCAAGGATAAACAATTTGCCTTATCATTTAGCATATCCAAAAGAATTCTGCACGTACAATTTTTTACATAGTTAATTGATCTAAAATGTGCAGTAGGCTCATGCCACTGTGTGATGGCTCAAAAAATAACTTTTCCAGTCACAAGCCATCTAGTTTCCGACGGCCTGATGAATTTGCTAGGATATAAGTTGGGAATACTGGCATTCATAACATGAAATAACTTATCATATTCAGTTCGCATCTCAGAACCAAACTTAAACCACTTTGAAATTGCACCTAACAGAAAACCAAGGTGAGAGGGAAGTTCTGCAAAAGCATATTTTGCACACAAACCTAAACTATAGCAAATGCATTTCACTAAAACACAGTGAGACGATTGTTCTGTAATTCTGGTGAAGACCAAGTTATGAGCACCGCATAATTTGAGAGCACCATCTGTGCCTGAACCGATAATATTACTCAAGGGGACTGCGTGCAAGAGATGTGGTGGAAGTAACTGGCAAGAGTGTCAGAAATGTTGTGATTACATTTGGATTTTCCTCCTTGAAATACCTGACACAAACACAAATGCTTTGTCACTGATACATCTGTGGCCTCATCAGTTATGAGAGGGAATGGAGCATTCTGCATCTTTAATTGCATCCTTTATCAGATAAGGATGTACAACATTCATTAATGTCACGTTAAGTGATGGTTTTGCGGGAACTGCTGGTTCCCCGCTCGTTCCCTTTTGTGGATTGCTGCCTCCTTACCTTCAAGTTTTTTTTGTTTTGATGTTCTCGTCGGTGAGCTGCCGGTTTTCTGTCGTCAGTCGGGTCTGGTTGGGCAGCGAAGGTAGCGGCAGTGGCAGCAGCAGCAGGCAGTTTTTGGAGTCGACGTTGGTCGAGTTTTTGAGCAGCAAATTGGAGCACGCCTACGAAGTGGAGCACGTCGTAGAGGTGGAGTGTGACCATGAGTAGTCGTGTGACCACGAGCTGCTCATCTTTGATGACAGCGTGAGGCTGTCCTGACGTCTCCATCGGGGTTTTATGGTTTGTGGGTTCTTGTCCCTGTCGTGCTGCTGAGGGCTGTCTTGGTGCCCCGATGGAGGACGTATGTTTGGTATTTTATTTTCTGCCTGCTGCTGTTTATTTTTTGCCTCTTTTTTGTTTAAAGCTACTTTTGTTTATGAAGTTAATTGTTTAACTTGATTTTTGTTTAGTGCTGCCTTTTTGGCCATTATTGTACTTATGTTTTTTATATTTTTGCCAGACCTGACTCACTTGTAAATATTGTAAATAAATTAATTTTGAGCTCATTATATTGTTTTTTGTTGTTTTCCCCTCCTTTGTTTGTTGCATCTGCCGTCAGTCATGACAGCCCCGTCCTGAGTATGTTAAAGAACCTGCATAACGGCCCACTCGGGTCGTTACAATTAAAATACTTGTAAATTTTGTTCGATGAATTTTCATGTTTAATAAGTCACATTTGCAAGATGATTCCTGGATCATCTCTCCAAGGTAGTTACAACTGCAACACTCCACCTAGGTCGAATACTTTCACTGTCTTTGAACTTGAAGCAAAGTACGTGTTGACATTACGGGTAACTCTTATTTCTTCAACCAATTTTGTATGTTTTTGAGATTTAGCAGCATTTCTACATTATACACCTTATTCTTTGACCTGACTCTTGCATAGTGTGCACCATCGGTCCTCTGAATTTTTAGAACATGTTAAAACCAATCTGGAGCAAAAATATTAGTGTAAGAAATGCTAGATTCTCAACGGTAGCTAATTATTTCCTACCAGTATTGAATAAACACACACACACATATATAATGTGTCTGTGCGTATATTCAACTATCGGTAGAAAATCAGTATATTTATGTATGTATGTATACATACACACACACGTAATGGACAACTTAAAAATTCTATTGGGGTAAAGGTGATGAAGGTCATTGCATTTTAGTTAGTTCATTTGATCATGGTTTACAGCTTGGTAAAATGAGTGAGCATATGAATACTGCAGATACAAGTAGCCAAATACATGAGGTATGAACGACATGGCGGCACCGTATCGTACGACATACGGTAAGATTTCTGGAAACAATTAGCTCAAGTTTTGACTCAGAATTCAGAGTAGGGAATTACTGTTAAAAAATTGACCTTTGTAACTGGGTATCCATTGCTTGCTTCCCGAAGGATGAATTTTCGGCATAATTCATATAACAGTTAATAGCCAGGTCAAATTTCCGAGTCCAGTACTCAACCGAATTGCTAGAAAATGGTTTAATGATGCGAAATGCAGGACTGGAGACAGAGACGGCAGGAGGAGGCTCGGGCGACAACAAGTCGCGACTAATTGGCGCTGTTTGAAATATTGGTCCTGAAATGTCCAAGCTTAACGTTAAGTCATCATCTGCATGTATACTGATGTAACCAATAACAAATGATTCCATTGGGAATTACCCCTCAAGTTAAACGTTTTCAGATTATTAACAGTAAGATATTTTCACAGTTGCAAAAAATAATGAATGTAAAATAAATGAGAAAATCTTGATTGTTTTCAGTTTCGGCAGAAATTGGCAAAATCATAATTGAAAAGTAATTTTTTGGGCAAAGTACATTTGCCAAGAGCATTTGGCAGACTTCGACAAAAACTCAGATTTTTTACAAAAGTTGCCAAATTTGACACCGTTGATGCCAATTTTCACTTTAATTTATTCTCAGGTAACAACTTTACTATTGTAATATTGAATGTTTCATATAATAGAATTATAGTTTTAAAAAAATAAGTGCAAGGGCAATATTAAATTGGTAACATTACATTAGAATTAATATTTTCCCTGAGGAATGCTAGCACTGTTTACGTGACGTTTCACAGGCAAGTGGCTGGGTAGTACCAACCTCTGGTCAAGTTCCTAAAAATAAACAAACAATAACAACGACGAAAATCACATAAAATATATCTATACAAACAGTTAAACCAATAAAAGTCAGTATAAAGGTAATTTAATACCAAAAAGTAATATTAATGATCAAAACAGTAATGACCTGGGAGTCATTACTGTTGGCATTTCTTGAAGCCACCCAACGAGCAGTGACGTGAAGAGCACGTGGGATGGGGCCTGTAGAGACGAAAGTCCCCCTAAATAATAAACCGTTTTCGCCTCTTATGTCTCTGTGGCTCTCGGTTACCAGTCCTCACCTTTAGGAACCCTTTTGAAAGACCCAAGTTTTAGTGGCTACAAAATAAATGCTCGGCCAGAAATTGCTTTCAAATGTCACAGATTGCTTTATGCACATTCTGATGATATTCAAGTATCATTAGTGAGTGTAAAACTTATTTTCCTTACTATTATAAAAACCACCGTGTTATAAGTGATGATATAAGCACTGGTCGTATACGGATCATTTTTCTTGCGCTGTTATGGAACTTAGCGATTATAATTTGTGAATTGAAACGTTCAAAAGGAATATATATACACAAATAAAAGAAGGATATATATATATATATATATATATATATATATATATATATATATATATATATACATGTATGTATGTATGTACGTATGGTTGTATGTATGTATGTATATATATAAATTATATATATATATATATATATATATATATATATATATATATATATATATATATATATATATATATGTGTGTGTGTGTGTGTGTATGTATGTATGTATTTAACCCATACTCAATGTCGTAAAGAATGATTCGACTGCCGCATTCATTCACTCGTTCTCTCGACCCTCAAAGACTCGCTGGAAAATTAATGAAGAAAATGACTGAATTCAACTTCATGACTCATAATGAAGTCACAGGAAGTCATTTACTGGCAATGTAATATATGAGCGCGATTTATGTGAAGCAGGTGTTAATGAATGTGAAAAATGTGACGGTTGATTCCATTACTTTTACTGCATACAATGGGGGTAAATGTTTACATGATTTGTGTTCGTTTATGCGAGATAATAACTAAAACTTGGATATCATGCAAAAGTCGAGCTTCTGGGAGGAAATGTTGTTTGTCCGAGTGGAAGGAAATGATGGTATGTGTGGATGAGTGTTTATGCTAGGAATCACTAGAACTTGCAGTTGTTATTACTAGAAATCAGGTTCATTAATCTCATAAAAATGTCATTTCTTGAGGTTTTTATCAAAATCGTTTTAATATTTCACTATAAGAAAGTATTATAGGGCTTTTCTTTTTATTTTTTATATTTTACAAAATTAATATTGTCTTTTACAAAAATTCATATACTTGTGCTAAAAATATTAATTTTCCACTTTGCACCCGATTTTATTTTTACTACTGCAATATTCCTTTGATAGAAATCAGCGAATATCGTCGAAATACCTCCTGACAAAAACATAAAATTAACCCCCAAGGAATCAGTGTCTTATGGGACTTGGTTATATAACAAACTACAAAACAAAATTGTATTAATTAAGACAATTACCACGCCTTTCTTGGTGTGCGTCCACACTACAGGAAACATGTCATAAACACACGTCGGCAACTTGTCTCGTACATTTCACAAACAGTTTGAAAATCAGTACGTGATTAACCAGACTACGAACAAACGGAGCTATGAAATAACGTGTATTAGATTAAAGGCTAATATACCGACTTCCTTTAGGTCCGTCCACACTACAGTAAAATATGCCATCAACACACGTCGGCAAATTATCGCATACAAGTCACAAACAGGTTGAAAACAAGTTAACGGCCGGAAGTGGACGATGAACCTTTGACAAATACTGGCTAACTGTCTGAAGCAGTGGTTAGTACTCCTAATAAGTTGTTGACTTATACTGAACTTGTTTGTGATGTGTGTGCTCTAAGTTACCGACGTGTGCTTAAGAGAGTCAACGAACCCAGAACTGGCATCAGTAATCCATGAATAAGTTCATAAATACTTCTTTTCTTTTCTTCTCACCTTTTCTGGTTCTGGGCTAGTATAGGGTACGTTCAACACACACACACACACACACACACACACACACACACACACACACACACACACAGAGAGAGAGAGAGAGAGAGAGAGAGAGAGAGAGAGAGAGAGAGAGAGAGAGTCAGTTGTAAGGAGATATATCTAACCTACAGAGTAAGCAATAACGCTCCACAAAGACGAATTAAAACCCATTAAAATTACAATGACCGATAATCCCATGATATAAGCAACCATTGTCGATAAAACACAAAAGCCGTAATATACCTCAATGTGATATACCTCAATAAGCGCCCTATCACGCGTCTATTCCCCGATTACGACGAAGCATTATGAAAGCCTGGAATGTCTGATAGTTCATACGTGATGTTTATAGGTTCATGGATACCTCAAGTGTCCGGGAGAATGGAGTATGAAAAGGAATATGCTTGAAATTGGCAGTTAAAGGCTGAAGAATAAACACCCTAGGGAGACTATCGTGAGAGTTCGGCCTCCTTTATCTGGTTGTCTTGCGACCGAGCGACCACGACAACATCGACAGCCTCACTGGGTGTTTGTTTCACCGATGGTATTTTGTCGTGGGACAATTATATTGGGTTATACGGAAGACCTGGGTTTTGGTCTTCCAATAGGTCTAGTGGCTATCCGTTAATTGTTGCATATTTTGTGTAGACTTGAGGACGAGTAAACGCCTATTTATCTTTTAAAACAGTGTACGAAATTTTATTTTCCTTTCAATTGTATTTTCCTTACATCACGATGTCTTCACGTCATCTGGTTCTTACTGTTATTATTCAAATAAGCTGTACTTCTGTACTCTTTTTCCATTTCTGTTCTTCATAATTACTCAGTTTTTTGTTACTTAACTAAATCATTTTCCATGTAAATTAGTTATGTATAGTACTCGATGTAAATTCCAAAAAATGACAGTTATCAATCTGTTTTGATTTGGTCCTTTTGTAATGCAGAAGTGAAGGTAACTTACTTTCCCCACGAAGCATTTCGAAAACTGAGTACAGTGATTTTAAGAACAAGAGGAAGTTCTGAAGAAAAAGTCCATTGGTTATGACAGGTTCTAATTTCTTCAACATTCTCGCAAGAAGCAGCGCCTTCTATTGTTTATAATTATGCAAACATTTCCGAAAACCGGCAGATAAGAGGGACGTTTGTTTTCGGGTCAGCTGACAATTTATCACTCATGCTTGCTGAAATCTTCGTGGATTACATTATTAATCTCTCGTTCTGAAGTTCATTATTCTCATAATTTCTTTTCTTCCTAAATCAAAGCTTATGAGCACCAATGAGACAACTCTCTACATCTTTAAAATTTTCAGTCCTTTTCTTTTAATCCGATTTGGAGTTTCGTTGTCTGAAATTGTGACAGCATGATAAACCTGGTAATTACCTGATCGCCCATTTAGTTGTTGCTTCAGTGATCTACTAATCAGCTGTCTGATGCCCAGTTGCCAACGATCTACTAACAAGAGATCTGAATAAAGTCACTGACAGGATATCAAGCTCATCCCCCCCCCACCTGGAATCCATTTCCATTTGACCCGGGCAAGCCATTTATTCGGGAGCTGCAGTTTTCTCAGGAATGTTCTTTAAACAGATAGATGAGTCGTATGTTATCTCCCAAGAAACAAGAGCCACGAGAAGCGGGTTTCAACTTCCATACACAGTGCTGCTACACAATATGCCTAACTACAAATGCTTGATATGCGCAACTCCTCATGCCTTTTCTAAAACCAGCTTGCTCCTCTCTAAGCTTTTATCAGTTTCTTTCTTCAGTCTTTTGAGAATAAGCATACTGAAAATTTTCATTACAACCCTCTGTAGTTACCACATTCAGCCAGGCCACATACTGTTATACCTTAGCTATGGCTACCAATTCCCAATCAGCATATTTTGTTCCCTATTGCATATTTTCCAAGGCCTCTGGTAAAATCAGTCCCATGCTTTCCTTCTTTAAGATTCTTTATTACCTACTACACTTCAAAACCCGTGATTTCATTTACCGGTACATTCACGAGTACTTATCTTCAGGTAGTTCTAATTAATTACACTGACCCCCTTACATCTCGTATGTCTTCAAAAAAATGTTCCGCTCAGCGTTGTCTTTCTACTGAGGTGATTGTTGACCCTTCCCTCATTTTGACCGATATTTTCCTCTATCTCTTTTCAGTAGTAGATATTTCATTAATTGTTCTGTGGGCTACCATAACACCAAAGGCATTCTTTGCCAGCATTATCAGCCTATTTTCTCAAACTTTCCCTTTTACATCTTCCTTTTGCTCGTTTAATTTCATTATGTAGGGTTGAGAACTAAGCACGTTCTGCTTTGCTTTCTTCATGTCTTCCCTGAAAATTTGCTCTATGAACCTTTTGCCTCTTTCTGTTCTCTGTTGTCACGAAGTTTCGCATCCCAAAAGTTTTTCCAGCAGGCTGATATGCATCCAGCACAGCAAAAATCAAAGAGACAGATCACTATTAACACATCGAATATGGAACACAATGAGCATCTCATTACAGGAATCATTAAAACAAAATCTTCTTGCCTCTATTTCAGCTCACAATGAACGTTACAGTTTTGCGACCAAAATTATTCTCATATTTTCCCCCTTTACGCAGAATCTCGGAAAAGCAGATAGACGGAAAACCAGGCATTACTCACATGGCAAATATGTGATTTTTCGTTTTGTAGGTTAAAAAACTAATATATTCATCTTCTCCTCTGATTTTATTTCCAATAATAAGTATATTAAGTCGAAATAATTAATGAGCTGGATTATGTGATAAATTCATGCACTAACTAAATATTTCGTCGAGTCCTAAAAACTTGGTGAGTTATTTCAAACCTTACAACAAAAATGAAATACCCACAGCCCCGGAACCATGCTTATGCATATTTATTTATAGAAGCAATCTTTCAACACCACACCTTTTACAAGCATTTTTATTCGTTATGAATATAGCCTAAATGAAATAACTGTTTGTACCAGAGGTGTTCAAAACCCGGAAGATGCTTTCCAGAAATTTACCGATTTAGAGAACAATATTGATAAATGATTAACCATAAAAGTTTTTGGAATGTTTTTAATCTCTGATGAATGCAAATAACTTAGGAGGCAGACAAGGCCGTGCAGAGTAATCTGTTACTTGAATTTATCTCATGGATTAAGGTGGAGGCAAATCACTGTGAGCTTCAGTATATCAAGGCACAGTGACAAATTCACCGACCTGAAGAGTTGCCAGGTAGCCTAACATATACTCTACGCTCCAGTCTGGAAGGTTTTGAACATTACTTCAGAAATTTTTCCCTAGCTTTATATACGCAGTTCATCTGATTGAGGGTACGTCTACACTGTAATAAAACAAGTCAAACACATGTCAGCAACTTATCAAACACAAATCGCAAACAAGCTGAACACAAGGCAATGATTTATTGGTATTTATAACCAGTACTTCAAACGATTATGCGACGTTAGGAAAAGCCGTTCTTCATTTACAGTTGTTGACTTGCTTTCCACCTGTCTGTGATATATATGCCACAAGTTGTCGACATGTTTATGGCAAGTTTTACTGCAGTGTGGGCTCACTCTGATATTCCTTGCACAGGTTTGCTCTAATTTTTATTGAAAAAGTAAAATACCCTCCAATTAATTATATTTTATAAACCCAAAAAAATTATATAACATCAATTTCAGGTAGTGCCCCCTTCGTTTGACTTCCAACTTGGAACCACCACCCATCATTACCTCTGGGTTAACTGGCTGAGCCACAGGAAGTTCATAATGGTCATAACGACCAGAATAGAAGGCCAGACTTTCAATCAATTCTTGTCAGTTAAATTGGGAAATAATCCTTATCACAGAAAATGCAAAAGAATTTAGTAGAGATGATGTGGCAAATAATGTTGGAGTTAAGTTAATACTTGACAAGAATGTCTTTTGGCGCAAATGCTGAGTGATTAGTAGTGACCCTAAAAACAATTCTCTTATCAGGAATCATCATCGGTGAATTCTCACTTGCATGAAAATGTTTCTTGTACGTTTGTTACTTTAGGTGACAGATATGCTCCAGAAGTTTCATACTCGATAGTTGTTAGGTCAGAAATCTCTTATTCACAACCTCACTCAATTCGCTCGCTCGCTCGCTCTCTCTCTCTCTCTCTCTCTCTCTCTCTCTCTCTCTCTCTCTCTCTCTCTCTCTCTCTCTCTCTGATTTGAATTTATTCCACCAACGAATTTTACACTTGAAATGGTAAATGTAGACGGGTTGTCAGACTCACAAAACAGAATATGAGTTATACATGCAAAAGCTATTTTTATAATAAAGTTTCCCTAAATTTCCTTTTATATAAAGTTGATGCTCACATCTTGCTGAGTTTGGATTGAACCGGTCGGTAAATTTTTATGCTTAATCTTACCTAATAGGTTTTACGAGTGACCATACAGTCATAATAAAGTGTATCCTCACTTACGCCAGTTAAAAAAAATGACAAAAGGTAATCAAACTACAGCCTAAAAAGATGACTTCATCTAAAACTGATTCCTGATCTACGTAGTAATTACCTATCTTCAGATCACCACTGAAGTAAGTAAAACTGAAGAAAATTCTGTTACTTAACTCTCGCCCTAATCTAGAATGGGAGCATCATTAGCAACCTATCAGCAGAACATCAACCAGAGCGAAACAATACACCGCCACAGAGGCGTCGTGGGAAATGTTACATTGCGTTTTTAATGAAGCAATTATCTAGACACCGAGTTCAGCTGACAAAAATTCTCGTAACTATTTACAAGGAATCAAAAGGATGATTAGTATTTTACCCTTCAACTAACTGAAGGTTTTAAGAAAATAATGAGGTCCTTTGCAGGCTCCCAGAATTATAGGCAGAAGACCATAAACGTTCACCCTTTTTAAAAGACTACTGTACGCCAAGATCTTCAATCAAAAATGATTTATCTTTGACGTATCTTAGCTATCTTTAAAACATCCCAAAAGTCTTAATCTTATTATAGTCTTTTTAACACCGATAATACTCATTCAAGAAAGCATCTTGAATTAAAAATTTTCAAAATAATCACTAATAAATATAACTGTCGGTCGCGGGGATGCGTCGAAAAGTTCAGTACTAGAAATGTCTTTGTCTATTATTTGCTCCCTTCCTCAACGCAATTTACAAAACAGCTGTTCCTGACTTTAGCATACTGTCTGTATACGCACATCTGTGGAAGGATTCCTGACTACTGTAGGGGAATACAGTAAACCCTCCAAAAGAGTATAATTAGTGAGGATCCAGCAACTTTTAATCAGTAATGTGTATCTGAACAACATGATTAAAAAAAAACTTACTTCTAAAACTGATGCTAATAATGAGGACTTATCAGATATGAGAGAGGATTGTACGAAATTACTAAAATTAAAACAGCCATGGATGGTATTACTTGTGAGTCCTTTGAGATGACGTCACACAATAGTGTCTGAGGTCCTCACCAGACGTCATTTGCAAGAAACATTAAATAATCTTATGAGAGAGCAGAAACCATTAAAAATGATGAAATCCTCTGCAATACCTACTTAACCAAAGTGTGATCCCAACATCTAGAAAAAAAAAAACAAGTTAAGGCACGGAATCAAATCACTGACACAAGGGACCCACGCTTTCTTCACTGAACCGAGATCGACTCATCCGCAGGTGATCGAGGCACAGCCACTATCTCAGTTTGTATTTCATTCGGCTTAGATATTCAAAGACACATCAAATTAACCCCTTAATCTACCGTATTGTTAACACTCAGGAGAGGAATAAAACGACAAGTAGAGAGAGAAAAAGGAATATGGAAAACAAACTCCAATGTGTTTTTCAGTTATGAATGAGCACGCACGCACAAAACAATATAAACACACACACAAACGGACAGAGAGAGAGAGAGAGAGAGAGAGAGAGAGAGAGAGAGAGAGAGAGAGAGAGAGAGAGAGCTGATTGTACTGTACAGCCCATCGGTAACCTAACACCCGCTGACAAAGAGAGAGGAACGTTTGAAACAGCTGCTTCAGTTTGGGGAAGGGAACATGCATCTAGTTATTTCTAACTTTCTTCGAATCCCTGGCCCTTGAAAGGTCAACATGCAGGACAACACTTTTCAAAATGGATTGTCTTTGGGAGTAACTAAGTCACCCTCAGAGCACGCACATATTATTATTATTATTATTATTATTATTATTATTATATATATATATATATATATATATATATATATATATATATATATATATATATATATATATATATTTTTTTATAAATATTTACGCTGTTCGCCCTCGAACATTTAGGGATAGAAATATCAGCCTGACTGAGACAGGAAATTGCCTTGTCCCACGCTAGAAAGCGTCTTCAGTTCAAACTTTAACATCCGTTGGAGAAAGGAATAGGTAGCATTTAGGCATTTAACCCCATAGGCTGGAAAGTTTGTAAACAAAATATGTTAGGGCATTAGGGACCTAAGCCTCAGAGAGGGTTTACGCTCAATGACCCTAGTTATGGTGGCCCTCAAGCTTTATTCTATGCATTCGACGATGCCTTTGTCAAGGTCGGATTGCCCGACACGGTATAAGCCCTCCTCTGGCGGGAACGGCGAGGTCGGGTCAGAGAGTCAGAGAGATCCCAGCGGTCACGGAACCAGGGTGACGCTGCGTGCGTGCCGAACGATATTCTTTGTTCTTTATTACTTTCTCTACGTCTATCTTAGTTAGTGAATTGGGAAGACTGCCAGAATACGACTCCTGAGGTCCCTCGTTTGCGCAGCGACTCGACATTCACGGTAAGTCCGATTCTTGTTGAAGCTTCGTCGATTGACTAGTACTTTTCTGTATTTCACATTTTTTCTTTGTTTTCTTCCTTCAGCCACCACTTAGGTATATGTGTTTTACAAAGTCTAGATTAAGCCTAATTTATTTTGTTGTTAGCTTCAACCCCATTATTCCAGTAAAATACCTAGGATTTAGGGTAAGCAAAATCAGGTTAAATCTCGATGCTTTTGTATGCCTCAGCGTCCGAATGTTTGGAAGAACTGCTGCGTTTAAAATCAAATTCATCTCAAATATTCTTTGTTAAGGTTAATAACCCTTAACTGGCGACCTTTGGCTAATTAGCGACTGTCTTTGAGGTTAACTTTGGCTTCAAGTGGCAGGTTACGTGTAATCTTGGTTTGCAGGGCCGTAAAAAATTACGTAAATTGAATAATACATGATCAACCAAGACTCTCACACGTAACATTGGCGACCTTATGTAGAATCTAAAGTACATTTTAGAGAAAGAATCTGGAGAAAAGGAAATTAAATTACATTAATTCCAAAAAAATAAAAATAAATAAATAAATAAATAAATAAAAGTCAGATATCGAACTCCATTTCATTCTTCCAAACAAGGAACGAGGCATAATAATAAGCAGTAAAGACAATAGTTATAATAACAAGTGTAGCGAGAATTAGCATAGGTAGGAAGGGTGTAGAAACAGAGTGAGACATAATTTATAACGAGAGACATAATTTATGAATGGCATTTTTACTGTGTTCGGAGCATTCGAGTTAAGTCGTCCATAACGTATCTTAAGGCCGGAAAAAGCGGAGCCTGTTTCATGTACACAAAGTAATTTAGAAATCGCGTCGGCAATTCCGATCGTTATTGTTTGCATATAGCGGGAATCATTCAAAAAACCGTGTCAGTGAAGTGGCGAACGAACGGAAGTAGTAATTGTATCATAAAATACATTTTCAGTAAAGTAAATTTGGTCCGTTCCAAATCACGCAAATCTATTCCATTGTTTGCCGAGGATGTTTCACCGCGAGAACGATAACAAAAGACACAAAGTTGTTTGGTAATTTAGTTTTCCATCCGTAACGTAAAACGCTATGCATGATTGGTATATTTAAAGTAAAAATCTGGATACCTGCATTTGTTTCGTTGTTTGAATTTGTGCTAAAGAAAATACCAGCCGTGTTGTTTTGAAATTGTTTAAACTAGAGTAACCGCCATTTGAGGTTGTCTTTGAAATTTAGGCCTAACGGGATTTTCCGCCATCTTAAGACCTTGTTATTGTCATTCTCTGTTGTGACCACTCTGCTCCCAGCCCTTTTGGGAACTACTTTCTCGGCGTAGTAGAAGTTAGACAGACTTCGGTAGAAAAAAAAAAAAAAAAAGATAATTTAGGCAGGGAAAGATAGGCCTTAGTTAGGAGTAATACCACAAGTTCCTATAAGAATACCTACTATAAAATCATATAAAGAAAATTTAAAATTTTACGATAAACTTTTGTGATGTCGGCTCCGGGAAAATTAAGATAATAAAGTAATCCCTAAGGAAGCCAAGACGACGCATCTATATCATTTATTAAGATCCATGCCATTGTGCATGTATAAAATCTTTGTTTACATGTTCTCAAGCAGCAAGAAATTCGCTGATTGAAAATCTCTCTCTCTCTCTCTCTCTCTCTCTCTCTCATTCAAGTAAGCATTCCCTAACCTAAGTGTACGTGACCCTCTTCAAAGAAAGAACGGCCGACACTAGGCTAATTAATTCGAATACTTTAACCAAATAAAAGAAACACCTCTGTCCCACAATAGATGAGGACAAGTTAAGAGTACTTACGATACAGTGATAAACTGTCGGTCACGAGTGAGGCCTGCTATCCAGACCGAAGCAAACAGTAGTTTTCACCCTCTGAAAAAAAAAAAGAAGGGGCCAGCACTGGGGCCGGTACTGGGACCAGCCACTCACGAGGATCTTTAAGAAAAAAAAAAAAAAAAACCAAATTCACTTTATTCCACAGTGCCAATAATTTGCAGCACTCATCACTGGAATAGCTTACTTCTCTATCTCTCTCTCTCTCTCTTTTTTACCTTCCCTTTCTCTCTCATTCGATTGTTGCACTCTGCAGGGTGTAGAGTGCCTTTCCTCCCATATAGCCTAGTTGGACTCCAGTAGAGGGTCCCTAGGAACACATTGGCACCATAAGTGCCACCAAGCAAGAATCCAGAAAAATAAATAAAACAAACCCAAAAGGGAACACAGAAGAGAAAGTTCTTCTGGAACCTAACCTGCACCAGTGCCTAGGGATACTGAGTGCCACCAGTGTGACCTGCACACGGCACACCCAAACTACAGTGCCACCTTTTGAAAGGGTGCCACGTCATTGAAGAGACACTTCCTCGCTGCCCAAAATACGCCCACTCGACCCGGTTCGACGCCCTTCCCCACCAGAACCATGGCAGCAGAGCATTATAAAACTTTCCTGGGGCTGGGGACGGCGGCAGGTCTCACCGGCTCGGAACTTACTACCTGGGTTAAGGAGCAAGTGGACGACTTGGCCAAGCGGGAGAAGGAAGAAGAAAGACTCGAGCAAAGGAAGTATGAAGCCGAGCAGAGGAAGTATGAAGAAGAACGAAGGGTGTATGACGCCGAGCAAAGGCAATATGAAGAGGAAAGAGAAGAAAGAAGGAGACAGCATGAGTTAGCCTGCAAGGAAACTGAGTTAGCCCTAAAAGAGAGGAGCTCGAGCTGAGAGAGCGAAAATGGAGAATGCAGAAGCTATGGCTAGCCATCAAGCCTCCAGTCCTACACCTGCTGCATCAAACGCTCCAATTTCGAGCATCAATTCCCTAGTCCCCAAGTGGACTGAGGACGAGCCAGAAGCATGGCTGGAGGAGATCGAGGCTCTTTCGATAACTACAGCACCACGGAGACGGAGAGAGCCTTAATACTAGCCAAGCATATGGAGGGAAAAGCCAAGGCAGCGCTTCGCTCACTGGAGAAGAGCCAGAGAGGCAACATGGCGGAAGTTCGTAGAGTCATTACAAAGGCCTACGAGATAACCCCAGAAAAATGGAACAACGGTTCCGAGGTCTTGCCAAGGAAGTCGGCTGGTCTTGGACGGAATGGGCATGTCACAAAACCCAGTCCGGTATCGCTGGTTCGACTCCTTGGCCTGCACGACGTTTGAGGATCTCTTCAATCGGACCATGCTAGAAGACCTTTTCCAATGTGTGCCAGGGCCTTGCGGTATATCTTAACGATAAGCAGCCCTCCACACTTATGGAAGCTTGTCGCATGGCTGATTCGTAGGAAACCTTCAATCAGTCGCATAGCACCTCTCAGAAGCGAATCATCCCTCCGGCCTACCTCTCGAACTCCACTCGCCCAAAGAGTGGACTGCCTAACAAGACCCTGTGCAACTATTGCAAGAAGGGGGCCACGCTGAAGCTGAGTGCCGATACAAACTCGGCACTAATAAGCAGCCTAACCCTACCAGCCAGAACTCCGCTCCCGATTCATCCGCTCAGCCCTCTCCTCCAACAGTTACTGCAGGCCACCGAGCCCATCCAAAAGGCCCGTGCAGATCCTGTGGGGCTGCTAGCCACTACAATGCTGGATCTCCGGCCTGTCACATCATGTACCCACCACCAAATTTGTCAACCTAATCAGCACTTCATTCTCTGCGGCTGGTCCGCACGGATCCTTTACCCCGAGAGACTGGAAACCCAGTACATCTCGGTGGCCCCTCTTCAGAGCACTAGCCTGCCCATGACCCTTCCGGTCACAGTAGACACTGCGGCAGATATTAGCCTGATCGCCAGGGCCCAAGTGCCAGCCGGTGCTGTGGTTGACGAAAAACGCAGTGGGAAATGAAGTGGATAGAGGCCACACCATCACCGTTCCTACTGTCCAACTCCAGGTTATGACACCTTGGGGCACGATACCCCACCGCCTTGGCGTGGTAGGTGGAATCGGCCCGGAGTGGCCTTCTTGTTGGGTCGGGATCTTCTCTCACGGAGCCCGCCACCAACGCCACTCCGCCCAGCCACGTTACCTCCTCCACGGAGGCCACATGTAAAACTCTCAATAATGACAAACCTCCACCTTCCGCCCACTAAAGTGGTCCGCGGAAGGCGCCACCCAACCTATTTCAGGCCTAGCCCTCTCCAATCGCGAAGGGCTGGCCCACCAAGAGGTCCTCCCCTCCGCGAAGAGAGATTCAGGAGGAGCAGTACCGCTGCAGGACGTGCAAGCGGGCAAACCACTCCACAAATTGGGAGGGCTGCCCAAGCAAGCAACGCCCAGCGGACGCCCCCGAACAAAACTCTAGGAGAGGCTACGATCTCCTGCTGGGGCAGGAATCTCTGCCGCAGCCAAACCCAAGTCGTCCGAGAGGTATTGCACCTCCGGACCCCTTGTCAGGCATGCCTGACCCTCAACTGCTGCCAGTGCCACTTGCGAGCACTGAGCAGTGCCAGACTCCGTCCGCCACGGACGTTGAGCTACCAATGGAAAAGGCCCCTATGCCGGGTCTAAATCATGAGGCGAATCCTCCTCCGGGAGATTTAGGATTCCCCATGCAGTTGATCATCGCGACTGGAGAGCCTCCAGCACCTTCTTCTTTGCAAGATTCTTCTTTGCAAAATTTGAATCCAGGGATGAACCCTGGAGGATCGAAATGGTACCCCTCCCTTGGAAGACCAGGAACTGGCATCCTCGGACGCAGAAGTCGAGATCGCTCTCGCTCCGGTTGTCGCAGCAGCCGGAGTAGGGAGTCCTCCCGCAGCTTTGCAGTTGCCCCTGACTTCGCGCCCGCTAGCCCTTCTGGCCTGTCCCCGAGTCGGTGCTCTCATCACCTGCTAGGCCAGCTACTGATAGGCCTTGGAGGAAACCGAAGAAGAAGAAGAAGAGGGGCGGAAGAGAGCCCAGTAGTTGCCGAGCTATACGCTCATCCTGGCACTAGTGCCCTTCGGCACAGTGCCCTAACATCTAAGAGTGATCCTGGCCCCTTGCCCAGAGGAGGTAACCAGTGTGATCTCTTCCTTTCATTGTGCATAGCCTAGGCCACCTTAAAAGTACGGTACATCAATTTAGTAACCTTGTTCCTTCCACTTACCACCGAGCCGCAGTAATCATGTAAGTAGCATAACTAATTTCAGTAATCTTAACTATTGTGAAAACGAGCCACGATGCTCGTGACACGCATGGCCTAAGACCTCAGTGAGGCACCCATTTATCATATGAGGCAACCCTCATGAATTAACTAGTAAATTTTAATTGTATTAAACATAAACCATGTTGTAATTTAGTTAGAATATTAACTCTTATGTTGGTGCTACGGTCGGGTTAGGATAGGTTAGGCTAGGGAATATCATAGAACGTACCACTAGGCTAGGTCTAAAACACATCTTGATTGTAGGAGGTAGCCTATAAAAACCGTGAGCACCTTCTAGTACTATTAGAATTAGGTTAAGTAGTGATTATAGCTCATGTCCTATCTAGGGTTAGGTAGTTCTGTAGCTAGGTAGGCTAACCAGGACTAATCTGCTCAGGGAAGGAGAGTAACCTACGAGAGGCGAACAGCTTGTTTAGTATAGACCTTCACGCCCGAAAAGGGAGTGAAGGCCCTCTTAAAGGGGGAGCTTTTATAAATATTTACGCTGTTTGCCCTCGAACATTTAGGGATAGAAATATCAGCCTGACTGAGACAGGAAATTGCCTTGTCCCACGCTAGAAGCGTCTTCAGTTCAAACTTTAACATCCGTTGGAGAAAGGAATAGGTAGCATTTAGGCATTTAACCCCATAGGCTGGAAAGTTTGTAAACAAAATATGTTAGGGCATTAGGGACCTAAGCCTCAGAGAGGGTTTCGCTCAATGACCCCTAGTTATGGTGGCCCTTAAGCTTTATTCTATGCATTCGACGATGCCTTTGTCAAGGTCGGATTGCCGGTGATAAGCCCTCCTCTGGCGGGAACGAAGCGAGGTCGGGTCAGAGAGTCAGAGAGATCCCAGCGGTCACGGAACCAGGGTGACGCTGCGTGCGTGCCCGAACGATATTCTTTGCTCTTTATTACTTTCTCTCCTACGTCTATCTTAGTTAGTGAATTGGGAAGACTGCCAGAATACGACTCCTGAGGTCCCTCGTTTGCGCAGCGACTCGACATTCACGGTAAGTCCGATTCTTGTTGAAGCTTCGTCGATTGACTAGTACTTTTCTGTATTTCACATTTTTCTTTGTTTTCTTCCTTCAGCCACCACTTAGGGTATATGTGTTTACAAAGTCTAGATTAAGCCTAATTATTTTGTTGTTAGCTTCAACCCCATTATTCCAGTAAAATACCTAGGATTTAGGGTAAGCAAAATCAGGTTAAATCTCAATGCTTTTGTATGCCTCGCGTCCGAATGTTTGGAAGAACCGTTGCGTTTAAAATCAAATTCATCTCAAATATTCTTTGTTAAGGTTAATAACCCTTAACTGGCGACCTTTGGCTAAT
The DNA here is from genome assembly GCF_040412425.1 of Macrobrachium rosenbergii. Classification (NCBI taxonomy): domain Eukaryota; kingdom Metazoa; phylum Arthropoda; class Malacostraca; order Decapoda; family Palaemonidae; genus Macrobrachium; species Macrobrachium rosenbergii. Next base: position 4,580,077 of record NC_089785.1, on the reverse strand, counting down.
TAGCGACTGTCTTTGAGGTTAACTTTTGGCTTCAAGTGGCAGGTTACGTGTAATCTTGGTTTGCAGGGCCGTAAAAATTACGTAAATTGAATAATACATGATCAACCAAGACACATCACACGTAACAATATATATATATATATATATATATATATATATATATATATATATATATATATATATATATATATATATATATATATATATATATATATATATATATATATATATATATATATATATATATATATATATATATATATATATATATATATATAAATATATCGTTATATATATATATTATATATATATATAATATATATCATTGTATGGGCACATTTTATTAAATGAGTTAATTCAATATATTTGGTAATTGTTTCCTCTATGGATTTTCCTCCTTACTCAATTTAGGAAACGTCAACAGAAAACGTAAAAACCTCAGAATTGAAAAAATATGAATTCTGTAACCACTGAAAATTCAGACTCCACTCTTCCTCTTCAACTCTGTGTGTGTGTGTATGTGGGCAATGTGACAAAACTGCGTGTCAGTTAAAATAACAATCAATCTCTATCCAATCTAACGGTTAAAAGCTAATAAATGACCATAATATTCCGCATAAAAACAATCTCTTTAGTCATTACCGCTCAAAAAGTTGTACTTTCAGTATACGATATCCATATTAGTAAAGCAGAACAGGATCACACAGGATTAAATCAAATTAAATCCGTCTAGATTAAAGAACAGCTTAAAATATATTAAGCAAGGTTTAAATGACATTAATTACCTAATCAAGAACCAATCACGTGGGAATCCTCATTGCAGTGATGATCAATCTGTGTTTCAAGTCATGGTGAAATCAGAAATTAAGGAATTACTCAAGTATTTTATATCGTTGTTATTCAGTACGGATTGCTTACGACAATCGATTTGTTTATATGTAACATTTTGTGATAACAGCTTCAGTGAGGCGATTTTGAATTAATATAATTCTTTAAAACAGTTTGGAGACACAAGTATGTTATGTGATACAAATAAATAACAAACCACCAACATCGATTGTAAATCACTTTTAACATATTTGAAACAACAAATTCTGTTTGTAAATTCCTTCAGCATGTTAAAGCAGAGATTCACATGAATGATTTTTATGATTCATTAATTAATACTTTGGGACGTGCAATTTTGTCATTTCTGTTAATGCATCGAGTATCACAAAAATTCATTCCAGGCATTTGCGAAATAAGTTCTGTCAAAATGCATTTTCCAATCCCATCCGATCCTTTATGAATTTAGTCCTATTTACAAAAATGTTAATATTTATCAATATAATACAAAAGGTATTGGGGACCCATTAACGGAAATAATAAAATTAAGTGGTTGCCTTCAAACAGATTTTGGCCCAAGCACTAGACTAAATATGGCGTCTGTGGCTCACAGTCATCAGTAATATGTACAGTTTCAAATGAACGCTTTAAATTCAAAGGAAAATGGAATAAATTAAATAAAAAGATTACCTAGCACAGGTGGCAATTCCAACAAGTGTTTGTCAGCCAATGAGCATAAGTCACTGTAACGATCACTTTTGAAATGCTTCTGTGGTAAAAGTTACAGATCTCATCTCTGTTAATGCAAGAGATACTGCCCATTTAACGAGTATGGATCAGTGCTTTATAAAGCATGTAAAAAGAATCTTACCATCTCATTTATATTCATTTCGCAATGAATTCAATTGTCTCTAATTCAGATTGACAGTTCCTTTACTGTACAGTCAATAACTGTAAAATTCAAACTGTAGTGAAACACTTATTAAACTTTTGCTTCAAATGGCAGCTCTAAATTTATGCTTCCAAATAACTCACAGGAAACATAAATAGGGACTCGTCTTCGCCTGAATGTATCATTGTGGTAAAAAAAGAAGTTTCTCCAATGAGTTTGGAAATTTCGTCATAAACAAACAAGCGTATCTGGGTGTAGTATAGATAAGTATACCAGGGTGTAGCATTGCATGCTACTTGTTTAATGAATTATACACTAAATGAAAAGGTGAGGTTGTAATAGACCATGTTAATAAACTGCTCTTGATGCATCTCTTATACATCGCCTAAATTCCTAGTGAAGAAACAAAACAAAAAAAATTGTCCGAAAAAATTGTGGTTTAATACAATCGTGGGAACTGAACGTTTTAAAGCTTGGAACTTCTTAGCTGTAGCGCATTTCAGATTTACCAATGTGAAAACTGCGACTGATAAGGTCAAAAGACGCTTTGAAACATGAAGATTGTCGACCAAGAGGCATCCAGTTTGCAATGCCCTTGGATGTACCTTCGAGAGGAAGCACGACCATGTTGACCTTATCTCCTTATTAAATACTTCTCATCCTGCTATATTTTTCTAAAACATTATACAAAGCTGAAAGTCAGCGTTGTTCTTGAACGAACGACTAGAAACGTAGAAAATGTTTATCATAAGGCCTCAGTAACAAGTAGTGGAATACTGGACTGTATTTGTGTTGGAGATGTAGACAAGCAGTTGAAGCTCTGGTTTGAACAACTAGAAGTCGCTCACTTGTACCTAACCAGTTTTAGGTAGTGTACGATAAGCTATCGACGTGTTTTACTGCAACGCTGACCCACCTTAAGAAATAATTCATGAATGTTCCCACTGCAACAATCTATTTATATACCTTTAAAATGCAATACAGAAGTACAAAAACATTCAATTGTACAATAAATCTGCCATTAAATATACATTTCTCCATCTACTTATTCGGCAGCATGTGTCATGATCAAACATAGTGGACAAACTAACGTTAAGGCTGCGTTGAATTCTTGTTTTAATTGCTATTACGGCCAATTCATTCATTTATATACCGAATACCGTATTGGGCAAAAATGTCGATCAAATTTTCAGTAGCAAAATTAGGGGTTAAACCATAACAAAAACGTCAAATGCGATCGCAAGCATCATCATTTAAATTACGAGCTGTTGTAGTTTTGACAATGCTTTACTTTTTTTCATGGTGTATTCGATGCATTTGTTAATGAGAGGCTCATTTGATTGGTCAGTGAGAGCGTGCCGTAATCAGGAAATTGTTTGTCAAAACATGAACGAGATACGTTTGGATTCATCGGTGTGTTTTGCGGTTGTGAGGGTCCTAATGTTCTGCGAATTTTTGTGAAATTGTATCCAGGCACGCACACGCGCACACAAACGCACACACATATATATGTATACACTGTATATATACATTATGCCGTTCCCCTTAAAAGGAAGGGGGGGGGGTTACCTTCCAAGAGGAGAAAGACAATGATCACAGATACATTCATCCTTTAGTGATGAACAGTGGCTGAAAACCCTGTGCAGAAAACTTCCACTTCACTAGCCTATACATATTCCTACACATCAGGGCTATCAGTAACACGTTCAACCCCCTTATACATACTGCGGCATTCACCCCCATCTTGCACGCTCTCTCTCTCACCTTCTAGATGTGGAAATGTTTCTACTGGATAAAAACAATGTTTCCAGGATATAAAAATTAATAAGTAAATTATTCCACTTAAAATGTCAAAGTAATTTCCCCTTTAACCTCAGTAGCTAAGGAAATAAGCAACAAATTTAAAGGAAAACATAAAAATTCCTCTCATAGTTTGTAGGCCATAGTTTTGATCGCTTGTCTGTTTCTAAGGACATACGGAACGATAATGATAAAATGAAAGAGAATAAAATACATTCTTACAGCGACAGGAACTTCAGTTACATGAATTCCCCTGATTTCAAGAATATTCCAACAACATGAAAGTTCACACTGCGCGGACGGAAACAAAAAACTGAAGTGTATGATGTAATTTTACCTCTATTTACAAAACACATGCAAGGAAGGAATCAGAAGAGTTTGCAACTAAAAACGTGTTTCTTACTCAGGCTTTTCCGCCTTCTCTTGCGAACGGAGGAAAAATCTAGCAAAATGCGAGATGGTTTGTAAAAAGGCCATTTCGGGTAAATGTAACTTTTCAGAGACAAAGTAAACATACAAAATAAAATCCAAAAGCTTACTAAGAAATAAACTAGAAAAAACGTGCCTTCATTAAGAAACGGTAAATAATAAAAACGGAAAATTAATACAATGCTAAAAATTTGAACAAAGATTAATTAATATACACTAAGATGCTGAGAACACAGGGAAGACCGTAAATTTGAAACCAAATCACGACAAATTAGCGTAACGACAACCAATCCACCCACCCCTCTCCCCAAACCCACCAGGTTTTCCACCGATGAGTGAAAAACGAAAAATATGACAAAACCCATGACAAAAAACACCACACAAAAAAATATCCACAACGCAACGGAAATAACAAAAATCCTGTCCACAGCTTAACGGAAAACAGAAAAACCACCTCAGCTAAACGGAAAATAATACCTATAACTTGGGTTGGAAAAGAAACACAGTATGATATTCCACAACCTAACAGAAAAAAAAATCCACACCTAATCATGTTAAAGGCCCCTCGATGAACCTTGACAGAGGGCCTTTGGCCTTACCTGAGTTTAGTTGGTATCCTGTAGCTGGTAGCCGACAAGTTCCTCTCTCTCTCTCTCTCTCTCTCTCTCTCTCTCTCTCTCTCTCTCTCTCTCTCTCTCACATTTACCTATTCTGTCTAAGGTGTGTAAATCAAATCCCAGAATTAAAAAAAACTAAAATTTATTAAGCAAGTTTAACAACGAATCATGTAAAATGAAATTATGGAAGATGGATATTACACCCATTAAGCATTATCCCCAACGCAAAGTAAATAACTGCTTGTCAAATATGATTCAGGGGATTAATTCCTGTCCCCCAACAAGTCTCTAAACCAACACACATTTCACCTACGTCTGTTACACACAACTTTCAAAGTCATTTCTGTCACTGGTTCCATTATAAATGACCGCTTCCCACATCGGCCATTTTAAACGCTCGCTTATACAGGAGCATATCCTCCCAATTTATCATGGGTCCATTGAAACATTCCTGGTATAGAAGGGGAACCGTCTGTATTAAAATCAGTTTATAAACACACCAAAACATATGAGATAAATGTTAAATAATAACAAAAGAACGATCACTAAAGAACCAGTTTCGTAGAGGTTAGTAATTTTTTAAGTCATTACTTCCACTTAAGCGAGTGGGAATCTGGATTCAACGTGTCAACACAACCTTTTAGTTTGGGTTATCACTAAGGAGTAAGTAATCTACCACAAGCCCCTTCTCACTTAGTGATTTCGTAATGGACAAACGGATTCACAGCTCCGTTAACTCACCCTAATATCCGATTATAACCAGACCAAAAAGTTCCATGGAATAATGATGGAAATTTCCACCACTGACACGTGAATCTGTATCCGAGCGCCCTCTGAACAATGTTCATGTCACAGATCGATCAACTGCTAAATTTACTTCCGTTCTCATGTGGACGAAATCTCCGTGGTCTCCAAGCGCCTTCGGAAAGACTGATACCTGATACAGCTGAGTCCTAAAAGTCACTGTGTACTAGCCGCTGAATAAACACTTAAGGCACCTGCAAGATCACTGAACACGGCAAGCGTTCGTATGTAAAATAAACATATATATCATATATATATATATATATATATATATATATATATATATATATATATATATATATATATATATATATAATATATATATATATATATATATATATATATATATATAAGAGAATCTAACACATCAAACTGAAGGATCCTAAATGAATCTTTCCCCTCACTTAATACTGCTAGCCATTCAGCATTTAGGACTGAATAAGGACATTTGTTCATTTATGTAAAACTAATATTTTCATTTACTCCAGAAATATTAATCAATTACTGAAAGAACTTTTCTCTTGGGTTACTTATGAATACTATGATAACAAAGGAATTCACTCCTGCGCTGGGTTCGTATTATCCTAAAGCTATTTGGTCATTAGTGGAGATTGTTATTTGCTCTTTTTTTAAACCAATGATTTTTCCTATTTATTTACATACTTACTTATTTTTTTATCTATACTTTATTTGTATCTATTCGTAAGAAAAATAACTTACAGCTGCCTCTGCCCTATTAGAGAAAAGATCAAATGAGTGCTATTTGATTTGTGGTTATATTACCAAATCATTATCACAATTTACTCTAACCATCGAGCATGTCAATAAAACTGGATCAGGAGCCAAATTCCGAGTAAATATAGATATGGCGACGGAGCAGGAACCAAATGAGGTAAGGTTTGATAATGACACTTAGAATATTTTGTATTTTTTTTATTTTAGATTATGGATCACATTTTATAGTTCTTAAATGTGATTCCTAAATGGGAAGACCTTAATTCGTGGATTTAGCAACTCATAAGATCCGACCTAAGGTCCTCTGAACAGACCAAAGCTTTAAAGATCAAACGAGGTACTTGACCAGGAAAAGGGCGACCCAGACTTCAAACACAAATTTCCCCGGAGATCAAATCTTCCGTCTTTTATTTACTGCCATTTTGAAAGTTATCCCTTTTCATTCTCCATTCTCCTGCAATTCTGAAGAGACCATCAGCCAATAAACATGTGATTTAAAAAGGGTCAAACTTCACCCTGACTGACAGTTTTATTCTGCGACTTAAAATAATATTCAAATTAAATAAAGGCTGTAGTGGAATAACGTTATTGTGGAATACTGTACGATTTATTTTATTCCTAACGCGGGTAAAAATATTTGAGTTTAATATCAAATACAGTGGAGTGTGTTCTTTATTTTTTCTTGATTAGCGTTACGTTTAACATCTCTCTCTCTCTCTCTCTCTCTCTCTCTCTCTCTCTCTCTCTCTCTCTCTCTCTCTCTCTTGTTCCTTTGAGAAAGCTAAAACTCATGAAACCAATATGTGGAATTCTGTTCGATCTGAAAGCATTACCTTTTCAGCTAAAATATATTTTGAATTAATTTAAAAATATTCATAACAATAATTACTCGATTTCCCTTCTTATAGCCTTTTTCTGTGACTGAATGTCCGCCTGATGAAATGAAAAATGATCAGTTACAGATGCAAGAAGTTTGCACATAATGTGAATGATTAATTTATGCCTTTTCTATCATTGATCAAAATGCAAAATGTCACAAATTTTACCAATACTAAATAATTAAAAGAGGCCAAATTATGTATAGTAATAATAATAATAATAATAATAATAATAATAATAATAATAATAATAATAATAATAATAATAATAATAATATGAATAATCTAATTTTCACGATGCTTACAAACTCTAAAAAGCAAAAAAAAAAAAAAATTATGTCACAGTTTATTGTAACATAAGGCAGGCCAGCATAAAACTACAATAATAATAATAATAATAATAATAATAATAATAATAATAATAATAATAATAATAATAATAATAATAATAATAACAACAACTCCCAACGAAGTATCTCGTAATGATTAGATACCATTCACTTGAGCATCAGAAAGTTATACATAAATTTAGTAAGCCCCGCTGGTATCAAAAATAAATTTGCACATCAAACATGGCCTCTGTACAACAGGGAAACTGATTTGAATTCCAAAAAGGGGCTTTCTAATTCCAGTCCCAATTCTTCCTGTCTTTTTGTATAGTATCCTAATTTTAATTTAATGCTTGAACGAAGCACAAGTCTTTTATGTCAATACCAGTTATGTGTGTATACACACACACACACACACACACATTATATATATATATATATATATATATATATATATATATATATATATATATATATATATATATATATATATATATATATATATAAACACAAAAAACAAAATAATTTAAAAATCACTGTAAAGACGGACATGACCTACCTAAACTGCGTTAAAAGAGAAACTAAAACATCTAAAAAAAGAAAGAGGGTAAGTAAAAGTTGAGGTATAGAGCAAATTGTACACAAACAACTCTCTTAAACTGTTATGCTATGAATAGCTGTGTGGATTATATACATTATATACATTATATATATATATATATATATATATATATATATATATATATATATATATATATATATATATTATATATGTAAAGTGCTCATGAAGGTGACCTTTGAAAAGTTGGGTCAGCTATTCGCAGAGTCCATTTGACTATACACAGCAAATCGGAAAGTGCTGAAACATTCGCATACCACAAGGGTCGAAGAAACCACCTTGGTGACACAAGCTGGAGAACGCGTTTTCAGCCAAAAACGTTCTATCAGTGAACCGGTTACAAAATCCGGTTTTGAAGGAGGCATTTCTTCGTGACGCCTTGAAGTACAGAGGCGTGTCTTGCCGAACTTTGACCTCGAATGACGTCATACAAAAGTACGTTCGTTTGTGCATTACATAATGAATATAATGGGAGGAACCGTTGTTTGAATGGGACTTACGATCCGATTCTGTATGTCTGAATATGTGAGTGATTTTTCACATGGAGACTGTCCCAGAGGACTTGTGGAGTGAGTAAGAATTCATATACGTTTTTAGACTTTGTTTTTCAGAACTGTGAATACACGGTATCTCCTGTGACAATGGAAGATGTATTTCTGCAATTTTTTTTTACATTTTATGATTTTTAATGTGTCGTTTGTTTTTTCACAGATATTTCTGTTCCACTCCATTCCTATTCCTTTTTCCTCTCTCCCTCCTACAAGGATGGGAGTGGTATGACATTTGAGATGACCTGTTTTTATTGATTGACCTGTTCATGATTTGACAGATGAGTTATTTTCTGTATTCCCTTGGGTATTTGAGTGTTTATGATTTTGGAGCATTATTTCCTTAGAAGATTTTCTGATAGTTATGTGAAACATTGGATTTCATTCTTCGTAATTTTAAGAAGTTATTTTCGTTGATTTTGTCAAAGGGTTTTAGTTTTGTACTTAGTATCTCATTCCAGTAGTCCTTAGATTTTAGTTAGGGAAAGATATAACTTATGATGCCGGCTCACGTTACCTGCTATCACTCAATGTCTCGGGATAAGCGAGATCAAACCTCTGTTCATAAAACAGAGACTTAAATCAAGTATAGGCTCAGAAATGGCCTACACACACACACACACACACACACACATACATACATATATATATATATATATATATATATATATATATATATATATATATATAAATCATGAAGCTACAAATGTCGCAATATCAAATTCACGCTACCTCGGAATATCTCCGACGGAGAATTGTCGCCGAAGGGGAATTTATATAAGTGATAAATGAATTGGTATCGTCGGGACACGAACCCTTGACACGAAAACCTATTCAGCGACTCCAGTAGACACTACCCATTGAACTATCAAGATAGGTATAAGTCTTTTGCCGAGTAGGCAAAGACTTATACCTCTTTTGATAGTTAAGTAAATAAGTCATAAACGGGCAGGGACCGAAACTGTGATTATTGGTAACAATGAGAAAAAAAGTACAAAAAATTTCTTAAAAAACCAAACCAACTCAAAAGTCCTAAATTCAATTTGTTTCTAAAACAGAATTTTGGAGAATGAACCAAAAAAAAAAGACAAAAATAAAAAAAACAATAATGTTAGCCAGGTACTGTATACCCTCCAAGACAGTAAGGACCGAACAATGAGACGCTCCAATAGTCCCAGGGTGCCCTGATGCCACCAACCTACGAATATGGTCAATCATTGTGGTCGTTTCTTGTGATGATATTCTCTGGTATAATGCAAGATCTACTAGGATCATTGCTGAAGGTATTTTTTTATGATTCTGTTTCTCAAATCCTATCCTCTTTAGTTTGAATTTCAAGTTCAGGGCACGTGCGCTATTCGAATGTCTCCAAGAGACCCCATGTCTAAAAAGAGATTTGAAAACATACTTAATGACCAATGACTCAAATACAACTGATTGCCGCCAAACCACGATAGGATGATATTTCCTATTTTAGTTCATTTATCTAATATCACGGATATTATAGAACATTACTTGGTTATAAGGTACTTAGGCCACACCAGCCCTGAACTCTTGGAATTATGTATGAGGGCGACAAGATCAGGTTCGGCTCATAGCAAAGTCATCAATACAGTAAGTGTACAACGACAAAACAGGGCGGGTTGAAGACAGAGTACCCTTCTGCCATAAAAGTGTAAGAGTCAACCAGTATCCTGCAAATATCCTGCAGGGAATCCAAAGGACCAGGGAAGGTCGAATATTAGAAAGTGGAATCAGGAAAAAATGCATTTTTCAGTTAGGGTTGTCAATATCTCTCAAAATTTCGCCTTTTTGTTTTGGATGATTTCTACAGTGTGAAAGTCTGCGCTGACAAATGAATTCTGAAAGGAATAGTAAATACGTAACAGTGTTCACGAACTTTTTCAATATTTTGTAAAAGGTAAGCTCTTGCACGTAACAAATACTCAATTATCATTTTGTGCAAGATTCAAGGGAATACTCATGATCAGAAGATGCATGCTAAGTCATTTCTTATATTTACCTGCTTTTATCTTGAGGAAGTTTGAAAACCTACAACGGGACCTTTTCTCTCTGAAAAGATGGAATCCAGAGCCATCATTTGACTATATGGCAATGAGAAATCCTTCTAGAAATATCCAGGAGAGAGAGAGAGAGAGAGAGAGAGAGAGAGAGAGAGAGAGAGAGACAATACTTCTTTTGGAATTCTTCTATGCATAGCACTGTGTCAGTACTAATAATAATAATAATAATAATAATAATAATAATAATAATAATAATAATAATAATAATAAGTAAATTCTTCATTCCTCTCTTAAAATGTTGCCGTCACACCCACTGGGTTCATCTGTCTGTCTGTCTGTCTGTCTGTCAGTCTGCTTTTCCTACGCAGAGTAGAAACATTTTCATTTATTTACCTCGAAGGATAGAAAATTTCCTGATGATGATAAATCTCTAGCTCTCAACAAAGAAGAAAATATGAAACCAAATATCTTTATAATGATAATAAACAGAAAACACAGCAAGTAACTCTTCTTGTAAGAGCAATGACGTTGTGAGAGTCTGAGATGAAGGTACAACATAATGTTACTTTTATCCAGGAAATCAATTGCATTCGTAACGAAATTTAACCTTTTTTTTTAAACACGCAAGGGTTTTCTTTACTGTCATTCTGTAAATTAATGACACATTTTATTTGATATATTATATATATATATATATATATATATATATATATATATATATATATATATATATATATATATATATATATATATATATATATATATATATATATATATATATATATATATATATATATATATATATATATATATATATATATATATATATATATATATATATATATATAACCGTACTAGTTTTTATGATATCCATATGATAGTGAAAAAGATTACATTTAAGGGGAGCGCTGACTCCATAAGGCCCCATTATAAAGTAAGGGCTTATAACTACCTTATGAATGAAGAGATTTGCTTAAAATTTTTACCACTTATTCTTCAGCTAATAATGAAAATTTAATAATAAGATTTCAAAACCTTTTAAAAATATGCCAAAAAAAGTTCCACTCAAAAATTAATTTCCCAGTCCAAAAATCAAGATATATAGTTATATTACACTCTGTAAAAGTTTCATCGAATTTGGTTCACTCTTCTTGGAGTTATGAGTTTTTATTTTTGAAAAAACTAAGTTTTGAGAAAACAGCAAAAGAAAAAAGTTATGATTATTTTGTAATAACTATGAAACTATGACAAAAGGCTGATTTTTGCACAAAAACTATTTTGTCATATAAGAAATATCCCCTGAAATTTTCAATATAATCAAAAGAATAGAAATGTGCTCTCTCTTTATTTATATGTTACATAAAATTAACTCAAAACTCAAGATCAGGCTCGGCAACTGGTGACAGTGTACAAAAACCAGATTTCCAATTAGTTCTGTTGTCAACAAGGAAAACTGATCATGACTCAGGAAGTGATTTGGCTAAAAAGCAAACATCTAATTACCTTGCATTGGCAAACAATCAGCTGTTTGCATATATTCTCTCACTCTGAACTTAATTCTACCATCGTAATTATACTGCTTTTTCTTCGCTAAAGGAATGTGAAGAAATTGTCATTATTCAGAAGGCAATCACTCAATTATTTTTAATGAGATAAAGTAGAATAAATCTCTCTTCTGCGCTTTCCACTCGCAAAGATTGAGTGGGTCTTCGTTAATGGGCTTTGCTCTTGATGAGTTATGCTGTAATCTCATGTTTTTCATAATCTCAAAATATTTTTGTTATGGTATTAAGTTTTTATGGTGTTCAGAATCCGTGTATGTTTATAACGATTTCACTTCTATATCTATTAATCTATATAAAACATATACACATACACAAGCTGTGTACCTATATATCAAGTCACCACATTCTCATTCATTCAGAAGGAACAAAAATGTCATCTCGAATGACAATTCGTAATGATCACTTTGAGCTCCGCTGTCTCCAATGTTATATTTGCTAACTTTTCCTTTTCACATCACGGAAGGCAATTACCTGAAGCCTTTCATGTCCAAGAATGATTTCTTTAAATCCGTCGTCTTTTCTTCCTATTTTTCAGCTGGACCTTACAAAGGTCAAAGCAGATTTTAATCAAAGTGGAGCGTCTTTTGCGTGACTAACCGAAATGAACCTCTTCAGCACAACACGTAACTCAACTTGTATTTACAAAACTAAATAAATGGCCATTTCCTAGACAGAACGCTAAAGCTAATTTCCATTGCTTTGAAAGATAATGCATAATTTCATTAAATCTTATTTTGATATCAAAACAAGGTGTAATTATTATTTTACATAAATAAATAATGAAGAGGCACGTTCTTAATATTAAATATTGACTATTCATTATTTTCTATAAGCATAATTGAAGAATAATGGTCGCGTTGCGTCTTTCACAGATAATTAAATAAATAAATAAATATATATGTATACGTGTATATAATAAATAAATAAATATATATATATATATATATATATATATATATATATATATATATATTTATATTTATATATATATATATATATATATATATATATATATATATATATATATATATATATATATATATATTTATATACATATATATATATATATATATATATATATATATATATATATATATATATATATATATATATATATATATATATATATATATATATATATATATATATATATACATATATATTTATTTATTTATTTATTATACACATATATATATATATATATATATATATATATATATATATATATATATATATATATATATATATATATATATATTTATTTATTTATTTAAACGTCTTTAATATCAATTCACTCTACCTCAGATAATATATTTTCATATATGTTACCGATGGGGAATTTTTAGTTGATAATAAGTCCACCGTCCCGTGGGGTCAAACCAGCGACGGACGAGGAATCAGGACTACAGTGACACGTCCATCGCTGGTTCGACTATATTTACGTGGACTTTTTATCAACTAATAATTCCACCGTCCGTGGGGTAATAAGGAATCAGGACTACAGTGACACATCCGTCGTTGGTTTCGACCCCACGGGACGTGGACATATTAATCAACTGATGTGATAAATAGTCATATATATATATATAATATATATATATATATATATATATATATATATATATATATATATATATATATATATATATAATATATGATGTGATAAATAGTCATATATATATATATATATATATATATATATATATATATATATATATATATATATATATATATATATATATATATATATATATACACATATATATATATATATATATATATATATATTATATATTTCCAAGCCCATATTTATTGTTTTCAACGTTTGAAAGGCTATATCTCCTTTATTTTTCGAGACAGTTCGTTTATTTATGTACGATAAACATTACACATAAATTAGATTGAAATATTTGAAAAGATAAGCAGTTTTATAAACACATACATGGTGTGGGGGGATTTTCAAATTTGAAATAGTTTAAACTGTTCAGTTCTGAATTAGTTGAAATCGCTTTCCCGTTTCTCATGCCGGACAAAAATCCTCTTTTTGGACGCCTACTTTTATTTAACTTATTTGCCACTATAAATTATAGTTAAGACTATGAATAAAAAATTGGAAAATGAATTTCTCTAGACCAAAGGAAATGCGCATTTTTTGCATTTCATAGGCATTCTTTAAATAGATAAAGAGAAAGTTACATCCAATATGTTTGTCAACACAAATCATAATATCAAAAGAAAGCCAGTCACACAGAGTCAAAGAATAACCAACTATATACCACATTCTAAAATGAAAGCAGCAATACGCAAAGAAAAAGGCGGCAACAGAAAATGCTTAATGAATAACAAGAAAAAACTAATAATAAAACTGAATGCCTTTAAAAAATGTCTTTGCTACATTAAAAAAAAAATCATGCATTAACACCTACTAACACCAAGAGAGGGCACGGCATCTGAAAAGGATAAAATCTAGATTATTATTAATAATGTAAAACACCACAGGAGGTCTGTGGGTCACTACAAGGTGGGAGTCCTCTGAAAATTTGCCTTCAGTCTGCAGTTGACGAGTCATTTTTTCTAAAATATTAATGTCAACAAAATCTTCGTTCAACATCTGAATTACTCCAACTTTTTCTTTGATGATTCTAAAACGGAAATTTAATTCTAATAATGTTAAAAATGGCTTCTACTTGAAGTGGGGAACAAATGCCACTAAAGCACCTACGTGATACACGGAGCGAGATTGCTCACTAAGAGCGACTCTCAGCTTCACGCCGAGAAATAACAGGTCAGGGGTACTTAGAGTCTTGCAGGCATTAAGAGCATCAATGTTGGCTGCAGTGAACCTAATTCATTCTCACCAGACAATGATGTATTTTTGAATCGCTCTAAGGAGACACACTGCATGCTATTAATATATGTACGATGACTGACAACAGAAAGAAGCACTTTGTATCGATTACATGTCCGAAGTCATGTAATCACTGGCACTGATATCACGAATGAAACAGCTGACAAGAGAAAGATCCAGAAAGAAAAAGATATTGGTCAAATACTTTGGCTACAAATGAAATCCATAATTACCACAAGTAAACCTGTCGGGCTAAATGGACAAAATACAGGTGGATAAATTAATGCTTTTACAGATGATAATACGGAAATGGTTTAGTCTTACCGATACAAAGGAGGAATGATACTTTTGAAGGAAAACACCAGAAAAATGGCCACTGACGATTTTGATAGCTCCAAAGAGCTTGGAGAATTGAAAGCTGTGGTATACGAAGAGAACTTTATTATATATAAGGTTTTTATTGTTTCTGAATAAAGTCTGATAAGTTTCAGAATGAGTAGGCTTTGTTTTCCTGGAACGTGGTTAAGTTATATATATACATACACACAAACACACACACACACACACACACACATATATATATATATATATATATATATATATATATATATATATATATATATATATATATATATATATATATATATATATATATACATACAGAATGTATTTAATCCATATATACATATACTAGACTCATTGCCACCGAAACTTCTCGATTTCTTCAATTTTTTTTGGATTTGCTTATCACCTAAATCCTTGAATCAGAAAAGGGATCAAAAGAGGAAACCACTTCTTAGTAACTGAGGGGTTTAGCTGAAACTCGCCCCAACCCATAATACATGCGTTTCAAATCTCACTTTTAGAAGTTGAGGTTTCTTCATTATTTTTGTCATATTGCTGGAATTGAGTTGTTGAATAAGTCTGATCTAAAGTGATTAATATAAATTTTCACGTCACAACATCCAATGACGCTCTTTTTAACTAAATCAAACAATAAAAGCTGACTGGTAACATATTCAATGCTATTATGGAAAACATTCATTTTGGACGCTATTTCGAGTCCACAAACTGTGGGTGAAACATTTCCCTGACTGCAGCGTGGAGCTTTTAGTCAGAGCATGAAACGTTCCAGTTTACGGATAATACATACAGTGAATCATCTGTCATGTTACAGTGACGGATATAACTTTAAGCAATTTCTTTATTAATGATACACTATGTGAATGTTGGTGGAATAAAAAATATAGAGGACTGTCCAGCACGATGAAATACTACGCTTCTCGGGAAAATTCCATTTAAGGTCTCATACACACACACATACACACACACACACACCTATTATATATATAATATATATAGAAATATTTATATATATACACATATTATATATATATATATATATATATATATATATATATATATATATATATATATATATATACATACATACATTATATATATATATATATATATATATATATATATATATATATATATATATATATATATATACATATATATATATATATATATATATATATATATATATATATATATATATATATATATATATATATATATATATATATATATACACACACACACACATAAATATATATATATATATATATATATATATATATATATATATATATATATATATATATATCTTCAGGAGTTGCAGCTCTGCCCCCCCCTTAGCGAGCACCAGATTCACCCGACTCAGCTGGTAGTATATGGATTAGGGTTGTGAGGTCAAGTTACAAACACCTGCTGTATAGTAGGTCAACACCAATTTTAGGTAAAGGTTGGATCCACACTCAAAACTTATGGTCTTGATCAAGAGGAATACTGCAAATCATTGGAGAGAGTTGAGATGTTAGTGCTGTCTCTCTTGCTTCAACCCTGGACAACTGGTGAATAACCTTGGTTAAAACCGAAAGGGGAAATTGGGCTGAGTCAGCTAGGAACGAGGCTTTACTACATTTATCCAATGAATCCTCTATGGATTCTGCCACACAAGTGGAGAGTCACAATCTAGCAATG
This sequence comes from Macrobrachium rosenbergii, assembly GCF_040412425.1. NCBI lineage: Eukaryota > Metazoa > Arthropoda > Malacostraca > Decapoda > Palaemonidae > Macrobrachium > Macrobrachium rosenbergii. The sequence continues at coordinate 4,563,115 of NC_089785.1, read as the reverse complement.
GCACCAGTTCTGGACGTATATGGTTCTAAAAATTTTCCAGCTTATCAATAAACTGAAAACAGGAAACTGGAATGTAAAAATCCCTAATAAATATGAACACACATTTATTCTTGTCAGTCAGCCAATTCTGAGATATATTAAAATTCAAAGGTAATTTGTATTTATCCTATGTATACAAACCAGAGCCTCCGATGTAGGAGAATTCATCAGCGCCAGCTGAAACAGTTGTTGATACTTGGTGACAAGGTAAAAAGGTAATTAAATGCAGGTCAGGCAGGTGAGTGGGAGGAACCCCACCATTTACTCACCTGCCCTAATCAGGAACTTTGTCCTTCGGCATCATGGACAAAGTTGGGTGTTTGAGGTGGGATTAGGACAGAATGCTCTGGTTTGCGCATCTCAGATAAATAAAAATTACTTTTAAAAAACACTGCTATATATTTGTTCCAATGTGAATACAAACCATCGCCTTTTACGTAGGAGATTCCTCCTTAAGTGGGAAGGTGATCTCTTAATTCATTGGCTAATTGAATCTCCACCTGGGAATGCTATGCTCCTGATCACAATAATAAACAGTGGACAAATGGCTGCTGTAACTTACTATAAAATCTGGCACAGGGATGCAAGACTGACAGGGCCCTGAGCCAGAGTGAGATGTGAGATGTACAAACCCATGCTGAACAAAAACACTAACATATTTGTACAATATAAAAATTAAAGGATGTTTCAACCTGGTGGTCAGTGGATTACAGCAAGACGTCTCAACCACGGTCGAAGAAAAAGCACTTAACACTCTAATAAGGTGTGGTTTGTATTTTCCCAGGAAAAAAATAAGAAATATCACTTTACCATTCCGATTCAATAAATAATGACCTCAGTAAGGAAATTCCCATTCCAACTCACTATTTGGAATCGATTCCTTAGTCTATATTACATTTCCCAAGGATCCACCAACTTCAGGTTAATCAATTTAACATAATGAATTCTCCAAATTATTTTTTTTTGATGCTTTATGGATGATCATAGCACATTACCTCAGTTATGCATTAAAATAATCGCATTCACTACTTCTCCCATCTCAAGGAATAACACTTAAAAACGACCACTCTGGCGTATGTGCACCATCTGGTGAGTATAGAAAGAACCACCCTCCTTATCTTCTGTGTCATACAACTGAGGAACTTCGGAAAAGTTCGATCAAAGGACGTGGAGATGATATATAGAAAATATTTCACTACTGCACACCATCCCACGGTTAAGAACAAATAAAAATCATCAGCCTAAGTTACCTAGAGTAACTTATGAACTTTTTACGTGACTAATTACAATATATTGAATGCACTGAAATGTTCTTATCTTTATTTTTATTGCTTCTTGGGTCACACGTCTGTGTGCATTGGACTATCTAAATAAACTGCAATGTTAGGCCAGGGTTTGTGGTAGCATAGCTGAGGCTGCTACATGTATACTTCTATGACAAACTTGTTATTCAATTTTTATTTTTCATAGCTAAGAAACCTGCGGTCTTAACGTAAGGATAAATTCTTCAAGCGCCAGCTGGAAACCGGTAAAAAGCATATAAAATTTCAATACAAGGAATTCGTGGCAACGGGGTTCGGCCAATGGGTTGAGAGAGGAGGCATCTACCCACCTTCCCTCACCCACAATGCCGTGACGCATTCAGTTTCTTCCAGCCAAGGTAACCAAGTGAGGGGAGGTATAAGGTGGGCCATATATGTCAAAACCGCAGGTTTGTTAGCTATGAAAAATACAAATTTTATTTGTTCATATGAGGAACAAACCAGGGTCGTTAAATTAACGTTAGACTCACTTTTGGTGGGAGGAAAGAAAGTATTGAACTGACTGGGTCCACTTCCTGTTTAAAAAAGGTTAAAGGAAGGAGTCAAAAGCCTCTGATCTGTGAGATAAGGGTTATCAGACAGCCAGACTGCTGGGCTGATATACAGTGAGAGGAGCGCTGTAAACGAAGACGTTGAAGAACTTTATCTGTAAGACAACAAACCTATGTTAGCCACCAATGCTGTTTGTTATCATTACTCTCTCCCCTTGTTAGAGAGAGGAAGGACCTGCTTCTGTTTTGATATATCCGTGTATGAAAATATATTCAAACAGAAAGGCATTCACTCACTTGTATCTAACCAGTTCCAGCATATGATGGATCAGTCTTCTTACTGCCCGCCGGTAGAGAAGAAGGGAGGGAGGGAGTGAAACGGAAAAAAGACCAGTCATCTCATTCATTCTTACTTTCACTCCATCATCTTAGGTAAGGCACAATCTTTCCCGTTGTGTAGCTCACCAAGTGAGCAGCCACCACCGGACCCAAGGAGAAACTGTCCAAAGACCTGTGGACAACGTCCTGTAGATAGAAGGATGTGAAGGTGGTATGACGAAGCCAAGTACCAGCCTTCAACACCCCATGAATAGACGAGTTCTTTTTGAAAGCGAAAGATGGTCCTAAACCCCTAATATCATTTGCTCTTGCATGCACTGTATTAGTATCTGGCGTGATGAAGAACTGTAAGCATGCTGAATAACTTCGCGAATCCAAAATGAGACGGTATTCTTGGACACTTCCTTCTTGTTCCGACCTGTGCTAAAAAAAAAGTCTTCGACACCCCTACCTGAGGTGACGAGTCATTTTTAGATAACTAAGCAGTGCCCTGACAGGACATAGGATAAACATCTGTGATCCTGAACGGAGGGATTTTGGGTCTTAGCCACTAATTCCGTGACAAATTCAAGGATAGGATACACGACCACCTCGACACACACCCACACAACGAATGTGTACATGTATATTTGTACAGCACATACACACATATATATATATATATATATATATATATATATATATATATATATATATATATATATATATATATATATATATGTATATATGTATGTATGTGTGCATGTGCAAAAAATGTATATGGATATTTGTACAGTAGGTATATGTATATTATATATGTATACACACACACACATATATATATATATATATATATATATATATATATATATATATATATATATATATATATATATATATATATATATATATATGTTTTTTACATATATATATATATATATATATATATATATATATATATATATATATATATATATATATATATATATATATATATATATATATAAAGTATCACTGATTTTATTATATAATATCACCTGAAAACATTAAGATCTGGATTTGAAGTGGAAATTATAAAACTCTCCTCAGTCCCAAGAAATGGAACTGGGATGTGTAATGACACAACAACCTGTCAGGCAAGTCCCACAGTGCTGAACTAATCTCCATCTTAACTGTTTCCAGTCCTGAGATGCAGGAAGTCACTTTGAAATCTTCAGTAATTTTAGCTTTCAAAGGTTCCCAAGACAAAAAAATTTCCTCATACCCTTGCCCTTCTCTAGTTGGTCTAATGGAAACCTTCAAGTCTATTATGTTTCTCTTCAGACCCTTGAACTATCTGTCACTCAGACACTTCCACGAAAATAGCAATCCACCGCCTTTCTGTTCTCAAACACTGTCTCAATACTGATATGAATGCAGCCTTTGGACGAGACATCTACTGCGGTGTCTATGTAACAATACCACTGAGTAGCTAAAAGTTTGCCCAATCAACGTTTCATTTTCTGTTTCCATTCAAAGCACAAACACCGCATGGCAGAGGCATCAGGCAGCTACAGGAAACTAACCTCAAAGCTATTCCCTAGCAAGGCCTCACTGAAACCTCTCCTAATTTGTTCAATTGAACAGAATATAGAATTTAGGCCACATGCCAAGCACTGGGACCAAAGAGGTCATTCAGAGCCGAAACAGAAATTGACAGTAAAAGTTAAAAGGTGTAACAGGAGAAAAACCTCGCAATTGCACTGTGAATCAACTGTTAGGAGAGGGTGGAAAGTAATATGAAGAAAGAATATGAAAGGAGGTACAGTACAAGGAACGAAAGGGGTTACAGCTAGGGGCCGAGGGTACACTGCAAAGAATCTTAAGTAATGCCTACAGTGCCCCCGTACAAGGTGCACTAACGTTACTACCCCTCTACTCTCCTACTTAGTGCAGGTTCGAGGCTGACGCCTTGGAAGGTTTTGGGTGACATCAAGTAACCCACCTGGGTACCTGCCATTGCAGCCTAGAGCAACTGCCCACCCATGTGCTTTGCAGCGTTCACCTGTTCGTCCCAGAAGCAGGATACATCACGTGACCCAGACCACACAATGCCCCAACAAACATAGCATCGAATTCATTGTTTTCATTTTGATTATCCGAGTAGGTCTTACAGTACTGTATTATTCATATCTTTAAATCATCAATACTTTATAAACACCTGTTGACACTTTTAATTCATCCTCTGTAAGATGGACATTATATATTACATTGAATATTATTGTTAACAGCAATATATGGTTATTAGCCCAATTATCTTGAAACTGAATCGGCCTGGGAGGTTGAAGCAACAGATCGGTTTCCTCGTCACTTTTGGACCTCAGGATCTCGACTGCTACATAAACAGATTTTGCCATTATAAGAAAATGTTGCTATGATGAAATGCTTAAAATTATTTTACGGTAAATTATAGAAGTGTACCAAAGTTCCTATACGATGGCAACATTTAAACCTGCAGACTAAAAAACGGAGGTCAGTTTTTAACAGATCATTAGCGATGCTTTGACAAAGACTTCTTTTGCAAAGGACTCTAAAAAATATAATAAAACGAAAAGTTGCTAGATAATCCCATAAAAATGTTAAATTTCCATCGTTAAAAAGCGCTTTAGATGGAGCTTAAACCTTCTGTTTTTTTTTTTATTCAAAATCGAAGGAAACTAAACAAAAGGAATGGCTGTTACCCCTTCTACCAAATGCAATGAAGGAACCACCAACCAAAAGACGCCCCATCCCTTCCTGAAAGCTTTGAAGAGAAGTTTTTAACCGAAAATTCTCGAACTCCCACTAATAATAGAACAAACTCATTCTCAAGACACCAGAAAATTTTGACTCTCCTTAGCACCAACAAATGATGATAATAATGATTATGGTGCTTGTTTTTAAAAGCAACACAAAAAACGTAAAAATTTAGACCTATAACAATAATGAAAATAAAAACATATGCATTGTCCGGCCTCCCTATTTTGAAAACACATTTCCTATAAATAATAAACATTTTTCATTCAAAATGTTGCCAAAACAAACGGGAAACACTACACACCAAATACGACAGAAATCGATAACCACCCAGGGACACACAATCAAAAATAAAGTTATTAATAAAGTATTTTGGAGCCTGCCACGAAAACCAACTCTCAACCTGCACGATCCCGGGAACTCATAGAAAAAAAACATATTCACAACCAAGAATAACAGTAAACGTACAAGAAATAAAGGAACACTTACGCCATCATTTGAATCGTCAAAGTTGGCGGTGATTTGCTCAAAGACTTTCTAGTCTTATTTTTCGTGGCACCGGAGCCCAGTTTCCTGTAAAGGCACTTTTTTCTTTATAACACTCATATGGGCCTCCCCTCTATCCTCCTTAGCTGTCTATAATGTCTAGCTAATGCTTAATTACAAATATAATCTGCGAAAATTGTGAGAACTTAAACGCACTTGCTCAGTAAACGACAACTGACCGCAAAGTGGGAAACGCAGGTAGGGGCCGAGTGGCAGGGGCGTTACCTGATGACAATTTTCAATTTTGATTTATTCTCAGGTAACTACTATTTCAATATTGAATGCTTCATATAATAGAATTATAGTTTTAAAAATTAAATGCAAAGACACTATTATACTGATAATATATTAGGGTTAATATTTTCCCAGACGAATGCTAGCACTGCACAGTTTACTTAACGTTACACAGACTAGTGGCTGGGTAATACCAACCTCTGATCAAGTTCCTACTAATAAGCAAACCAACAATAACGATGAAAGTTGCATAAAATATATAGATAATAACTTTTATACTGATACAAATAAGTATTAAGTTCATTTAATACCCATAATAGCGATAAAATAGGAATGACCAGAGAGAGAGTCATTACTGTTGGCATTCCTTCCAGCTTAGTGACAAGAGAGGATACGTGGGACGGGACCCGATGGCGATAATACACTTTTCTCACACTTGTCTGTCGTCATGACCCCAATTACCAGAATTCTATTAAAACTCTCAAAAAGACTCAGTTTTTGGTTCTACAAAATGAATACTCGGCAAGGATTTGCTTTCAAATGTCACAGACTGTTTTTATGCATATTCAATGATGCTCATATATCATTAGAACGATTTAAAAATTTTCACGATTATAAAAAGCCATCGTGTTGTAAACGATACTATAACCACTGGTCGTTATACTGTCCATTATTCGGTGCTATTGAGGACTTATTAATCATAATTTGTGAACTGACACAAACGTCGCAAAGAATGAGGAACTCTGCATTCACTCATCTCTCGACCTCAACGATTCAGGGCTGAATTCGCAGGAAATGGATGAAAAAATGATAAATTCAGCCGATGAATCATATTGAAGTTTTTCAAGTTCTTTTTCTTTGGGCGCGATTTACGAAGCATATGTTAATGAATGTGACAAAAAATATGACTGTTGATGCCATCAATTTTAATAAAACAATTTCTGTTATGGAAGTGAAAAAAATAAGCATTCTATCACGTGAACACCTGCCAATACTGAATGCCCAAATCCTAGATGATGAAGATGTCCGCTGAAGCTGAGGGAGTAATTCAGGACTGCTTTCTGTGGTTGAAGCTGATCTCATGAGAGAATAAATAATCATATCATTTGTGTTTCAAAGGATTGCCGACCATTTACCATTTCCTCAGTTGCTGAAACAACTGAGGAAATGGTAAATCAAATAAAACTGGAGAGTAAAATTATCATAAACGAAGAATTACGTTTTATTTAAAAAAAAAAAAAATATATATAGCAACAAGCCCATTTGAACATATGTTTTTCTGTTAACATTATCCTGTCAAACAAAATGAAAATGTCTAGGAACCCGGTGATAATTCTCATATCTCGTTGTTGCGTTGATTAACCTTATCATATCTTAGGACCAGATTCTGTCTATTATCTTTGGCAACCAAACCTGTCTATTGCTCTGGAGATCAGCCTCGAACCTTTCAAACCCTGATTCAACTCGCAGTGAAAAGGTACTGAACGGGACTCCTTGCAGCTTTATAACAAGACAGTCGTCCTGTTGATCTGTGGCCTTGTTATCTGTGTTTAGGTAAACTGGCCAGCCGATTCCTTGTCAATGCTCTGACAGGCCACCAGAGAGAACAAGAAGGTCAGGAGAGAACGTTCGTTTCCCTTTCCGCTCCCGCACCGATATTCCGCTGGTTGTATGAATCTAATATTTTTCCCGACCTCTTTCTTTATGACTCGGGAAAAAAAAGAAGTTAGTTTTTAAAGCTAAAACTTTGATGCCAACAGGTCAAAAGAGAGTAGAGAGAGAGAGAGAAGAGAGAGAGAGAGAAGAGAGAAGTGTTTTGTTTCATGGTGTTGATGTTGCATAACGAACCTGGTTTGGAATTCCGTGAGGATCTAAGTCATACTGCTGCTGTAAAAAACAATTATGCATATATTTGATTCTTCGATTTGTTAACAGACTTCGGACACCAATATCGAAACTGTGGTCTGATGGAACATGGTGGACATACTGAATCCCTTTAAATTGTGTCCTTGAATATCAAAACGAACTGAATATCTTTAACTGTTTGATAGGGCAGAGAAACTAAACCTATTTTTTCGTTGTCTGACGGAAAAGCAAAGCAAAAAAAAGAAAATGTCACTTGGAACGTTTAGGTCAAAACCGAGAATCGGAACTGTGTACCTACTGAGAATTTATATTTTGGAGAGTCCAGGAAAACAAAAATTCTGAATTCATTAATAACGTTCTTTGTTAACCTGAGGCTGAAAGAAAAAAAGAGAGAGAGAGAGAGAGAGAGAGAGAGAGAGAGAGAGAGAGAGAGAGAGAGAGAGAGAGAGAGATTCTTTTATTTTCATACTCTGCTGATGGATAGATTGAAACAAGACAGCTCTGAAGCGATACTGTAGCTCCTTTTGCAAAGCAAGGTGAGTTTTCTACATCTATGGTCAGCGTATCAAAGTATAAAGCTGTGTGTGTGTGTGTGTGTGTGTGTGTGTGTGTGTCTAGGGGCGTCATTTAGGGGGGCTGGGAGGAAATGCAAGAATCAAGTTGCCCCCTCACTTTGCCCCAGATTTCTTCTCAACCATACAGACTTTGTATAACTTCATTTCAAACAGCAACTCAAGACATTAGCTCTTTTGTTAAATCACAGAAGGAGCTTGGAAAACAGGTAGCAACAGTAGATGGTTCTATTGGTACAGGAGTATTTACAAAATTCGTGCTCGATATGAAGCTATTCTGGCAGTGTTAAATTCTCTATTCGAGTCAAGTAATGAAGCTTCTATGGAAGCACCTGGCCTAAAGTCAAGAATGGAATCTTGGAGATTCATAGTTTGTCTGTTTGTTGCAGAGATGTTGTTCATGCAAACAAATTGTCTGTCAGAGCAGCTTCAAGAGAAAGGTATAACTGTTGTTAGGATTGTAGATCTAATCACAACAACAAAAACAAATCTGGTAAATATGAGGACTGACAGAGAATATGCAAAGTTGTATGAGAGGCACAAGAGTTTGCTAGAAAACTTGGAATTGATGTACCAGAGGTAAGTGCCACTGTGGGATTTGCTTGCAGCGAGAGAATAAACAAACATCAAACAGACCGAAAGAGTATCTCACAACCAATACACTTGGGAAGCGACAAGGGCAATTGGTGTATTCTCAGAACATCAATCTAAAACAACATTTGAAGACAGAGTTCTATTTGCCAATAATGGATAAGTGCACTGGCGAATTTGAACCGCAGGTTCAGCAGTAAGAGATTTATTTCAGTCTCTCTCTGCATTTCACTGTCAATCAAAGCAATTCCTTGATGAGGAAAAACTAACTCTGTTCGCAAAGCATTAAAGTGCACACATTGATACAGTCCTCTTGGTTTCACAGACTCATTCTGCAAAGGTGTTCTTAGAACAAATGAAACAAGAGGACCTATTCGATGTGAACGCTGCTCTAAAAACCTTACCAGTTGCCTTGTCTGAGTTGCTAACTATCCTTAAAATTTTGTTTATCATTCCAGGCACTACTGTTAGTAATGAGAGGGTTTTTTCTGTGTTAAAACATGTAAAGAACTACCTGCGAACAACAACTGGGGATGGCCGGCTATCTTACTTGTTGTTGATGGCCACAGAAAAACATATGGTTAATTAAGTCAGAAGTCAGTTGATTTGGGAGACACCGTCGGTACCCATTGGTAATTCTGTATAGGAATGTAATTAAAAAATCTTACATTATTCTATTTTGATTTTGGTACTCAAATCATCAACATTATTACTTTCATATTATTTTACTGTCATTATGGTACTCAAATTATCAACATTATTTTTTTATTTCATAATCATAATATAAATTCCATTGCACTAATGATGCAGTTTTCATAATTTTCATTAATGCCTGGCATTGCCAGCCGATGGCACTATAATAAGATTTATAAAAAGTATATTTTCATTAAAATGTGAAAAAAGTCATGTTTTCTTTTCAAATGTGCAATCATAAATATATGAAATTTCTCGGAAATATTACGTTTCTTGATTGTCTGTCTACTAGCTACCAGTGATGATGAGATAAATAAATAGTAGCGGGAGTATATAATTTTTGCTGATATACCTTGCTCATGTGGCTTCAAAAAGCACATAAAATAGCTCAAAATAAAAAAACACCCAGCTGATTTGGCTCACTTCGCTCGCCAAACCGTCCCCCCCACCTCCTCCCCGGCCCCAACAAAAATCTGAAATGACGCCCCTGTGTGTGTGTACGTGCATGAGCCACATGCTGTTTAATACTTGTGGGCTTCCAGGAAAGCAAGTCGTTTCAATCCAAATTTTCGAAATTGACAGCAGATCCTTAGAAAATTAGTATCAAAAACTCTTAAAATCGTGCGTTTTTTTTCCAGAATCGTTCATGCAAGGAAAAGTTTTGTCGGTGTTGCATTACAAAAAAAAAGTGCCCGGTGTCTCAAGACCATCACTCTAGACCTACAGTTTCATACGCTGGTCAGAAAAACCTTTGGGCGAACTACGCCATTGGCAACGTAATATTTCCCCAAACTTTCCCGCTGTATCGGCGAAGTTCCAATAAGTATTAGCATTCATGACCAACATGGCTGTGGGCAAACTTCCCTCTTTAAGAGCAAAAGTTTGCAAAAAAATGTCATGTGGTAACAGACTGATTTTGGATGCAACTCATTCATAATGAAAATTATAGGATATAATGATCATGATGATCATAACAATAATAAATTTCCCATGGATATTATTTCGATAATAATAATGAAGAGAGAGAGAGAGAGAGAGAGAGAGAGAGAGAGAGAGAGAGAGAGAGAGAGAGAGAGAGAGAGAGAGATTAGTTCAAAATAGCATCACATAAATACTGTAATTGTAATCTTATTGACTTTACTCTTCCTGCATTTTACCGATCTGTTCATTACCGGAAAATCTTAAGAAGACACTACTTGGGGCCTTCATATTCCCAAACACCGCTGAAGGTGCCTGGAATATTATATCTACCAGATTCAAATCAAGTTTTTCCAAGTACTTTCCCCTGCTCCTTTTCGGCATTCCAATATTGTTAATACGAAGACAAAAGGAAACATATTTGCATCAAACATTCCATATCGGGTATTCATAATTATTGGATAACTCGACCAAAAAATACATCCGGATACTCTGATTATTAAGTTCATTCTTCTTGTTCTTGTCGAGTTTCATTTACTCCTTCTCCTCCTCCCCCCTGCATGACAACGTACTCCTTCGCATATTTACACTTTTATTTTCGTTACTCACACTCCTTATTCATCCTCTTTCATACCTCCACACGATTATTTCTTCCATTCCGCACCTGCTTTACATATATCGCTTTTCCCTTTGCCAAACCTTCTGTCTCATTATGCAGCCTCTGACTTCTGTCATTCTGATTCCGACGGCGCCTTTCACCCCACAAGACTCACTTCAACCACTGACCCAGTCCACGAATATCGCCAACACATCAGCAATCTTACCCTTAGGAGGTGGTGCACCGTAGGCATTACTAGAGGGTGTTTGCAGCGTCCCTCCGGCCCCTAGATGCTCCCACTCTCTGACCTTTGACTTTAACTCTGTTCTCGCTTCCTCTCTTCCGTCTTGCTGTTCAGCCACTCCAACAATTTTACTTTCTTGCCAATTCTTAGTGACTTCCCTCTGCCAACCCCGACATGACACCTTCTTGTCTTTCCTAATTATTTCTGTTCTGAATTTTTTTTTTTTTTTGTCAAAGCAACCAAAAATAGCGTATATATAACCCTTGATGCTGAGCAAAAATGCTCCTAAGATTTATGCTGAATTTAAAAGCACAAATACAAATGCAACCTGCGCTTTTTATTCGGGATATTTTAGATGGTATTTCTCCCAAATGCCTGAACTCATCTGGTTGGCACAGGTTGCCGAAATCCTTGGGAGGAAGTGTGTGTGTGTGTGTGTGTGTGTGTGTGTGTGTGTGTGTAAGTGTGTGGGTGTTGAGGAACAGGTGGTGGGGGTGGCTGGCGAATTAAAGGGACCGTTACGCATTCACGAACTGACTCATCAACTTTGCACAAACGCCCCCTCACACAAATTTCAGGCTCTTTTGCCATTAAATGCGTAGTTTATAAATTGTTAGTTCAAAGTACAAATACTGAGCAGGCTTACTTTACACAAAATCTTGGCTTTAACAAAAGAATAATTGCATAGGCGAAAATTTGCTAGTAAGCCATAATTTTTGAAGTGGTTACGAAATGTAACTTAAATAATTTAATTTTCTATGAAAATCCATATATTCCTCTAACAAATATAAAATAAATGGTTTCAAGATAATTTCATTGCCGCTACTCATTGTAGACCTATGTTACACCAGGTGGTTCAAGTTGCGCCGCCACTCTAATGGTTGCGTCACACACCCGTTGATACCGCTGGATGCATTCTGCTTTTGTATTTACTTATTTACATTTTTTCAGCGTTTAGGCGTAGAAACAATCAGATAGGACTATTTAAATTTTATGGTAGCATTGGAAGCAATATCAATGTTATGACAAATTTTTTTCTTTAACATTTTAACACTAGGTTTTTCATGATGACTTTTATTTTTGTACATGGACAAATGCATCAGTAGAATGACTGAAATTTTTAATGATCAAAATGTTTCGAAACTGTTCTTCAACAATGGTTCAACAAAAAAAGTTCTTCTTTGAACATTTGCTAAATTATACACAGTTCCAGCATTTTTGTAAACATACAAAAGTTGCTATACATTGCTATAAATACATAACAATTCTCAAACAAAGCACTTTTAACAACGCCATGACACACACTTTAATCCTGCTTTATAGTTTAATTACCTTGACCTGTGGTCTCGATCAATTCCCTGCCTGATCATCGTTAGAAATGCCCAGAGTACGTATGTTTCATGTATCACCACCAATGAATCCATCGACCCAAAACGCCCTTTCTTCCCATGTTTTTGTTCTTGTATTATACTGAAAGTTATTGCGCATTGGGTATGGCGAAGAAATGGAGTACGAGACGTGGCTGGGTGAGATGTTGCATGTTATGTTTTTAGAAGGTGTTGACCTGTCTGAGTGGCTTTGTTTTGTGTTACGTGTATTTAGTCTTTAATTTTCTATGAAAATCCATTTGCTTTTAAAATAAAAATAAATGGTTTCAAGATTGATTACATATTGTAATCCCGGGATGTCTACGGATACTCAATGGTTGCGTCACACACCCGTTGATCTGCCTCTCTGATCAGTCGGCTGCGGGTTTGAAACCCAGATAGACCTCTAAATTTTATGGTAGCATTGGAAGTCAAAGCTGCTGCTGTAACCGACTTTGAGCCAAATGCATCGGCGATGACTCTCGAACTGTTCTTCCGAAATTTGGCTACACGTGATGATATTTTATTACAGTTTTGAAATATATGACAGATTTCGCTCTTATGGAACATGTTATGGCCTTATTGTATCCAGTAATCGTGTTTTCGCATTGAAATAAGAGATAAATATGGAGTGTGGTAGGTTGCCAGTTCGTGAATTTTGAAATAATTCCTATGCAATCACGTCGTAATACTAAGGCGCACAGCTGGGCAATAGTGGAAATGAGACGGCTGTGGGTTTTAGTAACCTTTATCTCGAGGTTACAGCCTTCGCTTTTGTTGTGTGTGTTTTTTTTTATATACTTTAGGTCTTTTAGATTTAGACTCCAAAATTAAGCTACATTGGAAATAGTTAATGCGTGATTTTAGCGTTACAGTAAGAGCACTGCCCATTTTTCATCATTTAAATGAGAAGTTCGTCATAATCTATTCAATAAATTTAATTTACATCCTGAAGTTTTTGGATTTTCATATGGAAGATATCTCATAAATATAAATATATTAAAAAAACGATTGTGGGTTTTCCTCCCATTCAAGCGATCCATTGAACAAAGAAAAACGTCAAAAGATTCCTCAAGACTCCTCACAAAGCTCATGAATAAAATGTGCCTTCTTCATCTGGGACTCAAAATGACACCGAACTTTATTTGAGCAGCCTTTGGGTATGACCTGAGATTTTTCTTTAATTATCTTCCTGATAGTTCATTGTGTATCCGTTTATTCGTCAGGAGAAAAGAGAATAACATCTCACAAAAGCAGAATAACATTTCACACGTAAGCAAAGCTTACTGAAATGTATCGGCCCATATTTAGCTCATGCACAAAAATGTCTTGTTACCTCAGAGACGCTTTCTGTGTCAACATCTCTCATATTCTCAGTTTTGAAATCGCAACGTCATCAGTCTTATCTATGCCACATAATATAATGGGAAAGCGATCTTGTTCGTTATTAAAAAGGCTCAGTAGGAAGGAAGGAGGTGTGAAGGTTGCTACTGGTTTTGTCAACAAGTCTCGTCTTTCAGACATGTTACTGTGAGCCTATTTCAGGACGACCTTACCAAACTTTGGAAAACAACTTCGTCTATTCCATTGTCAGTAAAAAATAGTTGTAGTTTTTCATGTATAACAAACCTTAGGTTTCCATGTCTCATAGATTGGTAATAGCAAGAAACTGCAGTTTGGTAGTTAAAGCTAGACCTATGCCTTCAAAATACTCATTTGGTAAGATGTTACATCATTTAAACCTTATTCTAATTACAACTTAATTTCGAATAAACGAAAATAATTTCTGTGTGGTAAAAGTTATCGAAACATGCAAAGGAAAAAACACTAGTCTATAAGGATGGTAACAAGGAAAAGAATCTTGTTCACGCAAACGCTAGGCTTATGCTTGTTGATTTGGCAGCTTTTTATTATTGCTTTGTCTATATTCTTTACTTCTACTGCAACAGATCTAAGAAGATAATATTTCAAAATACACTGTACAGTAATGGTTAATTTACCTGTAATAAAATGACGCATTTTTATCAAAACTAAACGAGAGGTGTGGCGGAGGGGGACAAAGAATAGCACCTTAAGCTTGACCGGGAGTTCCTAAATGGCCGCCGAGGTCACACGCTTGACAGGGAGATCGCCACTCCATGCCAGTGACGCTCTGTGTTCAGACCCGAAGGCTGCTCTCGCCATGTCACAAGTTATTTGCTTTGGTGAATAAATAAAGTTCGATGTTATTTTGAGTCCCAGATGAAGAAGGCGTTGAATAAGGGCACATTTTACTCACAAGGTTTGAGAGGAGTCATAAGGAATCTTCTAACGCTTTCTTTGTTCAATGGGTCGCTTGAATGGAAGGAAAAGCCACAAGAAAAGTCTAATATGATAAAATAGTTTTCGTATAATTTTCATACAAATCTAATTGCTTTTTTTAACGTGTTTATATTTATATGTTATTTAAAAAATAAAAATCCGTAAACTTTATCATGTAAATTTTGTTTATTGCATAGATTATTTTGAAGTGATCATTTAAATTATAAAAAAGTGGTTAGCTTTAACGTACGGGTTCACTCAAACGTGTGATCTGCTTTTGTTCAATTTATTTTTGGTGTAAACACCAGAAAGAACTGAAATATGAAAATTATAGTGGTGGGCGAATCCACCAAATTTTAGTAATCGCGATTACTGAAATAATCGATTACTTGACTCTCGTATCCTCTGTTTGAAGTTGTCTGTGCGTTGTCGTCTCGTCTGCACAGTGCACAAGCGCAGTTTGCATGCACAGACATGCACCACAATGGTCCAGTGTTGCCATGATCTTTTTCCAGGGTTATCATACAGGAGCTACAAAAATTATCGTTTCTTCCCTTCAACTATGTGCACACATATATATATCGTAATCGTTTCAAAACATCGATTACAATGTATTTCTGGAGAGTAATCGGAATAATCTATTACAAAAATCCAAGTTTCGGGCAGTGAATGTTTGTTAGGGATCCATTGCAATGGACTTACATCTTCTGAGAGAGAGAGAGAGAGTCAATATTTATTCGAAAAGAGAGGAGAAGCACGATTATAAAAGTGCATGTATGTATGTATGGATGAATGCATGTATTGTGCGCGCAAGAGTGCATGTATGTACGTATTTATATGACAAGAAAAGTATAAAAATGTTCAACAGTTGAATCACTCTTTCCAAGAGTGCATGTATGTATATATATATATATTTATATGACAAGAAAAGTATAAAATGTTCAACAGTTGAATCATATATATTTATATATATATATATATCTATACATGCATATACATACATACATACATACATGCATGCATACATACATATATATATATATATATATATATATATATATATATATATATATATATATATATATATATGTGTGTGTGACTTTTATTACAAAGAGTCTTTAGGTATTAAGTGAAAGTCCCTTTATCCATAAAACGGATTTGTTCTAATTAACAGAGACATGGAAACTATAAAGTGTTCTGCACGACAGCTCTTCTTATCTCAGTAATTATAATGTAAATGAAGTCACGAAAAGTCTTTCCACAAAAAGAATATATATTCTTAAAAATAAGCTGGAAAAAATTCGTGTATTCATTTACACTAAGGAAAAACTTAATTTCCGGACATGGAATGAACTACCAAATGTTGGACAGTGTCCTGACAAGTCTTCTGGCGTTAGAGCTTCGGTTATAACCAGTTGTGATCCTTCATACAAAACCTTTTAAGAAGGTTGGTCAGTATTTTGTATATGATCTATATTTGTGAAACAGGACCTAAATCCTCCCCCAGCTGGAATCGAAGTTCGTAAAGGATGCAAACATATCTAAACGGATACTGCTCACTGTGGAAGGACACTTCTGCAGGGCGACAGCAGCTCTGAACGATCATTTGTCCGAGTCCTGAAGAAAAGCATTCCAGAGGGAATATCAGCCTCAAACGCCACCATATAAGGTCGACGCTGTAACTGAGAGAAAGAAAGCTCTTTTCTTATCACTCTTCTCTTTTTTCACTTTCAGGGTCAGGTGTTGTAGTCAGGTGACTGGCAAAAGCAACATAAATGATAGGGAAAAGAAAAAAAATAAATAAGGGAACGATGAAAGAGTCAGGTGACTGGCAAACTAAGAGACATTGATAAAAATTCTAAATAAAACTCAAAAAACCACCAACAATCTCCAGGGTAATTCAGGAACTTACAAAACTGTGAGAAGTTCAATGAAACACCTACAATTTTGAAAACTTATTAAATGAAGAGGCTGAATTTTTTTCGAGGCGGTATAGAAATTCACTGAGAAACGAAGGACTGGAACCCTAATATGAGACACTGGGTAACGAGAATACCTGTTACTCCTGAGATTAAAACTGTTTTGCGGTCAACGTACACATTTGTCGAAATTGCACAAAAACTTTAACCACGAAGAAATATCTGGCTCTTCTAACGGGATTTCTAATGATTCAGTAACGACATAATAACACCAATCACTAATGGACGTATATGAAAGATATGGCAAGATACTCCCATGTGTCTTTACTGGGTGTGTTTGAAAAATTATTTTTGAAAATAGAGCTTTCTCAAATGATTTCCGAATTAAGAAGACTTTGCCCATTTCACACGAGCACAGGTAGGCACACACACAGATATATATATATATATATATATATATATATATATATATATATATATATATATAAAATATATATATATATATACATATACATATATATATATACATATATATATATATATATATATATATATATATATATATATATATATATATATATATATATATATATATATATATATATATATATATATATATATATATATATATATATATATATATATATGTACATATTGCTGTAGACCACCGGTGACCCGTTGGGTTAATTTTTTATTTAATACATTTTTAACAAAAGGTCCATACCCATACCCATACCTATGCCCATAACCATATCTGTATCATACCCATACCCATACCCATACCATACCTGTACCATACCCATACCCATACTGATACCCATACCCATACTGATACCCATACCCACATCGGTACCATACCCGTTCCCATACTCATACCTACAGCTAAATTAACCCTACTAATGATAGTGAGCAAAAGTCTACAAGCTTGTGTGCCAACAAACAAAACAACCATTTCAGTGTTTTAGTGTTATTTAGATAGATAGATAGATATACAGATAAGACTGACCTGGAAGTCAGTGTGTAAGTATTCAGTGAATGTTTAGTGAGCGTGTAGGGTTTAGTAAATGTTTTGTGAATGTTAGTGATTAGTGAATGTTCAGTGACTGTTTAGCGTTTAATGAGCGTGTTTTGGGGATTCAATGAGCAAATATTTAGGGCTTGGTGAGTATTTAGTGTTTAATGAGTGTTTACCGTTTAGTAAGTGTTTAGTGTATAGTGAGTGCTTAGTGAATGTTCAGTAAGCGTTTATTGTATAGTGAGTACGTAGTGAATCCTTAGTGTATAGTGAGTGCTTAGTGATTGTTTAGCGTGTTTAATGATTAATGAATGTTTAGGATTGAGTGAGTGTTTAGTGAATGTTTACCGAGTGTTTAGGGTAGAGTGAGTATTTAGAGTTTAGTGTTTTGGGTGTTTAGTGATCGTTTAGTGTATAGTGAGTGCCTAGTGAGTGTCGAGCATTCAGTGATTGTTTAGTCTTATTGAGTGTGAGTGTACAGTAAGTGCGAGCGTTTAGTGAGTGTAAGTGTATAGTAAGTAATTTACAGGAGCCATTTTTGCTAGACATTGCTTATATCCAAGAGCAGATGCTTAGGCCTTGACCACAATGGTTTGGAGTGCTTAGAACAACCTGTTTTTGTAAAGTAATTTTTTCTCTTTGAAACTGGGTCATGTAATAATAATAATAATAATAATAATAATAATAATATAATAATAATAATAATAAAAAATAAGGGTGTACAAACAGAGTATTTGACATAATTGGAGCTTATTTATTCTCACAAGAGTTCTAACTGCGTCATCTGTCATCGTACTGATCTGATACGCTGTACTTTAACAATTGAAAAGTCAGTTTTTAACTTAATTTTCACTTCCTCAAAAACTATACACAAACTTATTCAATGAACTTCGAACATTATCAGGAGCTTTAAAAATTGTTTTAATTGTGATTCATTGTCGGAAGACATTTATCTAAATTAAATGTTTAGTTTCACCAAGATTTTCATTAACTCCGACAAAGTTTCAAGTTAGAGAAACTGGGCCAATGTTATGTAAATGAGAATATTGGTAAAAAGGTAAAAATTGGTTTCAGTAATATACTGATATTTCGGTCAAATGTCGGATTCTGTTATTAGTGATCTAGGCCAAGGGTTGAAGGCGATTTAGTAATAGTATAAATAAAGCAATTCAGCCGTACTTTATAACATAACTTCTATACGCTACAATGAAAACATCTCTATGAATTAGTTCAATGATGATTAAAAGCAACAGAATCTATTGCTATCGAATGCAAACGCAGTCTACCACTTTGAAAAAATGCATTCATTGCTTGGCAAATGATGTCTTTCAAGCTTGACATTAGCTTGGTTTAACTTAAAAGCACCAGAGGAATTAGCGTACCTCTTGCACAGAGAGATCGATGCTTTTCTATAAATTGGTTAAAGTAATGACTAAGAACAAAACACACACACACATACACACACACAAAATCCATGATTAGGAATTTCAAGCTCAGAGAATAGCAATCTAGTATTATTTACTTTTTAATGTGTAAATTTGTCAGCAACGAAGAATAGAGTAATCTGATTTTCTCGCTGGCATACATTAATCGTTACTAGAAACTGTATGGGAAGACTGGAACACAGAGAGAGAGAGAGAGAGAGAGAGAGAGAGAGAGAGAGAGAGAGAGAGAGAGAGAGAGAGAGAGTCAGTTCTACACATCTTAAATTAGGTCTTCACCAAAGCTAGCACGTCTCTATTATCTTGACTGAGTGACTATGCGTCCGCCTAAACACGGGCACGCGCGCGCGTGTATATGCATATAGCGGAAATAAACGTTCGTATTTATGCATCTGGGTCTGCAGGACTTAGCAGACTTCATTTCTGTAGAAACTGCAGATACGCCTATTCTGGTGAAGCGGATTTTTCAGCCAAAGTTTCTGAGAAACGTCCAAACTTCCCACCAGTAAGAGAAAAGTTGTTAACAACTACTTTTTGTTCATACATTTTCTTTTTAATTTCCTTCCTACGAGAAGTCTTTGTTTAGGAATTTTCGAGTTTCTTTTCCCTGACTTTCCCAAAATAAAAATTCCGACTGGGTACCAATTCTCGCTTCCCCTGCTGCTGATGAAGTGAAAGCGGTTCATTCAGCTTTCTTCTTTTCTTTTTAGTTTTTCTCTTTTTGGTGCGACATTATACGATAACAGACTTCTAATTCATATTCCCTGTTATATTGTTATATTCTCGGTTATCTTTGAGAAGAGTTTTATCTCATGTTCTCTATTACATTGTTATGCATTGTATATCCAGACAATGATAATATAGGTATTATCATCCCTACAACTATTAGTAATTATAAAATCTCTCTCTTTTCCTTTCAAGAATGCTGAATCGTATAAGATGAAATACTTATAACTTGAATGTCCAGCAGTGTCACGTGTCCTTTGTACTCATCATAAAATGTTGGAGAGAATTAAAATAAAAACTATTTTGTTAATAACTTATTTATATATGTTCCTAAGAAGCGCTCGCAGGAAAAGGTGAAAGCCTGAGAGACCTTTCATAAGCTCCGTGGGGTTAGTGTGCTATAGTTTTCCAAATGGTTAGCTTCAATGTTATCTCCACTGGTAGGGACAATTTCGTCTTCCCACATAACAAATAATGTTGAATTAATTGAAAACCGGAGGAGTACAGGTTCTAATTTTAAACTCGTTAGTTTTGACGTGAGTTTTTCGTTTACTAAGGTTCCCGTAACAGATTTATTAGTATTTTTGCGTGAAAAACTTGATGATATTCGTTTGCCTCTTAATACTGACACATATATCGAACTTATTAAGCTTTGTATTGTGGACAACTGTTTTACAATAGATGGCAGGTATGTTAAACAGATATTTGGTACGACTATGGGGAATCCCCTGTCCCCTGTACTTTCCAATTTGTACATGGAATTTTTCGAAAGTAGAATTTTGCCTAGTATATGTAGATATCCTTTGTTGTGGATAAGGTATATTGACGATATTCTAGTAAGAAAATAATAACTGCATTGCTTTTCTTGATGTATTAATAATTAAATCTAATAGCTTATTTAAATTTAAAGTTTACCGTAAACCTACCCAAATTGATAGATATGTACATTATTTGCCTAACCATCATTAATTTTTTGGTTAAATTGTATGTATTTAATAGTATGTTCCTTAGAGCCTTGAAAATATGTGACCCAGAATATTTGGACGAAAAAATTCAAACTATTTATGCTATTGGTAAAAGTTATGTTACCCGATTTATTATTTAGACGATGCATTAAGGAAGGCAAAGAAGTGTTTTTATGGTTGGGCGGTTAGGAAGGAGTTTAAACGTTGTTTTAAATATAATAATTGTAACAGAACCTTTTTGATAATGAACAAACTAAGTAACATAGGATGTGTATATTGCATTCCATGTACAGGCCGTGATAAAATGTACCTGGCACAGACTGGGAAACCTTGTTGCACGAGGATTTCCCAGCATCTTTATAATGTACGAACTGGTAACCAATCTAGTGGCATTTTTACTCGTGTGAGAGATGGTGGCCCATGTAATAAACTGGAAACATGCGACAACATTGTATAAATATAGTGATATTTTAGAAAGACTAATAATATAATCATGTTTTATTGATAAAATTAATAATATGAACCTCAGTCCTGGATTTTATAAAGTTGATAATGTTATGAAAAATTAGATATTTATAGAACCAACAGTTGAAAGAGCCTTTTCCCTCGTACGACAGCATAGTAATTACTCCTCATAACATTGGGCTGTTTGATGTATTACCTAATTGGTAAATACTAGCAAGGATAGTTTATCTTTGCACTTGTAATGTTACAGTATTGTAAATTACTTTTCTTCTCTCTGTTACTGTGATCAGGTATTGAAATAAAGAAAGACGAAACCTCACGGTCTTTCCTTTCACCTTTTCCCGCGAGCGCTTATATTTATATTTATATGTTGTATGTATATGTATATTGTATGTATGTTACATCTATATATATGTATGTATGTATATGTATATATATATATATAACTATACATCTGTATGTATATATATATATATATATATATATATATATATATATATATATATATATATATATATATATATATATATATATATATATATATATGTAAAAGTGAATGCTTGTATATTAGTTTGGATTCTACAGAAATCCGAACCGCCTGACAGACCCAAACAAAATTTTGCACACGGCCTCTATGTCACTCCAGAAATGTTTATAACTCAAAATCGAAACCCTGGCCCGTGGCAGACTTACAAACACAGACAAAACAAATGAAATTTTCGTTTTTACGTCACTTTTTCCTTCAGTGCTTTTTGGGTTAATTATCATTTTTCACCTGCCGCTCCACATTTTTTCCAGGGCTATCAGCCGTATGATCTCATTGAACTCCTCCCACTGCAAACCCTATAATGCTAAGAAATCATCTTCTACCTTAATCCTTGTATCAAAGAATTAATCTGGTTTAGGAAAACTGAAAAGCCAGCTGAAGTCTACTAAATTATGTTGTCCAAATAAGAAATTCAATTTCCCTAATGGAAACATGGACTTCTACTCAGGTTGTATCAAAAAAAAAAAACTCTCGCAACGATGAGCGTCCTACGCGGAAATAAAAACGTCGTTCTTTTTTATTTCCTAATTCGAAATTTAATTCACTTTCTACACATACGTCTTTCTCATTATACACTGCAAAACATGGGCGTCATAACGCTGACTGCAATAAAACAAAATTAAAAACCGTCTCGAGTTTTTGAAAGTAATTCAATGTTTTGTTTCCCATTGGCCTACTTCAGATTCTGAGCAGAGGGAAGTTTTGGAACGTGAAAATAAGGAAAGGAACTGACTCAAATGAGGAGTCCCGAGCAACAAGAGTCTCTTACCTCAAAAAAGGGGAAAAGGTTTTGCAGAAAATGCGTTAAAAGTTTTCAAGGTTTGAAAATACTTAGGAAAGTTTTTTTAATAATCCTCAGGAGCCCCATCTTTTGTTTATTAGAATAGACATAAAATAATTAATTTTGGGTCAATTTCAAAAGTGGATAAGTGACGGATTTTTTAACTCTTGAATAAATTTTAAAGATGTTTTCTGCATGTACATGGGATATACAAAAATATTATTTATTGAGAGACTTGATAATGGCATTATAATGAAGAATGACGAAAATGAAACTATTTCAATGACACATGCAAACCTACTATTTTAGCCGCTAAAGACCTCTCTGGAATGCCTATAAGAAAATGGTGTTGCATATGTTTTGCAATTCATGAATATCCATTCAGTAAACACTAATAGGATGAATGATGACAATTTCTAGTGGAAATAAAGGAAAATATTAAACTTCGATCAAACTTTTCTTTAAAAAATGGATCCAGGCAGGAAATACTTCCGCAAATTCTGTGAAAAAGCAACAAAATAAACACGATAAATAAAAAGACAAACAAACAAGAGGGACAAAAGCCAATTCCTCTGTGCAATCAAATTAGGACTCGTTGATCAGACACATTGTTCTTATAATTATTCTATTAGCGTGGTGATTCTATCATGATCATCAGTCTCGATATTAACACTGAATAACTGAATTTTTAAAATCGAGGTTTGAGACAATACAAAAGGACCCTGACGGTGGAAAGAAAGCTGAAAAGCTTCACTGTAGTCACTGCACTGCCATCCTTTCCAACCCTCCACACACACACAAAAATATGCATCTATAACACACAAGTGTAAGTATATTTTGCACTTCAGTTCATCACAAAGTGATGAAAGGATTATTTCCATCTTTATTACTGCTTCCAGTACACCTCAAGTAGACTGTAGTATACCTGTCTCTGGAATTTCCCTTATCTGCAATTCCTCATTTACTTCAATATTTTGAAGGTAATAAACTACAATTCTTAATTGTTCTCTGTAGTTAACCCTGACATCTGAAGACAAAGCTTCGAAATCAACACCGCTATATAGTATTGTAGGTACGGTGGTTGCAAAGTCCCACCTATGTCGCTGCAGTGCCCCCCGAGCACCATACAGGAGAGACCCTCCCCCCAAAACGAGCCCAGTCCAGTGAGAATAGAAAACTGAGAGGAAACCCCTTTTTATGCCTATCAACTAACTTGAGTCTCCGTCGGGTGAATCTGAGTTAGGATATACTCAGTGCGTTTGGTGATGTAACTGTTATTATCAATTATGTAGTAAAATTATAGCACTGTTGTTAGAGAGTAACAAAAGTTGGTTGTATTTTTTCCCCTAATACTAGACTCTTTCCCAAATATAAGTGTGGAGAAGTCGGAATGGCTTCGGCAAGTCTAAAGTTTTCTAGACCTTAAAATCGTTATCATTGTGCGGAATTTGACCTTCAAAAACTCTGACAGTTGCGGAGAGGAACTTGAATACGGCCAACACAAGATGATTGTGAAAGAGCGACAAATTCTCTAAAAACAAAAAACCAAAAAAAAGTATACCTTAGTTTTACCAGACCAGTGAGCTGATTAACAGCTCTCCTAGGGCTGGCCCGAAGGATTAGACTTATTTTACGTGGCTAAGAACCAATTGGTTACTTAGCAACGGGACCTACAGCTTATTGTGGAATCCGAACCACATCATAGCGAGAAATTAATTTCTGTCACCAGAAATAAATTCCTCTAACTCTTCATTAGCCGGCCGGGGAGTCAAACTCGGGCCTAGCGAGTGCTAGGCCACAACTCGACCGACTCGGCCAACGAAGAACTCTGACAAATTCTCCAAATTGCCACCTGTTGCCCTGAAGCCCATCGTCTACTTTGCAAACAAAAACTTGCTTTTCAGTTGTCAATGGACTTTAAGTTAACTCAGAGCAGCCAAATTGGGCGATTTCCATCTGGATAGTAGCAGAATGATTACAATAGTTGTTATGGTTTCAATTAAGCCTTGAATAAGTTCGACAACTTCAAAGAAATGACAAAAAATTGTTTACACGATACAACAGCAATGGGTAACAAAATGCTACCCAGAACAACGACCAAAATTAGAAATAAATAAATGAAGAAATAATTAAAAGACCTAAATAGATTACTTTCGCTGAATCTTACGAAATTTTTTCAATGTTTCAGCGTCACGAGGCTTTCTGCATCCACCAGTTCATTATCAAAAGTTTTTCGTGGTAAAACTTTTTTTTTTTTTTTTGAAAACTGCGATAAGTTAAGTATACCAGACCACTGCGATGATTTATTTTATGACCTAATACAATGAAGGACCCACCAGATAGGATGGTGGAAACTTCGGGTCGTTCTTATATGCGGACGCAGAAAACCAAGAATAACATTAATTAAGATTATGTTACTTCCCTAACGCATGATACCTATTATTTACAGATGTCTCGGCCTGGTTCAGTTCTGTATGCCTGGGAGTGCTAAAAACATAAACCTGTGATATATAAAACAGAACCACTGAAAACTGAGAACGAAGTAGGAATAAAAACAAGAAGGAAATTGAATGACTGTGATACAGAACAGCCTTTCATGATAAACATCACGCGCGATCATTTTCCCTGAGGAAACCCAGACTCTCTAACAATCGCACAGACCAAAGCATGAAATTATCTGTTATTGACGAAGGCAGGAAAAAAAGCTTCCCTAATAATGTCAGCGATCGGAGCCGTCTACCGGTCATTTACAGAAGGAAAGGCATGTGTCGATGTGTTGATAAGGTAACGTGGTTTCCCAGAATAATAACGTACTAAGATAGTTGTGATTTGGTTGATTCTGTTACTAGTTATAAGAAAATCCACTAGCAAATTAAATGAAGAAAGAAAGGTTTAAAAATACGAGAGAGGTTTTCATTAGTAAAAAAATAATGGTACTTGTTTCTGCTGTTCCCGAGAGTTATAACAGATATAACAGAAAATAACATATAGGCTATATATAATTATGACCCTGCAATGAGTGTTCTAAATATTGTTATATCTGTAATTTTGCTTACCTAAGGATAATTGTACAATATTTGTAGGGAATGACAAGGGCAGTAGCCCCCGATATCGTAATAATTGAAAGGAAATGTTAATGTTCGATCTAAAGGAAAACATCTGTGTTTTATACATACATACATACATACATACATACATACACATATATATATATATATACATATATATATATACATACATATATATATATATATATATATATATATATATATATATACATATATATATATATATATATATATATATATATATATATATATATATATATATATATATATATATATATATATATTTATATATATATATATATATATATATATATATATATATATATATATATATATATATATATATTTATATATATATTATATATATATATATATATATATATATATATATATATATATATATATATGTATGTGTGTGTGTGTGTGTATGTGTGTGTGTGTACATAGATATAGATACATATATATATATATATATATATATATATATATATATATATAAATATATATATATTTATTTATAAATATATTTGCATGTGTGTGGATTATATTTGTGTATGAAACAATGGCTCGAACAAAGGGATTTATTTATACAAGTTTTCCACATAATCAGTAATATATAATAACTGCCTCGACCTTTAAGAATCAGACAGGTTCCCACCAAATGTGAAAAACATATTAGTCAAGTAAAAATAACATATTACTCTGAAAGCTTGATTTATACAAAAGGTTTTATTATATAAACTGGAGAATTTAGTACTTGAATTAGTAAGTAGCAGCAAATAACTGAAATATAGTACAATAAATATTCACCTCTTCTAAAGCATGTGTGCTTGAAAGCACCTGTGTTCATTCACATATATTCACCTATTCCTTGAAACCAGTTTACACTGAAAAGAATATAATCCTTGGGTTTATAGACCAACATTTTCTGTGGACTGGCTAAAGGTTTCTTTAACAACGCAACTGACGTTCAACCACACACACACACACACCGAAGTTTGTAATCTAAGGCGCGTTTACAATGGATTCCGTCATCGAGAGAACTTCTTAGACACGATTCATTTGCTTTTTCCCTTTTCTCATTACTACTGGGACTGACTTTGGTCCGCATATTAAGGGTATCACATCACAGTTGTAGAAATAATTCCATAATTCAGGAAACGTTGTGGCTGCATCAACGAAGTTTAATTTATAGAAAGTTTCCGCTTTTTATGATTTCTTTGTATGTATAAGGAAAGATCACGTAATAGATAACGTGGTCTGTTTCCAACACAAAAATGAATCTTTATAAATTAAATTTTGCTGAAGCCGCCATAATATTTAATGAAATATGTTTACAAGAGGGCACCTTCCTAAATATACCAATACAAGAAATTATTCTAATTATATTTACCTAATCTAAACAAACACTATCAATAATTGCCCAAGTATTTAGTGAAGAAATTCATTACAGATACCTTCTCTCTGTCTGAAAGATTCACTTGCAACGATCTTTTCCCCGAGAGTGCCATTTAGGATCGTTCCTTTGCAAAGAGCATTGAAAGTCTTCCCTGAACAGTAGTTTTATCGCCAATGCTGATTGGATGCGTTCCACTGGTGTCTCCTGACGAGTTTTTCTCTTTTATTTCTTTAGAGGAAACAAAACAGTGTTTATAAAATTATGTTTTGTAGTTGTTCATAGTTTGTCTGCTCTACCCATATTTTGTTCGCCATATTCATTTTACTTTAGATTTCATAAAATTAACAGAACTAGAGACATTTAAACAAAGCAATCATTGCATCACAACTGATAAATAAAAAGTAGGATGAGATTATGTATACAAATTATGTATACACATTAATATATCTTCTCTCTTATAAAGGACTTACTTCCAATTGTTTACCAAAATGTTTGTACATTAATGCTCAAGAAAGATTCACTAATGAACACTGAAACAAGATCGCAGTGCACAACTTGATTGACTAATATTATTATTTTTATTATTATTATATATTTATTTATATTATTATTATTATTATTATTATTATTATTATTATTATTATTATTATTATTATTAAACACCGGAATTGCTGGAGGGTGCAGATTAGCCTGTTGACCTCAGATTAACCCTTGATGCCTAATCTTCACCAGGATCCTCGATTAGTTCATCAACACTAACCCCTTTTCCGTCCGCATGAGGACATAACTCTCTGGTACTGCAGCCACTGTTATTCGGTCTTTGTTGGTGTGTCAGAGCCCGGAGGTCCACACGAGGATAATCTCAACCAACAATTGTTATCCAGTTGCCCTAAGGATGCCTTGACAAGACCAAAACGCGTTGGGTTCTGGGTTAATAATAATAATAATAATAATAATAATAATAATAATAATAATAATAATAATAATAATAATAATAATAATAATAAAAAGAAAGAAATTGCTTACTTGGAGCGTGCTGCACAATCCGGAATAAAAATGTTCCACTCGGGAGCGTTCCAAACCGGACCACGCTCCAAAAAGGCCCCCTCTGTATAATTTAGAACTCTGACCTTTACAGTATATTACTGTACAAGGAACTAATTCTGGGTTTCGTGTTCCCAAACAATCATTCAACGTTATTTTGCAGCATCTTGGCAATAAAAAAATGTTCAAAATTTTAAAAACTATGAAGATAATCTAAATGGTTTTTCATTCCAAGGGAAAGGCATCTACCCGGTCAGGATTATACATGCAAATGGTTCTTTTAATATGCAGCCTTATTCCAGCTATGAAAAGGACCGAAGACATTGCAGAAACGTTAACACCTACAGAAATAGCGATCACATATGGCTAATAGGCTGAACATACAATAATAGTGAATAATTCAAAGGGAGCTATATCTGTCAATCAAAATGTCATTCAATCGTTGAACCAGTTCCTCATTAGCATTAGAGTTCCATAATGAATGAGGAAAGGGGCCGGTGTTCTCGCAACCAACTTTGTTCATTTCGGTTTTGGTTCAATTTTTCTGTGGCGGACACAAAGGACGCTTTGTATGCAAAGAGTCCTAAATTACACGGACCCAAAGGACGCTTTGTATGCAAGAGTCCTAAATTAGACGGACCCAAAGGACGCTTTGTATGCAAGAGTCCTAAATTAGACGGACCCAAAGGACGCTTTGTATGCAAGAGTCCTAAATTAGACGGACCCAAAGGACGCTTTGTATGCAAGAGTCCTAAATTAATATCATTCGGTAAGGCTGTCAAATTTCAGGAAATACTAATAATGTGCAGAATGAAATACTCTCGTTATGTTTGCAGATTTAATTTGTTACGAATGAATATGTATCTTTGAGTGCATTTTGCCCAGTTGAGTAACGAAAATATCATAGCAAGCCAAAGGTCTTGTTGGACAGGCTGATACTTTTCTATTTATGTATTCTAGCAAAAGAAGATACGTTAAGAAAGAGTTGGACTGTTCAACAGACTTTAATAATAAAACAAAGAAAGAGTTTGGTATATTCCCAACCGTTTACCTGGCCATATAAACATATATATATATATATATATATATATATATATATATATATATATATATATATATATATATATATATATATATATATATATATATATATATATATATATATATATATACATATATATATAGCAATATTTGGCATCATCTAGTATGCAGGAACGCGCTTAAATATGGGCTCTCATACATTCATGCGTCATTTTCACCAAGATTTTTCCCTTCGCATAATCACAACTTCTATCACTGTTAAGTACATCTATTCAATGGCATAACCTTATCAGTATTGCTATGGGTGTGATGTATATACTGTACGTTTCTAAACCGAAACAACTGGAAAACTGCACCATTTACGACGACAGGCGAAATATGATATGACATCATAGGTGAGACAGAGAAGAATCTTGACAGACTGGCTGGAAAGAAAGCTACAGTGCAATTTATATATTTACTAAAATTTCCATAAACGATTCTTTCCCGGTATATGGTAATAATAATAATAATAATAATAATAATAATAATAATAATAATAATAATAATAATAATAATAATAATTTATACTTCAGTAGATGAAACCTAGTCATATGGAACAAGCCACAGGGGCCACTGACACGAAATTCAAGCTTCCAAAGAATATGGTGTTCATTAGGAAGAAGTAAGAGGAAGTAAAGGGAAATACAGAAAGAAGAGATACCACTTAATAAAAAAGAAAAAAAAATATAAGAAATAGATACAAATGTATCAAAATGCAACAAGAACAGTATAAGGGCAGTAATGCACTGCATTTTCGCTTGAACTTCTGAAGTTCCAATTGCACGACATCCTCTGGGAGGCTGTTCCACAGTCCAGCGGTGTGAGGGATAAAGGACTTCTGGAGCTGAGAAGTTCGACAGCGAGGCACATTTATTGCATATTGGCGCTGCTGTTCAGCCAATGTGGTTGCTCTCTCTCGGCAGATAAAGAGGATCAGGGATCAATTGTGAATGTGAAAGATCTCTGTTGAAATACAACTTATGAAAAAGTGACAAACAAGAGACCATCCGTGGATGGTCCAAGTCATAACGGCTAATATCAGGAAACAGAAACCTACCACCACGAACCACTCTATCTAAAAGAGATATATCTCTGGCAGAAGCAGACATCTATACCGGAGAACAGTATTCCAGAAAAATAAGTAAAAATTACCTAAAACAGGTTCCATTGATTTTACCACTGTTATAAATATATTGGGCATTAGGAACAATATCTAACTTTAGTGCGGCATTTGCTGAAACTTTCATGAGATGTTTCTCAAAAGTAAGACGTGAGTCAAAAGTTACACCTAGAATCGTTAAAGCTTCAGACTCATTCAGCAAAGTTCCATCCACCTGATGGGGAGGATGGGGTATGAAGTCTGTAAGAGATCTCCCAATCAATAGTGTTTTCGTTTTACTGGAGTTCAGCCTCATACCCCGCCGACTACACCATTTCCTGATCCGGTCCATGTCCCGATTGAGGCTGAGGGCAGCTTCATTTCTCATAAGAGGAGACCTTACTACAACCACAAGTGCTGCATCATCGGCATAATGAAAGTTCAAACTAGAAGCAATTACAAACAAAATATTATTATCGCCTATAAATTATAGTGATAAAAACGTTCAGACATGACATCCAGGTGCTGCATCTTAGTAGAAGACGACCAAAATATCTGTCATTTCTTGGACTTCACATTTTTGGGACTCCTGTTTTCCATACCTTTTTGCGTCCGAGCGCACAAAAGGTCCATTATCGCAATGTGAAAAGAGATTTTCCGTCAAATAGCTGAGTGCTCTTCACAATATAAACTCAAAATGAGTGACGAGGCTATTTTCCAAAAGGTGTCTCCATTTGTAACAGAGAGGAAGGGAGACCTTTAATACTTATTTATATTTAAATACTCCGATAATTCATGGTGTTTGTTGTAGTATTCTTAATCTTAGCCCGATCATCAAGCTAAAATTAACAACAAAAAACATATAACAGTCTTTGAAATTACTACAAGAATTGTCTTCTATAAATAAAATGAAGCAAGCAGATGAGCTAAAATAAATATAGTAAAAATTATAACTGCAATTGCTCTTATTTTTTAACATTGCTACAGCCGCACATCTGAGCCAAATGGGCAACAATAGCATTCTTTTCCAGAGTTACCCAGAAGTGTCCAAAGGTTTTCGTTCGATGGAAATACAAGTATATTTCACCCGGGTGAGTTTGATTGTCCTCCCCACAAACGTGAATGCAACGGAACAAATTCTGAAATGCTGCAACAGGAAACATTCTGCACGTTTTTCGACGCATTATCCTCTGCAGGGATGGATGGTCTTGTTGCAGGGGGATTGACTCTCCAATTTATTTTAGTCACAAGGGGTTTCATCCTATCCCTTGTCCCAACAATTTTTTTTTTCTAGTGGTTTACCAAGGTTTTCATTTTTGCAATTGTGCTTCTGTCTTACTATTGATACTGTTTATATTTTTCTTTGGCAGAAAGTTAGAAATTTATAATTTCCAGGATGCAGATGAACATATCTTTTAAGAATACTTTGAGATGGCTTTTTTTAATTAGAGTAACGAATGCGTTATTGGTTTGTGGCTACTTGATATATAGTTTATTTTTCATAAGAAAATATCGATTAATGAAATAATTTCTACCACTGAAATATATATATAAATATATATATACACACGCACGCACACACACACACACACATTACACATATATATATATATATATATATATATATATATATATATATATATATATATATATATATATATATATATATATATTTATATATATATATAAATATATATATATATATATATATATATATATATATATATATATATATATATATATATATATATATATATATAAATATATATATATATATATATATACAAATATATATATATATATATATATATATATATATATATATATATATATATATATATATATATATATTACAATCAAACTGTAAATCAGTCATTTCGTGAAATGACTGAAATTTCATACAGATAGCGAAATGCACTTAGGGACATTTGATCCCCCATATAGTACTAAACACGGCGAAACAGTGAGTCACCTACACTGTTTCGCCGGGTTTAGTACTAGTCCCTAAATATCAAAATGTATTTCATAAATGTTTAGTACTAGCTCCTGGGGGATCAAATGTCCCTAAGTGCATTTCGCTATCTGCCTGAAATTTCAGTCATTTCACGAAATGACTGATTTCACAGTTTGACTGTAACATATATATATTACATTTGTATGTGTATATATACAGTATAATGCACACACATATATATATATATAAACACACATATATATAATATATATATATATATATATATATATGTTATATCAACATGTGTAATGACTTACAGTCAACATTAATTAGTATTGACTGAAATTTCAGTCATCACGCGTAATGCACTTTAGGGACATTTGATCCCCAGGAGCTAGTACTGAACACGGCGAAATACATTTGACCCCCAGGGACTAGTACTAAACCCGGCGAAACAGTGTAGGTGACTCACTGTTTCGCCGTGTTTAGTACTAGCTCCTGGGGAATCAAATGTCCCCTAAGTGCATTACGCGTGATGACTGAAATTTCAGTCATTACGCGTAATGACTGATAATATAGACTGTAACATTATATATATATATATATATATATATATATATATATATATATATATATATATATATATATATATATATATATATATATATATATACGTCTGGCGTACGCAAATGCATTTTAGTATATTAGTATGTTGATGATAGTAGTAATATGTTAAGAACGTCAAAAATAGAAAAAGGTGTATTCTAGTCGCGTGAAATTGTGTCAAAGGTTAATCGGGAGACCGATGCAGCCAATGGAAATGCGTTGCCTGAATCTGCATTACAGTGACACAGTTACTACTTGATGTTACAAAAGGGGTTCAACTACATCGTTTTTGAGTCACCTGCCTCACTGTTCTTGTGATTTGCGAATTAAGCTAAAAAAACTCTTCATTGACTTTAATCAAGCAAATCGCTCCAGTCAGGACCAATTTTGCATGAGAGAGAGAGAGAGAGAGAGAGAGAGAGAGAGAGAGAGAGAGAGAAGCCGGAAATGTTTCCCAGGTGTGGATGGTGGACAATGTAGTAGCAGGAGAAGTGGCCAAGGAAGGAAATTTGTGTAGCTTTTGTCTGATCGGTTTTCAAAATATTGAATATATAATATAGATAATTCAAGAGGAAAACCAAAGTTCTGAACCTAGGCTGTACAGCATCAACCTGACGTTAGGTAGTACCACCTCAGAGACGTTTTTCTTTGTTCAATGAATCGCTTGAATGGAAGGAAAAGCCACAAGAAAATCTTTAAAATCTCATATAACAAAATACTTTTCGAATCCCTTTCTATATATTTAATCGCTTTATTTTAATCTATTTATATTAATAAGATATCTTCCAAACGAATATCCAAATACTTCAGCATGTAAATTATATTTATTACATAGAGTAAGAACTCATTTAAATAATAGAAAATGGACAGTTTTCTTATCATAAAGTTAAAGATCACATTTTGACTGATTCCTTTTTCGCATATTTTAGGAGTGGAAATCCAAGATCTAGAATGTCGAAATAAAGAAACAATGATAAACACACAACCGCCTCATTTCTTCAATTGCACCATTTCCTTATGAGGTGGTACTGCCTAACGTCAGGTTGATACTGCAAAACCCTAGATTCAGAACTTTGTTTTCTCTTGAATTATTTATATTATTCAATATTTTGAAAACAGATTAGACAAAAGCTGCATAAATTTCCTTCCTTGTCCAATACTTCTACTACTATTACATTGTCATCATCCACACCTGAAACACTTCCGGCTCTCTCTCTCTCTCTCTCTCTCTCTCTCTCTCTCTCTCTCTCTCTCTCTCTCTCTCTCTCTCTCTCTCTCTCTCATACAGAGTTGGTCCTGACTGGAGCGATTTTCTTGATTCAAGTATATCAAGAGGTTTGGGTGAATTCACAAATCATTCGAACAGTGAGGCAGGTGACTCAAATATGATTTATTTGGAACCCCTTTTGTAATATAAAATAGTAACTGCATAGGCTTGGCTTATATCTGACTATTTTTGCATGCATTGGTAATATGTAGGTTGAGCTGAGAGATGTCATCAGAATAGCTTAGATAACCTACTTATCCTAAATCGCTTTCCACATGCACTCTTCTCATTTGCTTGATATTACAAAGCAAAACTTTATCTAATTATTTGTCTGATTTAAAGTTATGACAAATTACTATATTTAATCCTTGACTAACTGGGGGTAAATTTTTATGATAATCGAAATATAATTTTTTTCGCTACTTAAGTAGAGCCAGTTGTTTTATCCAAATGTAAAAGCACAACCACGGGCAGCTGAATCTGATACTTCTTGAAGATATCACTTCTACTATTCGTTTCCTTATTAATACTGAAATGATTGAAATATCAGAAAATATATGAATTATGATACATATGCCTCCAAAAACAGAATGAACATGTGAAGGAGAGAGAGAGAGAGAGAGAGAAAGAAGGAAAGAAAGAAAGAGAATAATCGAAGAATAAACATAGATAGTTTGCCTCGTCTTAATTTTATTCTGCCAGTCCTTATCTTGCCATTTCTTCTTTAACTTCTGCTTTTACGAGCCTTCACCAGCAACAATTTCATGCCAATCTCGACCGCAACACTGAATTCTATGAGTCCTGGTTCCACTTCGGTATTTTTACCTCAAAATTCACCCACATCTTATATCGATACTAATCTCATTTATTTCTTGTCAAACTCACTTTACTTAATTACATTAATTACTTAATTACTATTTCCCTTTCACTGAACTACTTACAATAAAATATTTTGAATATTCATAAGGGATAATATATATATATATATATATATATATATATATATATATATATATATATATATATATATATATATATATATATATATATATATATATATACTATCTCTATATATATATATAATATTTATATGAGTCAAATAATATATATATATATATATATATATATATATATATATATATATATATATATGTATATATTATCCTCATGAATATTCGTGTTTATTTTGTCAGTAGTTCAGTGAAAGCAGGAAAATAGTTTTTTTTATAATCCGCGCCATATCTTACTGTCACTATTAATTCAACTATTTTTATGCTTGTTTTCGCAGTCCACTTAATACTTACAAATATTTTCCGAGTAATTTTTATCACTGAAAAAAATATATTTTAGTTATATATCCCATCAAAGTCAGGTAACTCAGGTAGAGACAACATCAGCGGGTTCATTTATTTATTTATTTATTTATAGATTATATATATAAATATAAACAGATTTATATTATATTAAATTTAATATATATATATATATATATATATATATATATATATGTATATATATATAGGCACATCTGTCGACTCCTACCCGAGATTCATACAGAATTAAATCATCTCAGAATTGGAAAACAGACGAACGCACTCTGCGCAGCAATTGACGGTATATCCAGTCAGGGAAGTTCCCAAACTCAGTTAACAAAGAAGTTGAAAAGGTATATCATGCAATAACTTCATACTGAAGTTTACCTTCGAATGAATATAAAAATTAACTTCATATTTATGAGCCTACAGAGGCCCAGGAGGACTTTAACTTTAACTTAGTTTATTATAATCCTAGAGACCATGACACTTATTTTGACGTGT
The DNA here is from genome assembly GCF_040412425.1 of Macrobrachium rosenbergii. NCBI lineage: Eukaryota > Metazoa > Arthropoda > Malacostraca > Decapoda > Palaemonidae > Macrobrachium > Macrobrachium rosenbergii. Next base: position 4,527,043 of record NC_089785.1, on the reverse strand, counting down.
AATGTTGCTGAACACTGTATTATATAGTGTCTAAAATAGAACACACAAGGTAACCGAGCTTTGAAGATTTTCCCCCTGAATGTATCATAAACAACAAAAGTGTATAAGCGGTTATTCTTTATAAAAAACCAAACCTTACGTCCCTATAAATAAAAAATTGCACAGAGCCTATGACTAATGCCACTTATGAGCAAATTTTAAACTGGTCATATACTATCAAAGTCTAATACACAGAAATGGCTAAAGTGTTGAAGACTAATTAAAAATATCCTGTAGACTAACAGTATAACCTTGGATAGCAACCCAATCCTAAACCTTACATTCTATTACAGAAAACCAAATCTAAAAGTTGGTCACCCCGTCATGAAAAGTCACCTCGCACAAAATAACTCGCCTCCTACAACAGGCTCATCACTTGTCTAGTTATGCTTGTCCTCTCTCGCGCTGCAGGGCGGAAAAGTACAGGGGACCAACTCCAACTACCTGTAAGAATCAGCATGAGATAATTCTAGACTATGTAGACAACTGTTTGTATAAAGCACAAAATCTTTTGCAAGAGCTGAAAACAGATAAATAAACTATATACTGAAGAAGCCTTAATCATTTTACATAATGCAGTAAATGTTAATTAAAAAAATGGTAACTTCACGAGTATTGTAAAACTACGTGTACACCAAGACGACTGAAAATCACTTCGATTCTCAAAGGTGCAAACTCAAGATTAGCCAATCTAAAAGATATTCAGCACCAGCATTATGCATTAACGATAAGCCTACCTCCAGCATGCCATATGCTGAGCATGTTTGAGCCCATTAATATCTCCAGTTTCCTAAATATTATTCCGACACTAATAATGAGCAGACGCTTCTGATATTTAGGCTTCTTTGGAAACTTCCCCATAGAACAGCAGCATCATTATCACGTTGGCAACTCAGCTGCATGGACGTTGCTAAACAACTTGATGAAATTGTCTTGCAGTATATTCTCATTATTCACAACACTCTTTCAGATAATAATATAGTCTACAGTGATACATGGTATTATGTTTCGACCTCATTCCTTACCCACACTTTTAGAAATACTACTTGATAAAGACACTTCAGTCACAGATGTCATGAAAAATACTGAGCTATTATTAATACCAAATGCATTAAGTAAATAAACCTACAGATATTACTGGACAAAAGCAGTCATTTCGAACAAAATTTTAACCATTTCCTTACTTCTCAGACAGTAGTAGCCCAATTTGGGTCCTGCTTCCTGTCCCATCCTCCTGCCACTTGCTTAAATCCTGTCCCTATTCTTTCAGCCACCACATCATCACCACTGCAATCTTTCTTTACCTTACACATTAATTTCAAGATCATTACAAGTTGCGATAAGATCCGAAAGCAAAAGTGATTTAGCTGAACTTCACGAGACAATGCACTGTGCAATGTACTCATAAAAAGAAAGCCTTAACAACGGTACCCAAGACTTCAGTGTGGTAAGAAATAATAATTCTTCACCCGAGTCCACTTGACCTAACGAACAACTGTGAAGAAGTAGAGACCTGTTTCCAACTTCCATTGCGAGAAACGTATGCTACGGCAAGCATGAGCGAAAAGAACAGACACTTTTCACCCGCAAGGGTTCCACAAGACTATTTAGACCCCAACTGTTATCGTTTTTATATAAACAACTGTAGCACAAGGAACACGACCAGGAAATCATTTACAAACAGGAGAATACTATTTTTAATAACTTTGCGTAATACGACGGTTCTACTCAGATAATGGCTAAATAATTTGATATCAAATGTGCCTGAGATTTTGCAGGTCAAGAATTTAAAAGTCTACATTTGTTCTTATTCGTGGTTACAAAAAGAGACAGGTATATATGAGTTTTAAGTAATTTATTACAATTAAGGTATATATATTTTACATTTAGCCTTAAGTTACGTCAATTCTGTTCTTAACTATTTCTTAACTATTTTAACATATGAAGTGGCCACCGAAGCCAGCTTACCGGAATGTAGAGAAAATAAAGATTTAACTTCAACACGACTCACAGAAATCAACTACAACAATCTTACTGAGATAAGGAGATTCGACCGACATTAAAGAAACATTGAATATAAAATAATAAAAAGCCAATGGTCAATTAAATATAACAATGTATGTCTGAAAGTGTGTGTGTGTGTGTGTATGTATTATATATATATATATATATATATATATATATATATATATATATATATATATATATATATATATATGAAATTTTTATCACACCGTGATTTATATACAATCATAAAGCTACAAATGTCGTTAATATCCAATTCACGTTACTTCGGGATATCAGCGATGTGGAATTATCACAGAAGGAGAATTTATAAGTGATAAATGGATCGGTACTGCCGGGACAGTGGGTAGACTGTCGACTGGAGTCGTTGGAAGGTAATTTTGTCGAGGGATCGAGACCCGGCAGTACCGATCCATTTATCACTTATAAATTCCCCTTCGGTGATAATTCCCCATCGAGATATTAGTAACGATAGTGAATAAGCTGACTTTATTTAATAACCTCATATTATATATATATGTATTATATATATATATATATATATATATATATATATATATATATATATATATGTGTGTGTGTGTGTGTGTGTGTGTGTGTTTGTGTGCCTCATATGCGCATATCCGCTGGTGGCACCACCAAGCATAGTTTTACATATAACTCTCTCCTGACCCATATACATCCCATTCTAAGTCTTTGACGTGAAATGCCATTCTTATAATTCATGAGAAAAAGAGATTTACACCCAATAAGTCAAATCGATCTTCTAACTCACCCCCTTCCCTTTTAAACTCGGCTTACTAGACACCTTTCACTACTCTCTCACCTTTCTCTACCTCACGTAAACACAGAGTCACGGAGCACTGTCCCTTCAAATATGTTAACCGTCTTGACAGCTTTGTCGTACGCTCTATCTGTTATCCCTTTTGACCCCTGGCTTCAGAATGACTAGTTATCACACCTGCATTTTTTATATACCTCAGTTGCGAGCAACGTTCCACAATTATTATCTCTATAAAGGACAGAGAGCCCAACAGTCTATTCGCAGTCCACAACCTTTGTTTCAGTAGACACAACTCTAAACTCCCTTTAAAACGTTTTGTAGAGATGTATTGGATAAGTCTCATCATATCACAGTGTTTTACAATCTGTACACAAGCCTTAGAAAAGGCAAAGGATTTACATTATGAAATTAGACAAAGCAAATTCATTGGTGTTAAAGAATAACTAATAGTCATGTAAGTAGTATACTAAAGTACTGAGTGAATAATCAACGCTCACAATTCCTGACTGCAGTCACCTTAAAAATATGGATAACTACCTTGCAAAAATTGGCCAAACAAGAAACAAAGAATATTTTCTGGCGTTTTTAAGTTACATGTAAGGATTAATAAAAAAATCATTAAGGCAAATATTCCTAATCGCACGTTTTTAAATTAATGCTCTGATTGCAGATATTCTCTCACTTTGAACTTCCTAATTCTACCATCGTAATTATACTGCTATTTTCTTCGCTAAAACAAACTGATGTAAAATAAGGTGAAGAAACTGTGTCATTATCAGATGGCGATTCTTTTTTACGAGATAAAATCTATTAAATCTCTCTTCTGCGCTTCCCACCCGCAAAGATCGAGTGGGTTTTCGTTAATGGGCTTTGCTTTTGATGGAGTTATGCTGTAATACCATACTTCTCATCATCTCAAAATATTTTTTATGGTATTAAGTTTTTATGGTGTTCAGTACCTCTGTACATTTAAAACGATTTCACCTCTATATCTACCTATTTGCCTATATAAACCATATATACACATTCATATGCACTCACAAGCTGTGCACTTATATATGACGTCACTACATTCTCATTCATTCAAAAGGGAACAAAAATATCATCTCGCGAGAAATAATTCGTAATGATCTCTCTGAGCTCTGCTGCCTCCACTGTTATATTTAACCATCTTTTCCATTCCACATCATGGAATAAAATAAATATAAATAAAATAAATAAAATAAAAGAGTAAATAAAATAAAATAAAATTAATTAAATAAGTGAATAAATAAATAAAAAAAGAAATAAAGAAATACAAATACATAAAATAAATAAATAAAATAATAAAATAAAATAAACAATAAAATAAACAGTACAATAAATTAGTAAATAAATAAAATAAAATAAAAAATAAATAAATAAAATACAATAAATAAAATAAAAATAAATAAATAAAATAAAAAATACACTAATAAAATAAATAAATATAACTAAGTAAAGTAAATAATAAAATAAATAAAATAAAAAAAATAAAAAAATAAATAAAATAAAAAAAATAAATAAAATAAAATAAAAAATAAATAAATAAATAAATAAATATAAATAAATAAATAAAATAAATATAAATAAAGTACATAATAAAATAAATAAAATAATATAAAATATAAAAATTAAATAAATCAATAAAATAAAATAAATAAAATAAATAACATAATAAAATAATGAAATAAAGTAAAATAAATAAGATAAATAATAAAATAAATAAAGTAAATAAATAAATAATGTTGTCCACGAAAATTACCTGAACATTTTTTTTTTATATTTTTGATACAGAGGATTACGGTGAAGGATTTAAAATATTTTACTTCTGTAGTTTTACGGAACCAGCTATGCAACACTACTGTTATCTAACGAGCCGAGGATTGGGCCGAATTCTCATTGAACAACCACTGTTATACTTTGGCACACTTAAACTTTACAGGAATAATGAAAGTGTTTGACATCCATTTAGGAACACACACGGAATTACTCACAATGACCTCTTCAATATCTTGCCCTTAAATTTTAAGGCAAGCATTTCACTAACAGCCTTGAGTCCGAAAGAGGAAATGCATGCAGAAATTTCCTTCACACTGGGGACTTGACTCCAAACTGGCTTCGGGAAATGAAATCAAGAGCTCCCCTTCTTCCCCTGTGGTGCTGTGAGTTCCAAGTCTGGAATCCACCTGGGCAGGAGAATTTCTTCAGTCACTTCCTCTTTCGGACTCCAATGCTTGCAGTAGAAAAATATCCATAATTTCCAGAAACAGAAGTAAGTCAAGACGTAAATGCGGCAGTTACAACAAGCATCTATGCAATGTAACGGGTATAATTTTTCAAATAATCTTGCAAACTGTCTTTGCTGACTCTGTAAAAAACAAGTAAGCACTCAATGAGCAAGTAATGTTTTTCTCAGTAGTGGGAGGAACTATGGAAAAAAGACACTATGGTACAGCATGGCCTTGTCACTTATTTAAATTCCCAGAAATACAGAAGATTTACCAAATACAATGCTGAGACTACAAAGGTTTTTCATAAACTGAGAAAGAAGCCACATCCAGAACGGCGTCTCGCGTCCTCCAAGTTTCCAAAACTTATATCCAGCATCTCTGTTATCATTTGCCTTCTACAAATGCTCTTACTGTATATAAATATAAGAATTTATTAGTTCTATCGGTTATTAATGGTGACTGTGTCCAAATGTTCTTTTCATCTCTCTCGGTCAATACTACTTCAGTACAATCATTTATTCAGCAATGCTACAGATCAAGCTTCGCAGAGCCTTAGTAGCACCAAGGAAGCCTTCCAGCTTTTCAATCTTGTATTTCATAAAACATATTCTTTGGGACACGACTGTCATCCACTCTTCTACGACAGCCTAAGGGACAAACTTTGGTTCTCGCTTCTTAGAAACAAGGAAATTTGTCCGGAAACCAAACGAATCGGGAGCAGGAAGAATGATTAGACTCGATCCTTACTATGAAAAGGCCAAATAACTGCAGAGAACAGAGCCTTCACAGATCTCCCGAGTGGAGCTTGAAAAAAGTAACAAGTACTCAATTTCCCTTTTGAAGGCTGCGAGAACTGCATTACCTTATTTTCGGCTCGGTTCCAGATCTAATGGAGATCGCTCTCGGCTGAGGGAAATGTATGGAGGGGGACGCTTTCGTTTTTTACGCTGATTAATGAAAGGGAGCCTTCGTGTCGAAAATACAAAAACTTTTTTCCGAGTTCAATACAAAAAATAAGGCAATTAAATGATCGAAAGAATTCACCTTTGTTCTTTCTACCTGACAGAGACCAATTTTTACTCCAAGAGGTAACAAATATGTTGACGTGGAATCGCTCTACACAATAGCTACTGTGAAAATGTTTAATTCGGTATAATGGACTACTTAACATTTACTAGCTTTTTTCGTTAAAGTTACGATTTCTATCAAAGAAAACGAGATAAATTCGTAAAAATAGTCTCGCGAAATTAAAAATTTTAAGCGAAATAAAATATCTAATGATTGAATAAGTCTGTCAGTTCTCTCTGTCTCATCTACCCTTCGACACAGCGATTCACAAACATTTGCTGTTTTCACAATTAATTAGAATTCCCAAATATTTCCCAAATCTTTCAGTCTCTTCAAATTTTAAAACTATATGAAAGAACCAAAATTAACTTTTATATTTAGATTTTTCATAAATTAAAACTATTACTTTGGTAGAATCAATATTCAGAAGTATATTAAGCAACTATAGGTCTTCATTTGTTATACTACATATACATATCCATATCTATACCTTAAAACCAATTAACATAATAAAAGAATCATGTGCAATACAAGGGAAAACATTTATAGTTTCAACAGGTTATCTCCTTTCCGAACACACCCTCTTATGATCTGGAGAGAGAGAGAGAGAGAGAGAGAGAGAGAGAGAGAGAGAGAGAGAGAGAGAGAGGCGTATATTTTTTCTTTTCATACGCTTATGTAAAGTAGTATACAACAAATGATATCTGCTGAAACTAGATTACTAAATGTGCTATCAGTAAAAAAATTTTTAAACCTCACTTAGCATTCTGATTCATGAACTAACAGACGTAACTTGCGAATTATTAATGTATTAAAATTTCATTACTTGATAATTTTGCACTAAAAACGCATTTATTCATGTCTGTTGGCCATTTCTGAGATATACTAAAATTCAAAGGTAATTTGTAATTATTCTAGGAAGTATACAAATCAGAGCCTCTGATGTACGACAATTCATCAGCGCCAGCTGAAACAGCTGTTGACACTTGGTGACAAGGTAATTAAATGCAGGTAAGGCAGGTGAGTGGGAGGAGCCCCACGATCCTCTCGCCTGCCCTAATCAGGAACTTTGTCCTTCGGCATCACGGACAAAGTGGGGTGGTTGAGGCGGGATTATGACGGAAGGCTCTGGTTTGCGCATCTCAGATAAATACAAATTACTTAAAAAAACATTGCTATATATTTGTTCCAGTGTGAATACAAACCATCGCCTTTGATGTAAGAGACTCCTCCTTAAGTAGGAGGGTATTCTCCTAATTCATTGACTAATTGAATCTCCACCTGGGACTGCTATGCTCCTGGTCACAATAATAAACAGAGGACCAAAGGCTGCTTTAACTTCCAATAAAATCTGGCACGGGGATGCAAGACTGACAGGGCCCTGAGCCAGAGTGAGATGTGAGATGTACAAACCCATGCTGAACAAAAAGCACCAACATATTTGTACAACATAATGATTAAAGGATATTTCAACCTGGTGGTCAGCTGGATTACAGCAAGACGTCTCAACCACGGCCGAAGAAAAAGCACTAACACTCTAAATCCATTCAACTGCCTTGTTACCAAATGTGAATGACCGTTGTAGCCAGTGATGATGAATACTCCCACATTAAAGGTAGGGTTTGTATTTTCCTAGGAAAAAAAAAAAAGAAACATCACTTTACCATTCCGATTCACTAAATAATGACCTCAGTAAGGAAATTCCCAGTCTACATTACATTTCCCATAGAAACCCACCAACTTCAAGTTAATTAATTCAATACTGTATCATGAATTCTCCAAATTGCTTACCTTAATGCTTTACGGATGATCATAGCATATTACCGCAGTTATGTATTAAAATAATCTCATTCACTACTTCCCCAATCTCAAGGAATAACACTTCAAAGACGATCACTCTGGCGTATTTGCACCATCTGGTGAGCACAGAGAGAAATACCCTCCTTACCCTCTGTGTCATACAACTGAGGAACTTCGGGAAAGTTCGATTTTGACGAAAACAAATAAGATTACTTTGGCTGTGCTTTTCACTTCCGATCAAAGGACGTAGAGATAATGTATACAGAAAATATTTCACAACTGCACACCATCCCAGGGTTCAGAACAAATAAAAATCATCCAGCCTAAGTTGCCTAGAGTAACATATGAACTTTCTACGTGACTATTAAAATAAACTGAATGCACTGAAATGTTTTAATCTTTATTTTTGTTGGTTATTGGGTCCTACGTCTGCGTGCATGGGACTACCTAAATAAACTGCAATGTTAGGCCAGTGTTTGTGGGTAGAATAGCTGAGGCTGCTATGTACAGTATACTTATGTGACAAACTTGTTATTCAATTTTTATTTTTTCATAGCAAAGAAAACCTGCGGTCTTAACGTAGGATAAATTCTTCAAGCGCCAGCTGAAACCGGTAAGAGCATATATAGAATTTTAATACAAAGAATTCGTGGCAACGGGGATTCAGCCAATGGGGCGAGAGAGGAAGAGCGTCTGCCAAACCTTCCCTCACAGAATGCCGTTACGCATTCAGTTTCTTCAGCCCACGTAACCAAGTGAGGAGGTATGAGGTGGGCAGTGTATGTCAAAACCGCAGGTTTGTTACCCATGAAAAATACAAATGAATAGAAAAAATTTTTATTTGTTCATATGAGGAACAAACCAGGGTCTTAACATAACGATACACTCAATTTTGGTGGGAGGAAAGAAAGTATTGAACTGGCTGGAGGTTCAGCACACCTGGGTCCACTTCCTGTTTAAAAAGGGTTAAATAAAGGCGTCAAAAGCCTCTGATCTGTGAGATAAGGGTTATCAGACAGTGAGACTCCTGGGCTGATATACCGTGAGAGGAGCGCTGTAAACGAAGACGTTGAAGAACTATAGCCTATCTGTAAGACAAAAAACCTACGTTAGCCACCAATGCTGTTTGTTATCATTCCTCTCTCCCCTTGTCAGAGAGAGGAAGGACCTGCTTCTGTTTTAATATATCCGTGTATGAACTAAAATATATTCAAACAGAAAGGCACTCACTCACTTGTATCTAACCAGTTCCAGCATATGATGGATCAGTCTTCTTACTGCCCGCCGGTCGAAGAAGGGAGGAGGAGTGTGAAACGGAAAAAAAGACCAGTCATCTCATTCATTCTTACTTTCATTCCGTCATCTTGGGTGAGGTACAATCTTTCCGTTGTGTAGCTCACCCAGTGAGCAGCACCCTGGACCCAGGGCTTGTCCAAAGACCTGTGGACAACGTCCTGTAGATAGAAGGATGTGAAGGTGGTATGACGAAGCCAAGTACCAGCCTTCAACACCCCATGAATAGACGAGTTCTTTTTGAAAGCGAAAGATGGTCCTAAACCCCTAATATCATTTGCTCTTGCATGCACTGTATTAGTATCTGGCGTGATGAAGAACTGTAAGCATGCTGAATAACTTCGCGAATCCAAAATGAGACGGTATTCTTGGACACTTCCTTCTTGTTCCGACCTGTGCTAACAAAAAGTCTTCGACACCCCTACCTGAGGTGACGAGTCATTTTTAGATAACTAAGCAGTGCCCTGACAGGACATAGGATAAACATCTGTGATCTGAACGGAGGATTGCAGGTCTTGCTTACGAATTCCGTGACAAATTCAGAAGGATAGGACCACCTACACACACACACACACACACACACATATATATATATATACATTTATATATATATATATATATGTATATACTATATATATATATATATGTGTGTGTGTGTGTGTGTGTGTGTGTGTGATGTGTATGTATGTATATGTATGTGTGCATGTGCAAAAAAGTGTATATGGATATTTGTACAGTAGGTATATGTACATTGTATATGTATGTATGTATATATATATATATATATATATATATATATGTATATGTATATATATATATATATATATATAGACTCATTTACGTATATATATATAAAATACATATAAAATGTACCCATAAATCATAAAATACATATGTTTACGTACATATATATCATATAAAATACATATAACATATATATATATGTGTGTGTGTATATATAATAATTTATATATATAAAGTATCACTGATTTCATTATACAATATCATCTGAAAACATTAAGATCTGGATTTGAAGTGGAAATTATAAAACTCTCCTCAGTCCCAAGAAATGGAAGTAGGATGTGTAATGACAACAACCTGTCAGGCAAGTCCCACAGTGCTGGACTACTCTCCATCTTAACTGTTTCCAGTCCTGGGACGCAGGTTAACTGTTTCCAGTCCTGAGACGCAGGAAGTCACTTTGAATTCTTCAGTAATTTTAGCTTTCAAAGGTTCCTAAGACAAACAAATTCCCTCATACCCCTGCCCTTCTCTAGTTGGTCTACTTGAAACCTTAAAGTCTATTATGTTTCTCTTCAGACCCTTGAACTATCTGTCACTCAGACACTTCCACGAAAATAACAATCCACCGCCTTTCTGTTCTCAAACACTGTATTCTCAATACTGATATGAATGCAGCCTTTGGACGAGACATCTACTGCGGTGTCTAGGTAACTTCGAGATACCACTGAGTAGCTAAAAGTTTGCCCAATCAACGTTTCATTTTCTGTTTCCATTCAAAGCACAAACACCGCATGGCAGAGGCATCAGGCAGCTACAGGAAACTAACCTCAAAGCTATTCCCTAGCAAGGCCTCACTGAAACCTCTCCTCATTTGTTCAATTGAACAGAATATAGAATTTAGGCCACATGCCAAGCACTGGGACCAAAGAGGTCATTCAGCGCCGAAACAGAAATTGACAGTAAAGGTTTAAAAGGTGTAACAGGAGGAAAACCTCGCAGTTGCACTGAGACAACTGTTAGGAGAGGGTGGAAAGTAAGATGGAAGAAAGAATATGAAAGGAGGTACAGTACAAGGAACGAAAGGGGTTACAGCTAGGAATGAATTTTACCTGCAAAGAATCATAAGTAATGCCTACAGTGCCCCGTACAAGGTGCACTAACGTTACTACCCCTCTACGGGGCTCTCCTACTTAGTGCAGGCAGAGGCTGACGCCTTGGAAGGTTTTGCGTGACATCGGGTAACACACCTGGGTACCTGCCATTGCAGCCCAGAGCAACTGCCCACCCGTGTGCTTTGCAGTGTTCACCTGTCCGTCCCAGAAGCATTTGCTTCACGTGACCCACACCACACAATGGCCCAACAAACATAGCATCAAACATTGTTTTCATTTTGATTATCCGGGTAGGTCTTAGAGTATGTATTATTCATATCTTTAAATCATTAATATTTTACAAACACCTGTTGACATTATAATTCATCCTCTGTAAGACGGACTATATTACATTGACTATTATTATTGCTAACAGCAATATATGGTTATTAGCCCAATTATCTTGAAACTGAATCGGCCTGGGAGGTTGAAGCAACAGATCGGTTTCCTCGTCACTTTTGGACCTCAGGATCTCGACTGCTACATAAACAGATTTTGCCATTATAAGAAAATGTTGCTATGATGAAATGCTTAAAATTATTTTACGGTAAATTATAGAAGTGTACCAAAGTTCCTCTACGGTAACAATTAAACCTGCAGACTAAAAAAACGGAGGCCAGTTTTAACAGATCATTAGGATGCTTTGACAAAGACTTCTTTTTGCAAAGGACTCTAAAAAAAATATAATAAAACGAAAAGTTGCTAGATAATCCCATAAAATGTTAAATTTCCATCGTTAAAAATCTCTTTAGATGGAACTTAAACCTTCTGTTTTTCTTTTAATTCAAAATCGAAGGAAACTAAACAAAAGGAATGGCTGTACCCTTCACCAAATGCAACGATGGAACCACCAACCAAAAGACGCCCCATCCCTTCCCTGAAAGCTTTGAAGAAGTTTTAACCGAAAAAGTTCTCCGAATTCCCACTAATCATAGAACAAACTCATTCTCAAGACACCAGAAAATTTTGACTCTCCTTAGCACCAACAAATGATGATAATGATGATTATGGTGCTTGTTTTTAAAAGCAACACAAAAAACGTAAAAATTTAGGCCTATAACAATAATGAAAATAAAAACATATGCATTGTCCGGCCTCCTATTTTGAAAGACACATTTCTATAAATAATAAACATTTTTTCATTCAAAATGTTGCCAAAACAAACGGGAAACACTACACACCAAATACGACAGAAATCGATAACCACCCAGGGACACACAATCAAATATAAAGTTATTAATATAGTATTTTGGAGCCTACCACGAAAACCAACTCTCAACCTGCACGAAAACCAACTCTCAACCTGCACGAAAACCAACTCTCAACCTGCACGATCCCGGGAACTCATAGAAAAAAAAAAACATATTCACAACCAAGAATAATAGTAAACATACAAGAAATAAAGGAACACTTACGCCATCATTTGAATCGTCAAAGTTGGCGGTGATTTGCTCAAAGACTTTCTAGTCTTATTTTTCGTGGCACCGGAGCCCAGTTTCCTGTAGGGGCACTTTTCTTTATAATACTCATATGGGCCTCCCCTCTATCCTCCTTAGCTGTCTATAATGTCTAGCTAATGCTTAATTACAAATATAATCTGCGAAAATTGTGAGAACTTAAACGCACTTGCTCAGTAAACGACAACTGACCGCAAAGTGGGAAACGCAGGTTGGGGCCGAGTCGCAGGGGCGTTACCTGATGACAATTTTAATTTTGATTTATTCTCAGGTAACTACTATTTCAATATTGAATGCTTCATATAATAGAATTATAGTTTTAAAAATTAAATGCAAAGACAGTATTATACTGATAACATTATATTAGGGTTAATATTTTCCCAGACGAATGCTAGCACTGCACTGTTTACTTAACGTTACACAGACTAGTGGCTGGGTAATACCAACCTCTGATCAAGTTCATACTAATATGCAAACCAACAATAACGATGAAAATTGCATAAAATATATGGATAATAACTTTTATATTGAAACAAGTAAGTATTAAGTTCATTTAATACCCAAATTATAATAGCGATAAAATAGGAATGACCAGAGAGCCATTACTGTTGGCATTCCTTCCAGCTTAGTGACATGAGGAGCACGTGGGACGGGACCCGTAGAGGCGATAATACACTTCTCTCACACTTGTCTGTCGTCATGACCCCAATTACCAGGCCTTCACTTAAAACTCTCAAAAAGACTCAGTTTTTGGTCCTACAAAATGAATACTCGGCAAGGATTTGCTTTCAAATGTCACAGACTGTTTTTATGCATATTCCAATGATGCTCATATATCATTAGAACGATTTAAAGTTTATTTTCCTTACGATTATAAAAAGCCATCGTGTTGTAAATGATACTATAACCACTGGTCGTATACTGTCCATTATTCGGTGCTATTGAGGGACTTATTAATCATAATTTGTGAACTGACACAAAGAATGAGGGAACTGCTGCATTCACTCGTTCTCTCGACCCTCAACGATTCAGGGGCTGAATTCGCAGGGAAATGGATGATCGAAATGACCAAATTCAGCCGCATGAACCATATTGAAGTTAACGAAGTTCTTTGCTGGCTATCTTTTCTTTGGGCGCGATTTACGTGAAGCATATGTTAATGAATGTGACAAAAAATATGACTGTTGGTGCCATTAATTTTAATGCAAGCAATTTCTGTTATGGAAATGAAAGAAACTGTCAGCATTCTACCACGTGAACACCTGCCAATACTGAATGCCCAAATCCCAGATGATGAAGATGTCCGCTGAAGCTGAGGGAGTGATTCAGGACTGCTTGGTCTCAGGTTGAAGCGAGATCTCATGAGAGAATAAATAATCATATCATTTGTGTTTCAAAGGATTGCCGACCATTTACCATTTCCTCAGTTGCTGAAACAACTGAGGAAATGGTAAATGAAAAACTGGGAGAGTAAAATTATCATAAACGAAGAATTACGTATTATTTAAAAAAATATATATATAGCCACAAGCCCATTTGAAGTACATATGTTTTTCTGTTACCATTATCCTGTCACCCGCTTTCGAAAATGAAAACCTCTAGGAACCCGGTGATAATTCTCATAACTCGTTGTTGCGTTAATTAACCTTATCATAGTGCAGCAGATAATTGCATATTTCATAAGAATCGTTCAGATAGTGAAACAAGCATGAAATTTTGCACAAGTGCTCTTTAAGTTCCCTCTATCAGAAAGGGCGCTGGCCACGCAAAAATTTTAATATGGCGCCAAATTCCAAGATGGCGGCCAGTATCGACAGATTTTGGCTAATTTTTCACTAGAATGGCATGTATTTGTTTCTAGCAATATGGTAAAGCTCTTCCATACTATTTCTTGTGAATATTATGTTTCTGTAGCTTCCCAGTACAGTTTACCTTTAAATATGGGGCTATATGGCTGCCAAGAAAAGGTAGAAACAATAATTATAATGAGAAATAATGCCCGTTCAACAATTATCGTTTTAAGCATGGATCTTGGTTTCTGTGGTTTTAGATCCTAATGAGGCCATCTCTTTCGAATAACTCATCAATTTTGAAGGAAAATTAATAAATGTAAAAGAGTGTATGTCTGCACACAACCAGGGCACACTGGTGACATCACTGCTGTGTAACTCAGCATGGGGTTCAGTGCCAGCTAATCCAGCTTTACTAATCCTGTAGTCTTAGACTAGTAGTTGTAGTATAGTTTAGTTTAGTGTCCCAAATGCTTTCTAACAGCCCCAGACCAGCTATAGTTAGATAGCCGCACCTGAATAGACAGGATGTGCCAGCGCAGGAGAGCCGAGCCAAGGGTATGGGGCTGTACATGATGGTTCATGTACTTACCCGGATGGTGTACAGATCACACGGGACTTAAATGGCACTGGATGAATGATCGGGCTAGGTGTAGGAGACCGAACCTAGTTGAATCCCATACAGGAATGTGTGCTTTGTTTAAGGTGGTAAAAGGATAACCCTCGGCCTTAATCAAAAGTGAAATCATGGCAGAATGTGATGCCAATCCAATATTGAGCAGTAGAAAAACAAACTGGAGTTTGTGTTGTCTTTGTCAGAAGGACAAAAGAGGTGAGCACTTGACATCACCTCCAAGTCATCATGTCCTAGACCATGATGGGTACACAATGCTGGCAAGGAACATTCCCATGTTCAGTGAAATTAATGAAATGCCACTGATAATGGATCCAGCAAGGCTGGATGAAGGTGATGGCATAGAGGCCACTCTCAGGAAAAATGCAGCAAAATACCATGTGAACTGTCGCTTGTTGTTTAACAACACTAAACTGGACCGTGCAAGAAAGCGACAATCCAATGACCAGACCAGCAACACTGAGACTAGTCGTGCAAAACTGCGCCGAACCAGTCATGACAATGAAGTTTGCATTTTCTGTGAGAAAGTGGCACCTGCATCTGATCTCAGACAGGCTAGTACCAAGGGCCTTGACTTGAAATTGCGTGAATGTGCAGAGATACTTAGTGATGGCAAGCTCCTTGCTAAGTTGACTGGTGGGGATGTCATTGCACAGGAGTTTAAGTATCACCATGCCTGTCTTTGTGCCCTCTACAACAGAAAAAGGTCCTACCTGAGGAGCCTTGAGAAAGACCAGGTAGCACTGAGTCAGAATCAGATGTGTATCCACTAGTTCTGTCAGAACTGATGACATACATTGTTGAAAAACAACCTTTGTTCAGATGATCAGTCACATTTCGGCTGGCAGATATTTGCCACCTCTACCAACAACGTCTGGAACAATTAGGTGTAGAGTCACCAAGTGTAAATTCCACGAGACTCAAAGACAAACTTCTGGCAGAAATTCCAGAACTTGAGGCTCATAAATCTGGCAGAGATGTATTACTTGCATTTCAAAAGGATGTGGGAAAAGCACTTGCTCAATCATCTGATCTTTCAGAGGCAGTTATCATTGCTAAAGCAGCAAATATTCTCAGAAAGTCTATACTTGATCATCAGTCACGGTTTGATGGCACATTTTCTGAGGCTTGTGTACGAAATTCTGTGCCTCCTCTCCTGCTCCAGTTTGTAGGGATGGTTGAGCATGGGGCTGACATCAAGTCACAGTTACGATTTGGAGCATCAAAGTCAGACCAGGCCATTGCACAGCTCATGCAGTTCAACTGCTACTCCCGATACAAAGAGGGAGCAACAACTCATAGACACTCCAAAGACAGAGAAACACCATTCCCAGTCTACATGGGACTCTCAGTCTATGCCAAACCAGGAAGAGAAACCTGGTTGAAATGCTACATCAGTATGGCCTCAGTATCTCTTATGACAGAGTACTGGAGGTCTCTGCACAGTTAGGAGATGCCACAGTTAGCAAATATGTGGAGGAGGGTGTGGTCTGTCCCCAGTACTGCGAAAAGGGTTGTTCACCACTGCAGTGATGGACAACATCGACCACAACCCATCTGCAACTAATGCCACTACCTCCTTCCACGGAACTAGCATCTCCATATTTCAGCACCCCACCAAGGAGAACACTGGACAGGAAAGACAGCAACCAAAGTTTGCACCTGAGAAAGTGAGGTCGGTGCCTGAATTGCCGGACACATTCACAAACATCTCACCAGCTTCCTTTCAAACAAAGAACCCTGTGCCACCAAACACTGCAATACCAAAGCCACCCACAGATATCTTGGGGCCAGCTTGCACTGGAGTATCAGTGGCTAGAACAAGGTCATAGTCACCCAGGAAATAGATGATGCAGTGAATCTGACGTGGTCAGCTCATCACGCTTCAATGAAGAGAAGCCCAGAATTTGAAGTAACCATAACTTCATTGCTTCCTCTCCTGCGTGATCAAGCTCATTCTGTTGCTACGATCAAACACGTGATGCAGAAAGTGCAGGATGTCACTGATTTTCTGAACCCTGGCCAGATACCCATAATCACAGCTGATCAGCCAATCTATGCCGTAGCAAAGCAGGTGCAGTGGCAGTGGCCTGATCAGTATGGCGAAGACAAGTATCTGGTAATGTTTGGTGGTCTGCACATTGAGATGGCAGCAATGACATCTCTTGGTACTCTTCTTCATGGCAGTGGTTGGACAGGAGCTCTGGTGGAGGCAGGAGTTGCTTCATCTGGAACTGCAGAATCCTTCCTGTCAGCTGCAAGTGTAACCAGGACACGGCAGATGCACCAGGTTACAGCCTCTAGTTTGTACAAACTCCTGAGGACAGCATACACTGACTACTGTGCTGAGAAAGCAAACAACAATGAGCAGGCATTAGAGTTTGAGGAGTGGTGTGACCTTCGAAGACAGCAGAGTCCACAGTTCCACTTCTGGCACATGGTGTTGTCTATGGAACTTGTGATATTCCTACTGATCAGGTCCTTCCGTGAGGCCAATTTTGTCCTCTACTGCCAGGCATTGCATGAGCTCATACCCTACTTCTTTTCCAACAATAATACAAACTATGCTCGTTGGCTGCCTATTCACCTCAGGGACATGCTTACCCTAGAGAGTTCACACCCAGAGTTGCACAAGGAGTTCAAGGCTGGCAACTTTGTTGTGCACAAGACCAGTCGCCAGTTCTCAGCAATGGCTCTTGACCAAGCTCATGAGCAGACCAATGCCTTTATAAAGGCTGATGGCGGAGCCATTGGGCTGACTGAAGATCCGTCAGCACTCAGAAGATGGATGGTGGCTGGCCCAGAGATCATCCGCTTGGTGTCTGCATACGAAACAGAGGTTCAAAGTAAGAGTCTAATGAGCAGACAACACACCATGAACAAACACCTCATGCGCAGAAGACATTCTTGGAGAGAGTCAGCAAGCTGTCATTGGCTTTGCAACACTTGGGAAGTCCTTTTCAGGAAGAGAGCCAGGATCTGTATTCCATTGACAACAAAGACATTGCCCACCCCAGCTCAGCAGAACTTCTACAGACACACCTTGACAGAGGCCGCACTAAATTTTTCAAAGGTGTAGGTTGAGAGACCTATACATAGATTGGTTGCGTTTAGTCCGTATTTCTCTTCTTTTCTATTTATGGTTACAGTCTTAGACACAATGTTGTATGTGACCATACCATTACTATTTCAGTTGAAAATAGCATATTAGTTAAACTGTCTGATCACATGAATATACCATTAAATAAAAACAGTTGGTCTCTATGTCTGCTAGCGCTGTGGATAGAAAAAAACTTTTTATGGCAACCATTTTGTACGCCATCTTGGTTACAATTCATTTAGTAAGGGTTTTCAATAAAATGTGTGGTATGGAACATTTTTATAACCTAAAGTCGAGGTTTAAAAAAAAAAACTGGCATATTCCATCCAATAGATGCTCCCCAAACCAGTGAATCTCAACATAGATGGCGGCCATTTTGAAAAATAGCCGCCATCTTGGATTTTCAGGTGGCCAGCGCCCTTTTCTAAGAGAGCGTAGTCTTAGGAATGTTTGTGCCAAATTTCATGCTTGTTTCACTATCTGAACGATTTTTACAGCAATCTGCTGCACTAATCAGCCTCTCGAACCTTGAGGCATTTCAAACCCTGATTCAACTCGCCTGTGAGTTCTACTGTAGGTACTGAACGGGACTCCTTGCAGCTTTACAACAGAGACAGTCGTCCTGTCTCGTCTGTCGCCTGTTATCTGTGTTGTGGTAGATGTGCCAGCCTGCCGAGTGTTGTCAATGCCCCTGACAGGCCACCAGAGAGAACAAGAAGGTCAGGAGAGAGAACGTTCGTTTCCCCTTCCCCGTTCCGCATCGATATTCCGCTGGTGTATGAATCTAATATTTTTTCCGGGCAATGCCTCTTCTCTTTATGACTCGGGAATAAAAAAAAAGAATAGTTTTAAAGCTGAAAGCGTCTTGGAGAAGTGTTTCGCCAGAGAGAGAGAGAGAGAGAGACTCTTGTTTCATGGTGTTGATGTTGCATAACGAACTTGATTTGGAATCCGTGAGGATATAAGTCATACTGCTGCTGTAAAAAAAGAATTATGCATATGTTTGATTTTTTGCTTTGCAACAGACTTCAGACACCAATATCGAAACTGTGGTCTGCGGAACATGGTGGACATACTGAATCCCTTTAAATTGTGGCCCTTGAATGTAGTGGACCTATTTTTTCGTTGTCTGACGGAAAAGCAAAGCAAAAAAACAAAGAATAGGTCACTTCGAACGTTTAGGTCAAAACCGAGAAGCGGAACTGTGTACCTACCGAGAATTTATATTTTGGAGAGCCCAGGAAAACAAAACAAAAAATCTGAATTCATTAATGCTGTGTTCGTGTTAACCTGAGGCCGAAAGAAAAAAAAATGAGAGAGAGATTCCTTTTATTTTTCTACTCTGCTGATGGATAGATTCGAAACAAGACAGCTCTGAAGCGATACTGTAGCCCCTTTTACAAAGCAAGGTGAGTTTTCTACATCTATGGTAAGCGTATCAAAGCATAAAGCTGTGTGTGTGCGTGTATGTGTGAGTGCAGGGGCGTAATTTAGGAGGGGCTGGGAGGGCAAATGCCACCCCAAGAATCAAGTTCCCCAAACCTCAACATGCCCCTCACCCCCACAAGATTTCTTCTCAACCATACAGACTTCATATAACTTCATTTCAAACGGCAACTCGAGACATTGGTTCTTTGTTAAATCACAGAAGGAGCTTGGAAAACAGGTACCAGAATTAGAAAGAACAGTTGCATCTAGATGGTTCTATTGGTACAGGAGTATTTACAAAATTCGTGTTCGATATGAAGCTATTCTAGCAGTACTAAATTCTCTATCCGAGTCAAGTAATGAAGCTTCTATGGAAGCATGTGGCATAAAGCCAAGAATGGAATCTTGGAGATTCATAGTTTGTCTGTTTGTTGCAGAGAAAGTGTTCATGCAAACAAATTGTCTGGCAGATTAGCTTCAAGAGAAAGTTAAATCTATTGTTAGGACTGCAGATCTAATCACAACAACAAAAACAAATCTGGTAAATATGAGGACTGACAGAGAATATGCGAAGTTGTATGAGAGGCACAAGAGTTTGCTGGAAAACTTGGAATTGATATACCAGGGGTAAGTGTCACTGTGGGAGAAACTTGCAGCAAGAGAATAAACAAACATCACACAGACCGAAAGAGTATCTCACAACCAGTACACTTGGGAAGCGACAAGGACAATTGGTGTCTTCTCAGAACATCAATCTAAAAGAACATTTGAAGACAGAGTTGTATTTGCCAATAATACATAAGTGCACTGCCGACTCTGACCGCAGGTTCAGCAGTAACAGAGATTTATTTCAGTCTCTCTCTGCATTTCACTGTCAATCAAAGCAGTCCCTTGTTGAGGAAAACCTAACTCTGTTCGCAAAGCATTACAGTGCACACATTGATGCAGTCCTCTTGCTTTCACAGACTCATTCTGCGAAGGTGTTCTTAGAACAAAAGAAACAAGAGGACATAATCGATGTGCTCACTGCTCTAAAACCTTACCAGTTCCCTTTTCTGAGTTGCTAACTATCCTTAAAATTTTGTTTACCATTCCAGTCACTACTGCTAGTAATGAGAGGGTTTTTCTGTGTTAAAACATGTAAAGAACTACCTGCAAATAACCACTGGGGATGGCCGGCTATCTTACTTGTTGTTGATGGCCACAGAAAAACATATGGTTAAGTCATTTGATCTGGAAGAACTAGTGAATGATTGTGCTCACATGAGACACCGTCGGTACCCATTGGTGTAATTCTATGTAGGAATGTAATTTAAAAATCTTCCATTATTCTATTTTGATTTTGGTACTCAAATTATCAACATTATTACTTTTATATTATTTTACTTTCATTATGGTACTCAAATTATCAACATTATCTTTTTATTTCATACTCATAATATAAATTCCATTTCACTAATGATGCAGTTGTTTTACAATTTTCATTAATGCCTGGCATTGCCAGCCGATGGCACTATGATATGATTTATAAAGTATATTTTCATTAAAATGTAAAAAAAAAGTAATGTTTTCTTTTTAAATGTGCAATCATAAATATATGATATTTTAGTGCAGCAGATAATTGCATATTTCATAAGAATCGTTCAGATAGTGAAACAAGCATGATATTTTGCACAAGTGCTCTTTAAAGTTCCCTCTATCAGAAAAAGGCGCTGGCCACGCAAAAATTTAATATGGCGGCCAAATTCAAGATGGCGGCCAGTATCGACAGATTTTGGCTAATTTTTCACTAGAATGGCATGTATTTGCTTCTAGCAATATGGTAAAGCTCTTCCATACTATTTCTTGTGAATATTATGTTTCTGTAGCTTCCGGTACAGTTTACCTTTAAATATGGGGCTATATGGCTTGCCAAGAAAAGGTAGAAACAATAATTATAATGAGAAATAATGCCCGTTCAACAATTATCGTTTTAAGCATGGATCTTGGTTTCTGTGGTTTTAGATCCTAATGAGGCCATCTCTTTCGAATAACTCATCAATTTTGAAGGAAAATTAATAAATGTAAAAGAGTGTATGTCTGCACACAACCAGGGCACACTGGTGACATCACTGCTGTGTAACTCAGCATGGGGTTCAGTGCCAACTAATCCAGCTTTACTAATCCTGTAGTCTTAGACTAGTAGTTGTAGTATAGTTTAGTTTAGTGTCCCAAATGCTTTCTAACAGCCCCAGACCAGCTATAGTTAGATAGCCGCACCTGAATAGACAGGATGTACCAGCGGGGAGAGCCGAGCCAAGGGTATGGGGGCTGTACATGATGGTTCATGTACTTACCCGGATGGTGTACAGATCACACGGGACTTAAATGGCACTGGATGAATGATCGGGGCTAGGTGTAGGGAGACCGAACCTGGTTGAATCCCATACAGGAATGTGTGCTTTGTTTAAGGTGGTAAAAGGATAACCCCTCGGCCTTAATCAAAAGTGAAATCATGGCAGAATGTGATGCCAATCCAATATTGAGCAGTAGAAAAACAAACTGAGTTTGTGTTGTCTTTGTCAGAAGGACAAAGAGGTGAGCACTTGACATCACTCTCAAGTCATCATGTCCTAGACCATGATGGGTACACAATGCTGGCAAGGAACATTCCCATGTTCAGTGAAATTAATGAAATGCCACTGATAATGGATCCAGCAAGGCTGGATGAAGGTGATGGCATAGAGGCCACTCTCAGGAAAAAATGCAGCAAAATACCATGTGAACTGTCGCTTGTTGTTTAACAACACTAAACTGGACCGTGCAAGAAAGCGACAATCCAATGACCAGACCAGCAACACTGAGACTAGTCGTGCAAAACTGCGCCGAACCAGTCATGACAATGAAGTTTGCATTTTCTATGAGAAAGTGGCACCTGCATCTGATCTCAGACAGGCTAGTACTAAGGGCCTTGACTTGAAATTGCGTGAATGTGCAGAGATACTTAGTGATGGCAAGCT
The DNA here is from genome assembly GCF_040412425.1 of Macrobrachium rosenbergii. Lineage (NCBI taxonomy): Eukaryota > Metazoa > Arthropoda > Malacostraca > Decapoda > Palaemonidae > Macrobrachium > Macrobrachium rosenbergii. The sequence goes on along the minus strand of NC_089785.1, from coordinate 4,504,479 downwards.
CCTTGCTAAGTTGACTGGTGGGGATGTCATTGCACAGGAGTTTAAGTATCACCATGCCTGTCTTTGTGCCCTCTACAACAGAAAAGGTCCTACCTGAGGAGCCTTGAGAAAGACCAAGGTAGCACTGAGTCAGAATCAGATGTGTATCCACTAGTTCTGTCAGAACTGATGACATACATTGTTGAAAACAACCTTTGTTCAGATGATCCAGTCACATTTCGGCTGGCAGATATTTGCCACCTCTACCAACAACGTCTGGAACAATTAGGTGTAGAGTCACCAAGTGTAAATTCCACGAGACTCAAAGACAAACTTCTGGCAGAAATTCCAGAACTTGAGGCTCATAAATCTGGCAGAGATGTATTACTTGCATTTCAAAAGGATGTGGGAAAAAAGCACTTGCTCAATAATCTGATCTTTCAGAGGCAGTTATCATTGCTAAAGCAGCAAATATTCTCAGAAAGTCTATACTTGATCATCAGTCACGGTTTGATGGAACATTTTCTGAGGCTTGTGTACGAAATTCTGTGCCTCCTCTCCTGCTCCAGTTTGTAGGGATGGTTGAGCATGGGGCTGACATCAAGTCACAGTTACGATTTGGAGCATCAAAGTCAGACCAGGCCATTGCACAGCTCATGCAGTTCAACTGCTACTCCCGATACAAAGAGGGGAGCAACAACTCATAGACACTCCAAAGACAGAGAAACACCATTCCCAGTCTACATGGGACTCTCAGTCTATGCCAAAACCAGGAAGAGAAACCTGGTTGAAATGCTACATCAGTATGGCCTCAGTATCTCTTATGACAGAGTACTGGAGGTCTCTGCACAGTTAGGAGATGCCACAGTTAGCAAATATGTGGAGGAGGTGTGGTCTGTCCCCTAGTACTGCGAAAAGGGTTGTTCACCACTGCAGTGATGGACAACATCGACCACAACCCATCTGCAACTACTGCCACTACCTCCTTCCATGGAACTAGCATCTCCATATTTCAGCACCCCACCAAGGAGAACACTGGACAGGAAAGACAGCAACTAAAGTTTGCACCTGAGAAAGTGAGGTCGGTGCCTGAATTGCCGGACACATTCACAAACATCTCACCAGCTTCCTTTCAAACAAAGAACCCTGTGCCACCAAACACTGCAATACCAAAGCCACCCACAGATATCTTGGGGCCACAGCTTGCTGGAGTATCAGTGGCTGAACAAGGTCATAGTCACCCAGGAAATAGATGATGCAGTGAATCTGACGTGGTCAGCTCATCACGCTTCAATGAAGAGAAGCCCAGAATTTGAAGTAACCATAACTTCATTGCTTCCTCTCCTGCGTGATCAGGCTCATTCTGTTGCTACGATCAAACACGTGATGCAGAAAGTGCAGGATGTCACTGATTTTCTGAACCCTGGCCAGATACCCATAATCACAGCTGATCAGCCAATCTATGCCGTAGCAAAGCAGGTGCAGTGGCAGTGGCCTGATCAGTATGGCGAAGACAAGTATCTGGTAATGTTTGGTGGTCTGCACATTGAATGGCATGCTCTTCTTCCATGCGTTCACAGGCTGTGATACAGTGTCAGCCTTCCGGAGCAAGGGCAAGAAGACCGCCTGGCAGACATGGAACATCTTTCCAGAGGCCTCCACTGTGTTCTCCAAACTGAGTCACTACCCCTCTCAGAGTGGAAGAGAGTGACCTGAAGGTCCTGGAGAGGTTTGTCATACTTATGTATGAAAGATCCAGCACTGCTGGCACTGTGGATGAGGCTAGACTTGATATGTTTGCCAGAAAACAAAGGGCATATGAGGCCATTCCACCAACCAGGGGAGCTCTCCTCCAACACACCAAGCGTGCTGCGTACCAGGCTGGTTGTGTGTGGGGCAGGCCACCAGTGTCAGCCACAGCCAGAGAACCCTGCTGGAGTGGGGATGGCAAAGTCTGGTGAAGCATGGCAAGTCCTCTGGACAACCAACTCGCCCTTAGCCAAGAGTTGCCAACAGCTTACCAAATGTGGATGCAAAGCAGGCTGTCGGGAAAGGTGCAAGTGCTAAAGCTGGGTCTTCCTGCACAGCTCTGTGCACTTGCAAATGTGAAGTCTAGATAAATATTGCCCTCTCTTCAGTAGATAATCTAGCTTGAGCATCCAACGTGTCATGCTATGCCTACCTTCTTATCCTCGAATTTTTCAAAGGTGTAGGTTGAGAGACCTATACATAGATTGGTTGTGTTTAGTCCGTATTTCTCTTCTTTTCTTTTTATGGTTACAGTCTTAGACACAATGTTGTATGTGACCATACCATTACTATTTCAGTTGAAAATAGCATATTAGTTAAACTGTCTGATCACATGAATATACCCATTAAATAAAAACAGTTGGTCTCTATGTCTGCTAGCGCTGTGGATAGAAAAAAAAAACTTTTATGGCAACCATTTTGTACGCCATCTTGGTTACAATTCATTTAGTAAGGGTTTTCAATAAAATGTGGTATGGAACATTTTTATAACCTAAAAGTCGAGGTTTAAAAAAAAAAAACTGGCATATTCCATCCAATAGATGCTCCCAAACCAGTGAATCTCAACATAGATGGCGGCCATTTTGAAAAATAGCCGCCATCTTGGATTTTCAGGTGGCCAGCGCCCTTTTCTAAGAGAGCGTAGTCTTAGGAATGTTTGTGCCAAATTTCATGCTTGTTTCACTATCTGAACGATTTTTACAGCAATCTGCTGCACTATTTCTGGGGAATATTACGTTTCTTGATTGTCTGTCTACTAGCTACCAGTGGTGATGAGATAAATAAACAGCAGTGGGAGTATATAATTTTTTGCTGAAATACCTTGCTCATGTGGCTTCAAAAAGCACATAAAATAGCTCAAAATAAAAATAAACACCCAGCTCATTTGGCTCGCTTCGCTCCCCAAACCGTCTTTGCCCCCGCCCAGCAAAACTCTAAAATGACGTCCCTGTGTGAGTATACGTGCATGAGCCACATGCTGTTAAATACTTGTGGATTTCCAAGAAAGCAAGTTGTTTCAATCCAAATCTTCGAAATTGATGGCAGATCCTTAGAAAATTAGTATCAAAAACTCTTAAAATCGTGCGTTTTTTTCAGGATCGTTCATGCAAGGAAAAGTTTTGTCGGCGTTGCATTAGAGAGAAAGTGGCCGGTGTCTCAAGACCATCACTCTGGCCATACAGTTTCATACGCTGGTCAGGAAAAACCTTTGGGCGGACTAAGCCATTGGCAACGTAATATTTCCCCAAACTTTCCCGCTGTACCGGCGAAGTTCCAATAAGTAATAGCATTCATGATCAACATGGCTGTGGGCAAACTTCCCTCTTTGTGAGCAGAGGTTTGCAAAAAAATGTCATGTGGTAACAGACTGATTTTGGATGCAACTCATTTATAATGAATATTACAGGATATAATGATCATGATGATTATAACAATAATAACTTTCCCATGGCTATTATTTCGATAATAACAATGAAGATAAAGTGGAGAGAGAGAGAGAGAGAGAGAGAGAGAGAGAGAGAGAGAGAGAGAGAGAGAGATTAGTCCAAAATAGCATCACATAAATACTGTAATTGTAATCTTATTGACTTTACTCTCCCTGGATTTTACCGATCCGTCCATTACCGGTTAATCTTAAGAAGACAATACGTGGGGCCTCCATATTCCCAAAACACTGCTGAAGGTGCCTGGAATATTATATCTAGCAGATTCAAATAAATTTGTTCCAAGTACTTTCCCCTGCTCCTTTTCGGCATCCAATATTGATAAGAAGACAAAAGCAAACATATTTGCATCAAACATTCCATAATTCCATATCGGGTATTTATAATTATTGGATTACTCGACCAAACATTACGTCCGGATACTTTGATTATTAAGTTCATTCTCCTTGTTCTGGTCGAGTTTCATTTACTCCTTCTCCTCCTCCTCCCTGCATGACAACATACTCCTTCGCATATTTACTCTTTTATTTTCGTTACTCACACTCCTTATTCATCCACTTTCATACCTCCACATGATTATTCCTTCCATTCCACTCCTGCTTTTCAAATATCGCTTTTCCCTTTGCCAAACCTTCTGTCTCATTATGCAGCCTCTGACTTCTGTCATTATGATTCCCACGGCGCCTTTCACGCCAAAAGACTCACTTCAACCACTGACCCAGTCCAGGAATATCGCGAACACATCAGCAATCTTACCCTTAGGAGGTGGTGCACTGTAGGCATTACAAGAGGATGTTTGCAGCGTCCCTCCGGCCCCTAGATGCACCCACTCTCTGACCTCTGACTTTAACTCTGTTCTCGCTTCCTCTCTTCCGTCTTGCTGTTCAGCCACTCCAACAATTTTACTTTCTTGCCAATTCTTAGTGACTTCCCTCTGACAACCCAGACATGACACCTTCCTATTTTTCCTAATTATTTCTATTCTGAATTTTTTTTTTTTTTTGTCAGAGTACCCAAAAAGAAAGTATAACCTTTGATGGTGTGTAAAAATGCTCCTAAGATTTATGCTGAATTTAAAAGCACAAATACAAATGCAACTTGCGCTTTTTATTCGCGACATTTCTGGATGGTATTTCTCCCAACTGACTGAACTCGTCTGGTTAGCACAGGTTACCGACATCCTTCGGAGGAAGTGTGTGTGTGTGTGTGTGTGTGTGTGTGTGTGTGTGTGTGTGTGTGTGTGTGTGTGTGTAAGTTGAGGGCAAGAGGAGGGGGGAGTGGCTGGGGAATTAAAGGGACCGTTACGCATTGACTAACTGATTCATCAAAAGCCCCCTCACACAAATTTCACGCTCTTTTGTCAGTAAATGGGTAGTTTATTTATTGTGCATTGGTAATTTAAAGTGAAAATCTCGAGCAGGTTCACTTCACACAAGACGAATACTTTTCCTGATCTCATCTGATTTAATAATAACGCAGCCATAACACTGATTTAGGTTAATAGCTAAAGCAGAATTATAATTTCACGGAGTGAACATGCATAAACTGTTCCTTTGATTTTTTTAGGACTAACAGTTTAAGATTTATATAAATAATTAATCAATTACTTGTAGTTTAAATACAATTCTTCAAATAAAAACTTCTACAGCAAAATGAAATTATGTAAATTGTGCTCAAAGTTACTGAGTATATTTAAACATTTCTGAAAATACCTCACTATTTAAGCGAAAAAAAATTAATAAAAAAAAAGCGCACCAATTATCTGAAGCCCTTACGTGCAAAAAATGTTAAGGAATAATTAATGCAATTCTTTCATTACTCTCCCAAGGAGATATTCAAGTTTTTTTCTACAATTAGGTGACTCTTTCTTCAGATTTTCAATAAATGTTATACTGTAAAAGAAGCCCAGTATCTCATTACTTTACGTAACACTTCTCTAAATATGGTGAAAGACATATTCATTTGCATAAGCGAGAGAGAAGAATAATTATTAAAAGAGTACAATACAAAACATGCATTTGCTGAACATGAAATGCGCCTTCTGCAAAAGTTAAATGGCGTAGGGCTAAACATTTGTCATTTCTCTTTCGAATATTTCTAGTGATAAAATTTGACAAGTGCTCTTCACTGTGAACAGTTTAACAATTTAACAAAATATTTTTATGCATAGAGGGAAGTTGATTTCCTAAACATGTAACAGTTCTATAAAGAATTTTAACTCAGTGTAAATACATTAAAATCAGAATGAAAAACCATAAAGATAGATGTAATAATTTATTCCCATGTCAAAAGAGTCAATTTCAACCGCCATGTGCCGTCTGTGCTGCAACATAATTTATTACACTTGTTAATTACTTCGTGATTTGTTAATGTTGCACGATAATGTTTAATTTTTGCTTTGAAATTTATTGCTGTTGACGTGTGTAAATGTCTATTTTCTGGATGAGCTATCTCTTTTGTCAGTTCACTCTTTCCATTTTCTAATCTCTATAGTTCATGAATAATAATAATAATAATAATAATAATAATAATAATAATAATAATAATAATAATAATCCCGGAAGAAGACCCTCTTTCAAAGAAGCATAATTAAAAGAAAGGCCGTCTGGATGCCGTCGAGTTTCTATTGTAGTTTCTCAAAATCTCTGAATGAGCTTCTTCGTAGCAGCAGGTAAATTAAATAAAATTGTCCAAAGTTCATTAATTCCTTGACGTTTCGAAAGTTCACTCTTCCATATTTATACCTGCAACGGGCTTACAGAAATTTTGGGCGATTTTTGACTGGTTATCAAAAAATGGGGAAGGGCCTCTTCCTATTGGCTAGAGTAGAATGACTCCTCAGGGAGAGTCTGGTGCCAGCCAATCAACACCTTGCATTCAGCCAGACTCTCCCAGATGAGATATTCTGCTCCCAGCCAATAGGAGGAGCCTCTCCCCAAGTTTGACAGACAATCAAAATTGATTAAATTTCTGTAATCCTGCCTGCGGGCGTGGGTACAAATATGACAAAACTATACCATGGAATTGTTCGCCTTTGGTAAATGGCAGAGAGAACTACTGAAATGTCAAAAATAAATTAACTTTTTGACAGCTGTTATATAATTTACATACTGTTATGAAGAAGCTCATTCGAAAGATGAAATTTATTATTATTATTATTATTATTATTATTATTATTATTATTATTATTATTACTATTATTATATGAGTACATGCATACTGAAAATCGGAACAGGCCATTAAAATGAAAATGACAAAAAAATAGAGAAGACCCATTGTCATATACAGATGAATGATCACGCTTATTAGATGTGTCAATTTTTATTCCCAAAGATTATCTGAATCAGATACGTCAAGAATAGAGAAACGGAGTATGAAACGCCATAAGCTCGAAATGCCCGAAAAAAACGAGAAACTAGATTTCTATTTAAATTTTCGTGACATTTCGGTCGTTTTCGTGAGATTCATTTTGAGTGTAACACATTTAGCAATATCCAAGAAGCTTTGTAATCTGACAGATATTAATTTTTGATATAGGATCCAATTATATTTTAGATTTAGGCTCTTCAGTATTTTGGTTTGCCTCTACAGTTTGCCAGATGCGTAAATTAGGGTTTCCCTCTGTTGAAAAGATAAAAAAAACCTTAGAATGAACCCTATTATTACATAAAATTCAAATTGTGCCCTATATTCTTCCTCTGTGTAAGTGACATAGTCTACGGGAACGACCTCCACGTTTGACTATCATTAACTCTTAAATTAGAATATACAGTAGATCCTGGAGCAATGTCTAAAAATAAAAGATAAATGAAAGTGATTGCCTTTACTTCTCTCCTCGTATTCTGCCAAAGTTATGCATAAAAAGACTTGAACATAATTTACTTGATATGTCACAATTATGACGCAACAGCAAAATCACTTAACCAACAGTAAAATCGCTCAACCATTTTCGCCTTTTTTGCTGGACAAGTAGACTCATATCGAGAGAAACTAAATCTATATTCTTTATGAAACCACATCTCCATCATGAGTTGTTCTGTCCCTTTTTTCTCTTTTTCTATGTCACTTCCTGATTCTTTCTCCTCTGTTCTTCTCCCTCCCTTGACAAAGATGCTTTGATACTGTTCATTTTTACAGCGACAATGACAAAGAAGGATTTGTCTGGCATTACGGGATTCCTTCTTCGCGGGTATTTCTTTCACGCCTTTTTGAAATCTTTAATAATGCCAGGGAGACATTTTCTTACTTTATGTAGCTCAGACACCTACAAAAAACAGATAAAGAAATAAACAGTAAACTAAATACAAGAAGGTAAAAAGAAAGTACGGAACCCAAAATAAGATACTGACAATCCTGGATCATCAAAATACCTTCATGACTTTCACAAACAAAGGAGCAAGAGGAAGAGAATTCATATATATCTCCTGATAACACCAATCAGTGAAGACAAGGAAAACCCTCTCAGTGATCCATCAAGATTCCTGGAATGAATGAAAATATTAGTTTTCTATCAAGACAACACCTTCCATTGTTCCCTGACCAAACGTTGTGTAACGCCAACAATGACCACTGGAGCGAGAGAATTGACTCGGGATTGTACGAAGTGACTTTCTGGGATTTTGTCTAAATTTTATGAAGAATTGGATTATTCTGGTTTTACTCGGATTACCATATTGCCGTAATGTATGATGACATGGAGAGTTGATGCCATTTTATCTTTAGAGACAGAAATGAGTTCTGAGTTCCCTCATAATCTGGAAATAACGTCAACTCGAGACCAGCCACTTGGCTCTAAAAACTTTAGTGTTACTCATGTTAATTATCATCTTCGTCTATATTTCTCAAATTCTTTGGCATTGTGGTCTTTTGTCTTAATTTTCATTATTTCAGTTTATCCCTTATTTGTAGTCAAAACTTGATAATGCCAACTTTTTCATCATTTCTGAAATGTACACACAGACACAGACACATATGTATATATATATATATATATATATATATATATATATATATATATATATATATATATATATATATATATATATATATATATACATACATACACACACACACACACACACACACACACACACACACACATATATATATATATATATATATATATATATATATATATATATATATATATATATATATATATATATATATATATTGATCACCAGTCCGTGTTTCTTCTCTATGAAATCCCAGATCTTTCCCACGGATAATTTTACCCACTCATCTGTAAGATCCAGAATATCTCACTGGTCAGCTAAAGTGCAGTCGCTGTCTTTCCCTGACGGAAAGACGTGAAGGTCTGCGGTCAGATTACTGACAGAGAGCGGATGTCTGTCAGTATTCAAACCAGCGACCTTCAGACCTTTGCGTCCATCGATTTGGTGACCTCTGAACAATGTGTTGAATTGAAGGCTCGCGTCTTTCACTTAGGAAGTGATCTCTTTGTCCAACATAAATTGATTTCTCTCTGGCATAGATGTCGGAACTATGACATTTCCTCTTGAGTAAGATTTACAATGAAAGGTGTTTTTCATGGTGTCTAGATAAACAAAGAACGATCAACTTTAGGATATCTACGGATGATTACCCAACCAAGAACTAACCAGACACAACGAAGCTAAACTTTGCTGTTTGAAGGTCGGGGGAAAGAACGTTTCACTGCTTCAAGTATGAAGTTAAGTATATCTTAGTTTTACCACACCACTCAGCTGATTAACAGCTCTCCTAGGGCTGGCCCGAAGGATTAGACTTATTTTACGTGGCTAAGAACCAATTGGTTACTTAGCCACGGGACCTACAGCTTATTGTGGAATCCGAACCACATTATAGCGAGAAATGAATTTCTATCACCAGAAATAAATTCCTCTAACTCTTCATCAGCCGGCCGGGGAATTGAACTCCGGCCCATCGAGTGACAGTCCGCAGCTCTACCGACTCACCCAACAAAGAGCTAATGGCCGTACGCACTTTAATAAACAATTTTCATTTTAGTTAATAGTATCGATTTTAAAATCATTCCCTGAAAAAATTTATATTTTATATTTTATCTACAGTTTAAAATCCAAAAAGAATTATAACAAATTTACCCCATTCATAATATGCTCACCGATGTAGCTGTGATTCGATTCCCTGCTAAATATTGGTGCATTTTTTGATGTGGAATAAATCAACTCACTCTGACCGTCCTTCATTATCTAATCGAGGCCCAGTCGCGCGGCAATCCCAGAGAAATTTTTAACTAAATATAATTCAGTTTTTTTTTTTTAACAATTTATAATTCGTGTTAATGGTATGGTAAGGCTGAAAATCTGTGCGCTATAGAGGCTATAGCCTACTTTTTTATATCTAATTTGGGCAACATTGTCTATGTCCTAAAAAAAGCATCAATATTTAAAAAAAAATAATAAATTACTGTGATCAGGGCAAGATGAGATTCTCTTTAATTAATTAATTTGAATCACTACGCAGATTTTTACCCCCATAAATTGTAGAGAGAATTTTCATCGAGTTGCGCCTTTGTGAAAACGTCATCTTTTTAACTGAAATACACAAGTCGCAAATTTATAGTATAGATGTATTTTATTGAAATATAAAATTTGAATACAAACTGGACAGAAATTAATCTTTGTAATAGCTTTCCTATTTTACTCGAATGGTGACATTTAGATGTTTTATTTAATAAAAAAGAGTGTTCTTTACTTATTTTCACTGTATTTTATATAATTATTTTAAATATAAAATATTTTACTCCTGGTGACTTGTAATAGTAAATAAGCAAATCATATTCATTCAGAAAATACGCCTAATAAAAGTAAAGATTAGGCAACGTTCTGTAGACGTAATGCCACACTGACCAAGTAATTGCAAAAAAAAAAAAAAAAATCCTTTTGAGTAAACGCTAAAGAACAGCACAGAGCTGGTAACAAGTCCTGTAAGCCTCCCATGAGAAATTAAAATCTTCCACTAAGAGGACTAATGGAACACAGATAAAATATATTAGCGATAAAACAACTTTTCAAAAGGCTTATGATACATCTTTTCGTGGGGTTTCTAGGATGACGCGCCCTGGGTGAGGAACCACGCAGGAAATACTTCAAGGTAAATTCTGTGAAGAAGTAATAAAAAAACTATGATACACTCAAGTAGGAGACGCACTAGGAGACAGACAAACAGAGGGACAAAAGCCAATTCCTCTGTGCAGTCAAATTAGGATTCGTTGATCAGACAACACATTGTTCTCATAACTATTCTATCAGCGTGGTGCTGCACTGTGTTGGTATTGATTTTATCGTCATCAGTCTCGATATTAGCGCTGGATAACTGAACATTTTTTTTAAATCGATGTCTGAAACAAACCAAAAGGACCCAGATGGTGAAATGAAAGCTAAAAGCATCACTTTAGTCTCTGCACTGCCCTCCTCCTTTCCACCCTCCAAACACAAACAAAAAATATGCATCTATAACACCCAAAAGTGAGAGTACGTTTTCCACTTCACTATCAAAAAGTGATGAAAGGATTGTTTTCCATCTTTATTACCGCCTCCAGTACGCCTCAAGTAGACTGCAGTATAACCTGTCTGTGGAATTTACCCTATCTGCAATTGCTCATTTATTTAAACATTTCAAAGGTAATAAACTCAAATTCTTCAATTCTTAATTGTTCTCTCTAGTTAACCCTGACATCTGAAGACAAAGCTTCGAAATCAACAACACCTAGTACTAGTACCTTTGTTGGTGCAGTGCCCCAAAGCACCATCCAGGAGAGACTCGATCCCTCACCCTCTCCCCATTCCCAAAAAACAAGTCCATTTCCAGAGAAAATCAAGCCTGAGAAAACTTTTATGCTTATTGACGCAGCTCGAGGCGTGACTTTGGTTAGATATGCCCATAGTTTCGATAATATAACTATTATCAACAACATCAATGTAAAAGTACAGGATTTTTATAAGTAAGTGGCCAAATGCGGAAGGATTTTTCCCAACATTATGAGATGTCAGAATGACTTTAGCAAGTCTGAAAGTTCTACTTAGAATCGTTATCATCCTGCTGAATTTGACCTTCGAAAAGATCTGACAACTGCGGAGATGAACTTAAATATCGCCAACGATATACATTTTCTAAAGAGCCTCTAGGATTGTATTCGGTTCAGTAATGCCTTGAAGAATCAAAAGCATAAACCCATGCGATATGAAATACAACACTCACTGAAAACTAAGTAACAACAAATAGAATGAAGAAAAACGAATTACAATGAGATACGGAATAGCACTTCCTCATAAACATACCGAAGCGTGTAATCATCGACTATTGACGAAGGCAAGATAAATAGAAGTTCCCTAATAACTTCAGTGATCAGAGCCATCTAGCGGCCATTCACAGAAGGAACGGAACTATCAATATGTTGATAATGTTGTTCCCTTAATAATAATATAGCAAGACACCACAGTTTGAGCATAGCATCACAGCAAGAGAAACGATCAAGAATGTTTCCTGGATCATCCATTAGGCATGTGTTCACCAAATTACAAAATACTTTACATCATTATAAACAAAAAATAGTTTTCTTATTATGGCATCCGACAACAATCCTCTCACGAGGGAAAGCTCCATCCTTCTTGCTTTTGACAGGTGGACTGTCATCTGTATTTACATCACTAAAATCATCACCAAACATTTCATTTCTATACGAACTTTAGAGTACGTTTATTTTTCCTGACCATTCAACTCCCTCCCAATTCATTAATAAATTTTCTGGAAAGTGAAATCACTGGATTTCCATAGAAACAAACTAAATTATATTTATTTACTGCTTTTTTATATTTCCATTCAGGCAAGAAACCATCGATTTAAAAAATTTATGTAAAAAAAATTTAAAAAACAAATACAATTATATTTCGAGTACGAATTTAAAGTTGTCTAACATTCCTTTAAAATAACACCACGTTGTTAATATTTAGTCTTTCCGAGTGACAACTTGCATTATACGAAGCTGAAAATTGTTTCCAACATCATTCCCACTGAAAATTCATCTACCTCAAAAATGTATTTCTGTACGTGCACGTTGAGCGAGAAATTGAAATTATATTTGCAGTGGCAAAACTGTTGGTAAGTCGTACATTTTAATGGTCAAAATGTATGCATATATTCTATTTTCAGCATTATTCACTGATACAGGCCAGTGGTATCTTATTCTGATCAGCTATAAGTGACGTGACGACACTACTCTCGTTGTATAAAATATAATGTGTATCTTCCAATAGTCTTTGTGCGTGTAACATTGTTAACTTATGGGAAATAGAATCTACGTTTAACCATATAAGAATGATCGAAAAAGACCGGGACAACATAATGGTTTTGTAACAAGTTCGATGCTATTGGGAAATGGCAAACATTACAGCAATTTTTCACGAAACAAGTGTATTAATCATTTTACAATGATGGCATCCCGGAATTGCTCAATAGGCTACTAAATTTATGATTGCAAAGCTATTTTCGTCATTTACTGAACTTATAAAAATAGATAAACATGGCCCTTGTCAACCACAGTTAGAAACATGATCATCAAATAAACTGGAATTGCTCTCAAGTCATTTTTCGTAATGAAGATAAAGGTCGAGGGAGCTGTTATAAACGACAGTCGTTGCATGGAGGGTAACGCATCTATCTTCAACGCAACAGGATAAAGTAACGAATGACCTGATGTGTAGACAGTATAATATCAAATGTTTCAAGAGTAGTATTTTCACTTCAGCTGACAGTCATTTAGCCACATCTGATGCTGAACCTGCCTCTCCTTCCTTCGTCCAGGTAACCCGGTTGCTCTCGGCAACCAAGTTGCAGGCGCCCAAGCTGCTCTGGACGGTCATCGGAAAGAGCCACTGGAAGAACTACCACTCAGACGTTCGAGGAGGTTCTTCTGCGGAGAACGATGGTTTTACCCGAACTATGAAATTGCTTATTTTCAATTACGACCTGTTTCCTTCTGTTAACAACACGTTTGAAACTGTTATATGTTTTTTTCAGAACTTTTTACTTCCATGACAGCTTCAATGTTTCAGTCAGATTGAGAAGGAGAATCGAGCAGGTTTTCGAAAGCTCTCGGCTGTATATATAAGGTATATATATTTCTAATAGTATTTACATTTACACCACCTTGGATTTCTTCACCATTATTATTATTATTATTATTATTATTATTATTATTATTATTATTATTATTATTATTATTATTATTATTATTATTATTATTCTCATATTGCTATGTTCATAGTGAAGTAAACAGCTTATTTTATCGTTGAAATTCTGTAAAATTTAGCAAGTTGCCATTCCTTTTGTCTGATGTAATCTGTTCCCTTTTTCCAAAGGTAAAACGAACTATAACTTCAATCAGTACCTAGGTATCAGCAAAGGGGTGAGGATAGCCAACTTTCTTTTTTAAAAATGACCGTGCTTAATGCTGCGTAGGTAATCCAATTATTCTTTTCTACTAATAGTGGTGATTTTTTTTTTACGTCAAAGCTGTCAGATCCTTGACAGTATTCCACACTGGACTGAATATTATCACCACAGACAACATGAAGCACAGCTATTGCATAATTTCATTGCTTTAATATTACAATGGGACTAATTTAGATTGTCAGTGATTATCTTACTCTAAATATTTAAAGCAACTTCAGATTTCAAAATTCACTTCCCACTTATTATCAGAAGATGGATTCGTTACTATCGAGGAAAAAACCTGAAATAATTCAATCATATGAAAAACTTTGATATCGCAAAAGAACTCTTCCCGAATATCAGTTACATTAGCAACTATTGCATAAGCTTTCCTTAGCAAGAAAACGCACAAACACAGAGGGATTAATTCCAACCTTTAAAATATGAATCCCACTGAACTGTGAAGTCAGGCTCACATCTCACCATACATGCTGAAATTATCATAAAACGAGAAATTAAATACTTTGATGAAATGGAACCCACCATTTTTATAATTGCTTGAGACTCAGACTTATGCAAAATTGTGATATCTGAACGGGAATTATATTGTGGAAGTCAGGGGTACAGAACTTCCCTCCCAAAAATCCTTAGCTGCGATTTCTTTTCAGAGAGAGAAGAAATAAATCTGGAAAAGGGGGAAAGTAATGAGGTCCTTACATCGTTTTTAAGCTACGGGAAGTTTGGACGTTTCTTAAGAGATTTATGCTACGAAAATCCTCAATTTCAGAGGGAGGGATTAAAAGATTGTTGACGCATATGGAGTGAAGCTGTTGGTTTATAACCGAGCCATAAATGCAAAGGTTCCTTTCTCTCTCTCTCTCTCTCTCTCTCTCTCTCTCTCTCTCTCTCTCTCTCTCTCTCTCTCTCACACACACACACACACACACATTCACACAAACAAAACATATTAAAACCTGACAAGGGAAACAAAACAAAACCAAAATTAAGACAAAAGCAATAGTATAAACTCTCTCTCTCTCTCTCTCAATCTCTCTCTCTCTCTCCAAACCTCTATAACGTGGAAATCCCAAAGGAAACAAAATCTTTGATATTATAACGAGAAATACCTGAAGCCGCAATCAGCACGACTCTCTTGAATGATGTGCTCACTGAAGAGACAAAATCATCTCCATGACTTGTTTGCTACAAAATGCTTGTGTTCAATACAGCATTAAAACATAATAAAAAGCGCCTCCATATATAAAGTCAAACGTCGCCCACCTTCTTTTTTAGATGATTTTTTTTCTTATTTCACTATTTTCATTGCGAAGTGTGACAAGGCAGTTTAAGTTAACTCTCGGGAGAATCAGGAAAGATTAGTTACGCTTTCTCGGTCATGTTCCTCAAGGGAGGAATGCTAATAATCAAAATGATAACGATGATAAAATGATAGAAGTAACGATTATTATTAATAGTATTGTCATTTACAGCAAGATTTGCAGTGGCAGTGGTATGAATGATACACAATGCAACCTTCGTTGTCATCGAAATATTTTAAGAGTTTAATTGGCTAAAGATCACTTGCTGTTGGTGGTAATTCAGTTTTGAAGTATAGCCTTTGTTGGAAAATAGATAGATACATGGATATATAGTAAGACCGAGAGAGAGAGAGAGAGAGAGAGAGAGAGAGAGAGAGAGAGAGAGAGAGTCACTAACACGTTCATCATAGGATTACCGAAACAAAAGTAATTTCAATTCAACTACATAACTATATTTGCCTTACAAAATCAACCATCTATACGATATATATCCTCTGTAAATTTCTATCATAGGTTGCTTCCGTATGTTTATTGAAATATGCCCAATTGAGTTCATTCTCGTAATCCCAAACTTCTCATACAAGTATTAATAAAAATATTTCATTCGTGTAAGATTTATTGCATAAACTTATCACCTATAAACCATTTTATTACCTCTTTTACTATTTCAGTCAAAGCCCTACCTTACACCTCCTCTGGATGCAATTTATTTGTATACACTGACCTTTGCCTTCAATCGCCTCTTTCACAAGCATCATCAAATCCACATTAACCCCTTCTACTAATGCATTGTTCAATCTCTCGCTTTTATCCTGCGCATTTAACAAATATAAAGGAAGTGTTTAAAGTCAGATGAACGATTTTATCTAAACAGTCTTCATGATCAAAGCGCTTTGCTCTCCTTTCCTCGATTATTCATTGAAATAATTTTTACGTTATACATATTAAAATGTTTTATCAAAGCTGCTTGTGTGAAATTAAATGAATCTTTTCAATTCATTTATAAATAATCTCTCGACATTTATGTGACAGTAACTTCATTCTAAATGCTTGACCATTTCAATATATTGAATTTAGATCAATATTCATAAAAGAAAATGATAAAAGCAGGAGACTCAAGGGAGCAGATCTAATGTTCATAAAATATGACTTGAATTTTTATTGTTTCCTTGAAATCTCGGCTCTTCTTAGGAAAGTTGGCGTATTTTAGCACCAAGTATTGAATGACCTTTCCCATTTCAAATTAATTAGAATTTAGTCTTCAATGCAAAAGAAGTTGAGCATTTAATTTCCCTTGAGAATGTATCAGTATATTATGAAAGACCTATTCATTTCCGCAAGTATAAAAATGAGATTTCATGACGAATTTATTTGTGTCACACAATTACTCTGAAATTAATTATTACAATACATGTTTTATATTAACCCTTATAACGAACACCCATCATTTTTCGTAGGTAAGGTAAAGCTTTGCATTTTTTGTTGAAAGTAAAATACAGAAAAGTGATAAAACAGGAAACAAATATATCTTTACTTCTTAGTTCACAATTCCTGTTATTAATGGCAGATGCTTTTCACTTCTACAATTTATATAATTTCAGTGAAACTGTTCCATCTGACATAAATAAATGAACGCATGGTGCGTTCAATATTACGATAATACAGAGGATTTTGAACTGCATATATATATATATATATATATATATATATATATATATATATATATATATATATATATATATATATATATATATATATATGATAATACAGAGGATTTTGAACTGCATATATATATAATATATATATATATATATATATATATATATATATATATATATATATATATATATATATATATATATATATATAAATATATATATATATATATATATATATATATATATATATATATATATATATATATATATATATATATATATATATATATATATATATATATATAGTATAATTATTAACAAAAAGAGCATCCTGGCAGAAGTATGAAATAATATACTGTTCTACGAAATCAAAACGAAATTTCCCTGTATTCCTGAAGCCCCGTTTGAACTGCAATATACCACTGAATGCTACAGCATGACTTTTAATTAGAACATCAAATACGGAATGCACTAATGTCCTGATCAGTAAAATCACACCCTCATCGGAAGGGAAAGCTTAAAACTAACATGTAATCCGAGAACGTCTTTTCAATGACACATTTTGTAGGATATGATCCACTTCCAATGCTTTGATTGTACGGTTGACACAGAGTTTGGAATTCATCATTATTCATATTATCATTCGGCTATGTCTTATGGCTTAGAGTTTCGTGAATTATTATTATTATTATTATTATTATTATTATTATTATTATTATTATTATTATCAAAAATACATTTTCTTTTAAAAACAATGGACCAAAAGAACATTAACTTTTGTAGTATGCTTAAAATATTCTTCACATGCGATAAATGCTCAAAGAAAGCAGACATAGAGAGCAATAAACAAACACGAAATAATGAATCTTAAACTATTATGGGCCTGCGGAAGCCTTGAGCGTCCAAGAGGAAGGCGCATGAAAAGGAACAAGTTGAAATGTGGCAGTAAAAGATTCAGGCTGGATCTAAAGGATATTTTCTTGAGATCTTCGTCTTTTTATCTCTTTCCTATCAGGGGACCTCCTATAATCTAACACCTATTGCTTTTTGTCTCAGACCTACAAAATGTCCTGGTTGGATGACATTCGCGTTGGTCTATAAGGATAGTAAATTCCTGATTTTAAGGCTCTGTGCCCTTCAAGGATACGAAATACGACGATGAATATTAAAAACGAAAAGCTTCTTTTCTCGTGAACTCAACCTTTCGACGAATTGACGTCTCTCTCTCTCTCTCTCTCTCTCTCTCTCTCTCTCTCTCTCTCTCTCTCTCTCTCTCTCGTCTAGAATTTTCTCCTGTTTCTGTGCCGTAACCAGATGCGTCTGAATATCTACTAATAGTGTTTATATTCTGCTGCAAAATACTTTACAAAGAATGATGCTATAACATAACAGAATGTTTAATTCCCCAAATAATCCTCACCTTGAATGCCTTTTGGGAAGCCAGAAGAGGCGATGTTTGTCATCGAGATGATCTTCCATCGGACCATGCGCCAATAGCATTAACAGTAGCTGGTGCTGATATAAATGTCGATAATATTTTGTTAAGAGCAGCGTCACTTGGAGGCCATTCAATTGAGTTGAGCGGGACTGCCGGTCGCACGTTTATCAAGAAACCTGTTAGGTTTTGTAACATAGATAAGCAGAAATTTATTCGTGATAATTATTACTCCAACTGATATAATAGATTGTAGTGATATAAATATCTTTGCTGAGAGTGTTTCCTCTTCGTTGTATGATTGCGCAAGGGGGAGTTTGTCCCGTGAAACAGCTGGGGGCGTTTTGGATGATTTGGGCCGATGGGAGCGGCTGCTGAGTGACAAGGATGACTCGAGTTTGGAGGGCGATTGACTGGAAGGGTAATTTTGAATATGGCTGCGACGATTTTTGTCGTCCGACTGATGCGGAGTTTAAACATCACTTGGAGAGTATTTATAATCCTCGAAATATTCTTGATTTATATGAAATTGGTAACACAGATGTTACTATGCCTGTTTTAGATGGTTGCACAACTCCTCACGAAGTAGGAGTTCAGATCAAAATTTGAATCTAATAAAGCATGTGGACCGGATGGTCTACCTCCAGGTATGCTTTCATTGTTACCAGCTGAGTGGGTATTATGTCTAGTGTCCCTCTTTAATAGAGTATTTGTTTCTGGCCTGTACCCACTCTCCTGGGTCGCAGCTAAAATGTTTGTGATTTTTAAGAAGGGAAATAGAGCCGACCCTAATAATTATCGGGGCATAAGTGTCACCAACGCCATTGCCAAGCTGTATGATATGGTTCTATATAACAGATTATAGCAATGGTTTAAGCCATATAGGGAGCAAGCAGGTGCACAGAAGAAACGTGGTTGCATGGAGCATATAGTTGCACTACGGTTGATTATAGACATAGCTAAAAGAAAGAGAATCAAATTATACGTCACTTTCATAGATTTTTCTAAAGCATATGACCTAGTGCCTAGATATAAGTTGTTTTGTGTTTTGAAACGGTTGGGTTGTGGGGCAGTAATGCTTGCATCTTTGATTGCAATGTACAGTGTTACCGAAAGTATTGTTGGCTCAGCAGTAATATCATCTACCGTAGGTGTAAGGCAAGGACTGGCCACTTCATGCTTTCTCTTTATTATCTATGTGAATGACCTGATAAGAAATGTTAAGGAAGAGTGTCACCCAGATGGATTTCTCCGATGGTTACATATTTTGATGTTAATGGATGATACTGTTTTGATAGCAACGTCAAGAGAGACTATGATTAAGAAATTGAAAATTGTACATAAATATTGTGATGAATACGGTATGAAGATTAATGTAGGAAAGACGAAATTCTTTGTAATAAATGGTAATGTTGATGATAAACGATCAATATGTATTGAAGGCATGGTTATCGATCATTGTAACAATTACCTCTATCTCGGGTCACAATTTTCATCTGATGGATCGGTGAGCACAGCTGTGAAGGAGCATGCGAAGGCCAAGTTATGTCTTGGCGGCTTCTTCCAAAATCTGTTTTACTACAATACTCGTTATTTTTTTTTATAAACTGGAAATGAAAGTATTTATACATTTTCACTCGATAACTTTCGGTTTCATTCATTTTACCATTTTTAAACATTTTAGAGCACTGTCTGTAAAAGAACGCACTGCCTAGCTGAGGGCGATTTCTGCAACACATTTTGGAGCAAGGTGATGAAAAATATGACTTCTTCCTCCTCGTGGAATCGTTGAAGGTTTTGTGACATAATCAGCTTTCTACCTATCTATTTATAAACACACAAACACACACTATATATATATATATATATATATATATATATATATATATATATATATATATATATATATATATATATATATATGCGTGGGTGTTTGTTTCTATAGTTTGCGTGTATCTATAGTTAAAGGTACAAGCTAAGCCTAAAATATCAACAATTTTATTAAACTGACTGTTTGTCTTACGAAATTTCAGTGTTTCTTGTTTTTGGATGAGTTTCACCTTCCTCCGGCCTCAGTATTCGGATTATTTGCAGAATAATCGGAAGTTCGGTTTCTCGATGACAGAGAATTCGCGAGACGGAGGCTGGAATACTGATCAAAGGCCGTCGCTTCCTCGTCAGTCTTAGATGCACATATTCGATGTGCATATCAACGACGCTTGCCAGTATGCAAGGCATTGTGTTTCTCATGCAAATTGTCTTCCATCAATACACAACCGACCTATTATGTGGTCCTTCCTTGATGTTTGTTGATATGTACGTAACCTCAAAGTTCTTTTATGCAAAGTGAATAAATAGTATGTAATTGTAATAAATACAGTGGATCTTGGGTTTTACTGTGAAAGCGTATCCAAAATGTGAAGGAATCATGAAGTTAAGAAGTCACTGTGATTTTTACAATTATATACCTAACAGGCAATCGAGTTTTCTGTACAGCCTCTACAGCGTATAATCAAGGCCACCGAAAATAGATCTATCTTTCGGTGGTCTCGGTATAATGCTGTATGAGCTGCGGCCCATGAAACTTTAACCACGGCCCGGTGGTGGCCTGTCCTATATCGTTGCCAGAAGCACGGTTAAAGCTAATTTTAACCTTCAATAAAATAAAACCCACTGAGGCTAGAGGGCTGCAACTGGGTATGTTTGATGATTGGAGGGTGGATAATCACCATACCAATTTGCAGCCCTCTAGCCTTAGTAGTTTTAAGATTTGAGGGCGGACAGAAAAACGTGCAGACAGGAAAAAGTGCGGACGGACAGACAAGCCGGCACAACATTTTTCTTTTACAGAAAACTAAAAATGAACAATAGATTCTAAACCAGCAGTATATTTATCACTATCAGGGGTGATCAATACCTTCCGGAAACTGCACCTACTTTACAAGAAGGCTCTGTCCTCGGTTCATGCAAGAAAAAAAATCACTCCTTAACTTTAATATACTGTAAACCCCAACTGTCAAAAGAGTTTACATTCATTCCAATACCTTTGGTCGTGGTGCTTCATAAAATGGCATTCACCTATTACTCCAGAAGGGAATCTAATGAGGAAAAACCCCTCTGGATACGCGAACACTGTCTTGGCCGAAACTAGCATCATCTCAGCATGACAGGAGAACAAATCAACAGTGAAAAGAAAATGTTTAATACCCAAATAACTGCAAGTAGCCAAATAACAAGAATTAAAAGGAAGCAGTTACCACCAAATGTAGAAATCATAGCCCTCAATAAATGGCTAACCTTTGTGAAACCGTATCTTCAGGTATCCTAACCTGATGTCATCCTTTGTGAACAAACAGAATCCCTCGTAGAGGGAAGCAACGGCAGAGGAACGTGGTATGGAACTAAAACTTGACAAAAACCCTCAACCCAAGATCTGAAATGGAATGTATTATCCTCAGTGAGTCAAGATTTAATCTTACAAAGATGGAAGGCAATTTAGGTACCTGTACATACTCTACCTGGATGTGTATTTAATTCGCTTAATATATTCAAACATATAACTGATGAAATCCCGTGACAATCCAAATATAACGGAAGTGGAAAGTGTAATGTGATTCCTATAGACTTGGAGTCCAATAGTAACTTGAAAACCAGCGCCTATTTCCTTTTACAAGTTCAACAATAACTGGAAAAATTTGAATTTGTGTTGGTAAAATAATAGAAATGAGCGACACTCATATCTCTAATTCAAAGTGATCAGGTTCGCAAGTGCAGCTAATTTTTTACCGATTTGAAGTTCCAGGAATGAAATTTTAATTATTATTATTATTATTATTATTATTATTATTATTATTATTATTATTATTATTATTATTATTATTATTATTATTATTATTATTATATTCATTTAGAAGATGAAACCTATTCATATTGGAACAAGCCCACAGGGCCATTGACTTGAAATTCAAGCTTCCAAAGAATATGGTGTTCATTAGGAATTAGTAAGGCAAGGTAAAGGGACATGCAGAGAGAAGAGAACCCACTTTATAAAAAAAAATAAATAAATTAACAAATAGATGATAATGTATTAAAAAGAAAGGAGAATAGTATTAGGGTAGTAATGTATTGTACGTTCGCTTGAACTCCTGAAGTTCCAACTGCACGACCTCCGCTGAGAGGCTGTTCCACAGTCCAGCGGTGTGAGGAATAAAGGACCTCTGGAACTGAGAAGTTCGACAGCGAGGCACATTTGCTGCATATTGGTGCTGCTGTTCAGTGAATCTGGTTGCTCTCGGCAGGTAAAGGGAATCAGGATCAATTGTGAATGTGAAAGAAACGCTTGGTTTTCTAGAGAGCAGAACTGATGCAAATACTGTACTATTTTATAAACATTTAGTTATAGTTTGCTGACAGAAGGTTTTCCTATCTAAATGAATGAGAAGTCCCCTCGCTACAAAATACGAATATCTAAGAGCATTTTATAGAACGTGTTGACCTTCATTAACTAGACACAACCAGACAATCTGAAAACGGGACGAATACGAGTCAAATGTGTCGCTTTGCAATGAACAAATAATACTTCTGTAAGTAAGCCACGAATAAACAGTACAAGAGAATAACGTGTATTAGTTTAAAGACAAATATGAAGACTCTTAGGGTGTGTCCACACTACAGGAAACATGCTATAAACACACGTCATTAAGGCGTTGCATATACATCACAAACAAGTTAAGAACAAGTCAACGACCGGAATTGGAAAGAGAACCATTGGCAAATGCTGGATAATCGCATGAAGTAGTGGTTAGAACTATTAGTAAGTTGTTGACATGTATTCAACTTGCCTGTGATCTGAGTGCAATGAGTTACCGACGTGTGTTTAAGACTCGACGAAACCAGAACAGACATTTTTTATCCATTATCAAGTTCATCAATTCTTCCTTTCTTCTCTTCTGCTTAGCTCCTTTGGGTCTGGGCTAGAATAGTGTACTAGGTTTAGGTCCTCAAATGGTTTAGTCCTCAAATCGTAACGGAAAAACAATCCTGTGATACAAGTCTGGCTATTGCTAATAGAGAGAGAGGGAGAGAGAGGTATATACACAGATGTTCAAGAACAGCTGGCTCAACATTAATAATACCAGGGACATCAAGGAAAAGACACTGTGATGGTTTTGACCAGTTTATTAGGGGCGACGGCGTTTCCCAATACCAAATTGCATTTTAAAGGTTGGAAATGACATAAATAAGAAAAATAAAAAAAAGGAACATCACTGCATACATAAAAACAAATAATAGTATCCAGTGACATAAATACGATTACTCTAACCAAGGTAAAAAGAGTGACTAAAAATTAGAAAAAAGAAAAGGAGAAAGAACAGAACACGATGTCAACAAGGCAGTCAAGCAATAAAAAGCTGTGTAAAGGAATCCTCGTCATTCAATGAGGGAACGGTAGGTACCGCTGAGATGGATTCTAAGGCAGTTAATTCGTCTCTAGTATTTTGAGTGGAGGCGATTATCTTGAAGTCTTCGGGATCAATATGCGACCCGCACTGATTTTAAAAAAGGACTCCGAAATTTTTATGGCTAGTTTCAATGCTGAGTCCCTGTCTACCAGTGTTCCTGTGGAAGAGACGATCAACCTTATTTTATAAAAACTCTTTCCTTCTAAAGATCCTATATCTAATAATTTTAACAAACCTCTCCATAAACAGCTTTTGAATTTGACCGTGCGAGACACGGCCTTCGTTTTTAACGGGGTTTCTACAAACAGGTGGAAGGAATGGCGATGAGTATTCCACTCGGCCCTATTACTGCCAACATTTTTATGAACTCCCTGGAGGAGTCTCCTTAAATTTTTGTGCTATAAATTTCCAGTTTTTATTTCACAGAAGGTATGTTGAGGATACGTTTGCTCTTTCTGAACATGAGTTTGATTCGGATATGTTTCTTGATTTTATTAATACACCGCGCTCTAAGATTAAGTTTGCTGTCGAGAAGGAAGCACAACCATCTCCTTCCTTCATAGAATTGCGAGTGCTGTCATACAACCACATAATGATATTGCACATTTACAGTTTTCGCACAAATTTCTATAGTTCTTGCTACTTTAGCTTTAACTTTATCTACTCTCCTCCACAGGACAACTACGCTGAAACCTTCCTGGGGTCTGCCAGGAGGAAATCGAGTTCTTGGGGCATTTCTTTAGAATACTGTTTCCCGACAAAATATTTCTATAAATCACTGATGAAATTGCTTTACTCAAAAGTGAAGGAGCTACAGTCGGTGTATATTGCTCCTAATGAGTATATACCCCTTTACATACTTAATAACAGTTTTCTTAAGAGGGTTATTGATTTATTTAATAAAGAACTAACTGCTGTAAACTTAAAAAAACTTAATTTAAAAATTCCTCTCACTCTAAATTTGCCCGGCTTTGACTTCCAACATTACTTAAATATACGTGTTCCAAGTGGGCACTGGGAACTTACGTTGGATGTACAAAGAGACTGTTCCAAGTCCTAACCTGTTGTCATCAGGGGGTTGGCTTTGGAGGGAACTGTAGACTGTCCAGGCCTGAAATATCATATACGCATCATCATTCCCTACAGTGCAGGTCACAATGACCCTGAAGACAATAAGGTCACCGTCTCCGCTCAAAATATAGAATAAGGAACTACCTTATAATCCATCTTGATAACAATTAGCGTTCCTTACTGAATACCCAGGCTGCCTCTGCACAACCTCTGATTGCTTAACTGCCTGTTTGTTTACATTGCGGTATCTGTACGCACACCTCTCTCACGTTCTTGGTTTTCATTTCTTGCCGCTTTTTACCTTGGTTCGGGTGGGTCTTATTATATGTCACTGGTTTTTATTATTTATTTTCATGTTTCAGCGACGTTTCTTCTTTTAGTATTCTATTTGTGTCATTTCCAGCCTTTAAGATGCCATCTGTTACTGCAAAACGCCGTCGGCCCTGTTATACTAATCAAAAGCATTACAGTGCCTTGTCCTTGATGTCTCTGTTGAGAGAGAGAGAGAGAGAGAGAGAGAGAGAGAGAGAGAGAGAGAGAGAGAGAGAGAGAGAGAGATTATGCTAATTATGAGGTGAGTAAACAAAAACGCTTCGCAAAGACGAAAAACAACCCTTTACAAAGCCCATTAATCTAATATTGCTTAACAATTGTCAAGAAAGCACAAAGGGAGTAATACTGTATAACGCAATGGCGTGATTAAATTCCCCATCCTAAGTCTATTTCCCCAATATGAGAGGTATTATGATACAGAACTGAATGAACTCGTCAGCGATAGCGTGAAATGTAGCATTTCATAACGTGATGTTTACGGGGTTTTGGATCCCTCAAGTTCCCGCGAGAACGGATTATGAGAAGTGATGTGTTTGAATTTCAATCGGCAGTCAAAGGCTCTGAGGGAAAAGACCACTGGGGAAATCTCCGTGAGAGTTTGCTCTCTTTATCTGGTCGTTTTGCGACCGAGCAGCCACAATGACATCGTCAGCCTCCTTGAGTGTTGGTTTCAGTTCCAGCAGTTTGTCGTGGGACAATTGGGTTTGGTCTCTACAGAAGGCCCGAGGTTTGACTCTCTTGATGGTATAGTAGTTGTTGGTCTAGTTGTGTGTATTTTGTATAGACTTGAGGATGGCAAAACGTTTATTTATCTGTTAAAATTCTGGATGAAAGTTTTCTCCGTTTAGAAAATGCTAAGCACGATAAGGAGGTTTAAACTGAGATAACATAATCTATGTTCTTCTTTCTCACAATTATTTTTACTTGGGTACTCCTTTTCCCTGTACATTTACATTCTTCGTAACTACTACAGTTTCTAGTTACGTCTCCACAAATCAGTCTGGTAACAACTAAGTAGTCGGTGTCATAAAAGTTTGGTGTCTTCAGGAGCCAAATCGACACAGTCAGGTACTATTTTCTCAGGATGGCGCAAAGGACATGTCTAAACCACTACCATTCTCACTAAGCTTATGTACACTCTCACATTCGTATGGAATTTCAATCAATATGCTTTCCAAGCCTTATTTTTTAGCCCATTGTTCGGTTTACCTCCAACTATCTCAAGTCCAACTACTTTTGTTCCAGACCTTCTATCTCTCTATATCATTCTCTGACATTTTTTCTTCTTCTTCACCCAAATTTCGTATTATACAATCCTTTTCTTATTAAAAATGTGTACAAATTTAATCAAAATATCTTTTAATAGAACAGCATATAAATCTTGAACTTCGGCTGTGAATTTAAAGAACACGTATGACCATCCTTTAACCTTTGTTGTGGTGAATAATTTCTTTTCTTCGTATCTGTCTAGTATATAAATAGACAGCTTGATGGCCTCTTAAGATAACTGAAATTAAGACAAGAGAGAAAAAAATACTGTTGATTACACTTGAAGGAATTTTTTCTTTATTTTAACTTTATACTCAACATAATAACTATAAAGTGTTCCTCTCCGACATCGCTTTCGCCTACGACCCGTTTTGTATCTTCAATAATAGTTATTGGTAGTTGGACTCTTTAATGGGTTCACTTAAGCTTCATCATGTTAAAAGTTAACCATGTATTTAAATATTGATTTGCTAAAGTAACTCTGTCATGCGTTATTGGCGAACTGATATTTCTGCAAAGCGCTGTAACATTCCAATCGGCTCCAAACAAATGGCGATCCTTTACAAAGTCGGTATTGTCATCCAGCAAAACATATCACACAAGCCACACGTTTCCCTAAACCTTTCGACAACCTGCATCGAACATTTGTTAGGGGGTAATTCCCTGCTCAAACTATGCATTGGGTTTTATAACTTATATATACCTGTTTTCTTATTCCTCTTCCAGCGTGGGAATCCCAATGCTTAAGAGATCTGGTTTGTGGATTTTATAGGTTTCTGCCGGAAAATTTTTCGATATGGTATCTGGGAAATGAAAGAAATGTGGAAAATGTAGTCAGTCTGAAAGTTCGAAAGTAAAAAGAATTAGATATTATTTGGTATCAGTGCTATTCCGCCGTAAATGTACCCATTTAAAAGCGTGTATGTATAACAAGAAGGAGAGATCCATACGTTGATGTGTGTCATTACAAAAGATCACAAAGAAAGAGAAAAAATCAGAGACAAAAAGCGAAGAAATACGTAACGGCAATGGCATTCAAGAATCTTAAACTAACTTAACCTGTAGCATCATGCAATAACTTCATACTGAAGTTTACCTTCGAATGAATATCAAAAGTAAACTTCATATTTAGTCTATTATAACCCTAGAGACCATGACACCTATTCTGATGTGTAATCGAAGCACAGGCACTGTAGCATATAATGTCTAAATAGAGTACACAGGGTAAACCGAGCTTTGCGAAGATTTTCCACAGAATGCATCATATACAAAATTGTATAAGCGGTTATTCTTTATAAAAAAAGACGTCCCTATAAATAAAATAATTTCACACAGCCTATGATCAATGCCACTTGTGAGCAAACTTTTAAACTGGCCATATACTATCAAAGTCTAATACACAGAAAATTACTAAAGTGAAGAAGACTAATTAAAAATATGCTGTAGACTAACAGTATAACCTTTGATAGCAACCGAAACCTTAACCTTACATTCTATTACAGAAAACCAACTCTAAAAGCTTGTCACCTCGTCATGAAAAGTCACCCCGCACAAAATAACTCGCCCCTTACAACAGGCTCATCACTTGTCTAGTTTTGCTTGTCCTCTCTCTACTCGCGCTGCAGAGCGGGAAAGCACATTGGACCAACTCCAACTACACTGTAAGAATCAACATCACCCAAGATAATTCAAACCCCCTTAAGACAACTGTTTGTATAAAATACTCAAATCTTTTGCAAGAGCTGAAAACAGATAAATAAACTATATACTGAAGAAGCCTTAATCATTTTACATAATGCAGTAAATGTTAATTAAAAAAATTGATAACTTCACGAGTATTGTAAAACTACGTGTACACCAAGACGACTGAAAATCACTTCGATTCTCAAAGGTGCAAACTCAAGATTAGCCAAAAAATCTAAAAGATCCTTCGGCACCAGCATTATCACCATTAATTGATAATATTACCCCACTCCAGCATGCCAAAAGTATACTGAACACTTGTTTAGACCCATTAATATCTCCAGTTTCCTAAAATATTATTCCTGACACTACCGATGAAACAGACGCTTCATAATGTTGAAGCAAACACAGGAAACTTCCCACAGAACAGCAGCATCATTATCACGTTGGCAACCTCAGCTGCATGGACGTTTACTTTTCTAAACAACAGTAAATTGTCTTGCAGTATATTCTCATTATCCACAACTCTCTTTGAGATAATAATATATATACAGTGTCACATGGTATTATATTTCGACCTCATTCCTGACCTACACTTTAAGAAATACTACTTGATAATGACACCTCAGCCACAGATGTCATGGAAAACACTTTTATAAATTCCAGGTAAAACCATAAAAAAACCTACAGATAATACTGGACAAAAATCGATATTTCTGAATAAAATTTGAATCATTTCCTTACTTCCCAAACAGTGACTTTAACTTGAGTCTTTCATTGGTACAAAACGTCGCATCAGTTGATCTATTTACCTCACGACTTCAATTCTGCGCTTCCCGGCCCACCTCCTGCCACCTGCCTAAATCCTGTCCCAATTCTTTCACCCACCACATCACCACCACTGCAATCTTTCTTTACCTTACACAGTAACTTCAAGTTGCGAGAAGATCCAAAAGCAAGTGTGATTTAGCAGACTCACGAGACAATGCAATGTGCAATGTATTCATAAAAGAAAGCCTTAAAAACGGTACCCGAGACTTCGAGTCCAATTGACCTAACAGCTGTGAAGAAGTAGAGGCCTCGTTTCCAACTTCCATTGGGAGAAACGTATGCTACGGCAGGCATGACCGAAAAGAACAGACACTTTTCACCCGCAAGGCCTCCAGAAGACTATTTAGACCTAGGCTGTTATCGTTTTTATATAGACAGCTGTAGCACAATGAACACGACCAGAAAATCATTTATAAAAATATGAGAATACTAGTTTTAACAACTTTGCGTAATACGACGGTTCTACTGAGATAATGGCTAAATAATAATATATCAAATGTGCCTGAGATTTTGCAGATCAAGGATTTAAAAGTCTGCGTTTGTTCTTATTCGTATTGTTACAAAAAGAGACAGGTATATATGAGTTTTAAGTAATTTATTACAATTAAGGTATATATATTTTATATTTAGCCTTCAGTTATAACAAATTTATTCTCAACTATTTTGACATATTAAGTGGCCATCAAGCCAGTTTATCGGAATGTAGAGAAAATAAAGATTTAACTTCGACACGACTCACAGAAATCAAGTGTCAAATAACCTTACTGAGTTAAGGAGATTCGACCGACATTAAAGAAACATTGAAAATAAAATTAATAATAAAAAGTCGACGTTAAGGTAAATATATATATATATATATATATATATATATATATATATATATATATATATATATATATATATATATATATATATATATATATATATATATATATATATCTTCTTTCATGCGCTCTTGCATACAGCAAGGATGTTTCACAACAGCAATTGTACCTTATTTAACCCCTTAGTCCTGTACAAATCATTGTATTATTAACCTTTTACTACTGTTGACCTCGTTTAAATCTGAAAAGGCGAACAAATATAGACGAAATATTTGATAACACGAACTCTTACCTCCTGTCTCCTGCTATGCAATGTCTACTTCATTTGTCTTTCCCCTTCGGATTCTATTTACAACTGAATTCCGCCATCCGATTTCACCCTTAAATTTCTTTATCACTTCATCGTAAAATGAATCTTATTTCCAGTGCTCCACCAGACTTTTACAGAGCTAACAGATAGCAACCTATCCTTGCATACTTTGGCTATTGGTTTTGGTTTTTAAAGCAGAAATAGTCCTTTTGCAGTTTCGTTTGCAGCAGGTATATTGACAATCAACTTCCACGTTCGAGGCAGTTCTGCTTCATGCGTGATATTCAACGTATCGAGACCTGACCTTTTTTCCGAACTTGGAAGAACAATAAAGAAATCATTCTTCAGGCGTACAGTATTAACATCATCAGGGAACTACTTACTGCATTTTTTAAAACAAAACGTCGTTTAGCTAGGTTCATCTTCTGAATAATAATAATAATAATAATAATAATAATAATAATAATAATAATAATAATAATAATAATAATAAGTAAAAGTCGACCCCAATCTCCAACGTTACCCACGATTTCAAAGGAGAGTTCTGCAGCCTGTGTCTTCTATTTGTTCACTCCTGGAGTTCTTTGCTAAGATAATGTGGAAATCGTCTTCACGACTGTCTGGATGTTTTCCTATCGGCTCTGCAACCTCTTGGAGTTACGATAGATTCTCATGGCTATAAAGAGCCAGCGTCAAAGTGTTCCGACGATCAAAACCAGTTTCAGACAATACACTGTGATCGTTTGAAGTGAGTAAACAAGGCCGTCTAACAATGGGTGGAGTTTTCATTACAAAATGACTTGTATATACTTTGTTATCTTTATCTTGAAGCGCTTTTGAAAGTCCTGGGAGTGCGACCAACGGCAACTATTCCTTATAATTTTTATTTTCTCCATTAGTTTCTTCTTGAAAACGAGTCTTCCCGTAGTTCCATGATTAATCTCGTGTCTGCTCCAGCATACTCGTAATGTTCATCACATTTGAAATATCTCAAAGTTTCAGCAATACAAATGTCCCGCAGGATTATAACACCAGAGGAAATAGAACAAACACACTTCACAAAGTCAAGATTACACCGTCACACACACCTGACCAACTGAAGCTATAACAACAGGGTTAGATTGTTATGTCGTGGTGCGATTGTGACGTCATACCTGCTTGCGCGCGAACGATTTGACTGAGGAGAATGCAATGCAATATAATATTTAGGCCAAAACCTAGGCGCTGGGACCTATGAGGTCATTCAACGCTGAAAAGGAAATTAGAAGTAAAGAAGGTTTGAAAGTTGTAACTGGAGGAAAATGTGGCAATTGCTAAGACAAGTGGAAAGTAAGATGTAAGAAAGATATAATGAACGGAGTAAGAGGAATGAAAGGGGTTGCAGCTAGGGCCTGAAGCGACGCTTCAAAGAACACAGAGCCATGCCTACAGCGCGCCGTGTGAGGTACACTGAGGGCAAACCCTCTTACGGAGAACTGAGGAGAAACTCCAGTTGTACGCGAGCATTGCATTATGCTTGTCTTGAGGTTTTATGTTCGTTCCTATTTTGATACTTGTCACTGATGGACTGTGCGTTCAAGTGTATGATAATTTTTAAAATATTAGGTAACAGGCATTTACTATGTATACAACATAACTGTACAATTAATACCGAATTAAATATCTGCTTATGACAGTATTTAATGAATTAGATGTTTTAAGAAAACGACTTCGCCACATACACACACACACACACACACACACACACACACACATATATATATATATATATATATATATATATATATATATATATATATATATATATATATATATATATATATAAATCATGAAGCTACAAATGTCGCAATATCGAAATTCATACCTCAGTATATCTCCGTTGGAGAATTGTCGCCGAAGGGGAATTTATATAAGTGATAAATGAATTGGAATCGTGGGGACACGAACCCGCGACGAAAGCCTATTCAGCGACTCCAGTTGACGTAAACCATTGAGCCTCTCCCCACGATTCCAATTCATTTATCACTTATATAAATTCCCCTTCGGCGACAATTCTCCAACGGAGATATACCGAGGTAGCGTGAATTTCGATATTAAGCGACATTTGTAGCTTCATGATTGTATATAAATCACGGTGTGATAAAAAAAATTTCATATATATATATATATATATATATATATATATATATATATATATATATATATATATGTGTGTGTGTGTGTGTATATACATACATTCATATCAAAATAGCCATACAACTTCAGTTTACTGTAGACATAATCTACTACTCGTGTTAGGCTTCATTGAGTCAGGTTGGTTTAGATTTCTAATTCTTTAATTTACAATATACAATATACCAAGTACTAGCTTTTGAAAACATACAGGGTACTGGTGCATCTGTATCTGATGAAGATGCTTGTACTTGGTAAATTTAAATTGTAAATTAGAGGATCTGGAATCCAAGCCATACCGTCTCATTGAAGCCTTACACAAGTAAATAGTAATATATATATAATATATATATATAATATATATATATATATATATATATATATATATATATATATATATATATATAATATATATATATATATATATATATATATATATATATATATATATATATATATATATATATATATCGTGTTTTTGGTAATTCTTAAGGCCGAAATCTCTCTGAACACTTGGTACTATTTAGCCAAAATCTCTTACATTTATTCCATCTATAGGAAAGTGTCTATCTATATAAATAGCCATATTCTGTAAAAATCATTTCTCTGGTCTCAGAATATTGTCCACATTCATTTGGTGCTTTTAAAATTATCTGAAATTTATCAAATTTATGCAAGATAATTTTATCAAATTTATGCAAACTACAATGTGATGGACCTGAATCTCATTAAAACAGTTTGCTTAGCTCTCTAACATTACGTGATTTCTTGGAAATACATTCACACTGCCTTCATTTGAAATAATCTGCCGAGGACCTCCTGGATTGCAGTACTGCTGCACGAGAAATTGTAAGATATCTTCTTAATGAAATGGTCGTTAAATCATAATGATCTCATAAGAGGACTTATTGGTTTCTCTGATGAGACCAACTCTGGTTGTACTCATTCCCTAACTGCGTTACAGTTAATGTTTCGCTTATTTGCAATTCAGGAACGCAAGTCCGTCATTAATTCCATCCAGATTGCTGAATCGCAGTTTCTTTACCAATTTAAATTGTTATGAATAACGTCGTCCTTATCGTAATTATTTTCACAAATATTTTCATAAAAAGGGCTTGTCTGTATAATTCAGTCGCAGGACTATCCGACAACATTCCGTGAAAAGGAAGAAGGAATGTTTTCTCTCGTCGAGTGATAATTCCTCGTAACTGCCGAGAAGAAAGATATATCACAGAGTTGTAACGGGAATTTAAGGTTACAAAGTCAGGAAGAGACATATATTTTTCGAAAAAGTTTTTGTCGGGTTATTGAAGCTTTACAGAAACTATCTAACAGGTTCCTGAAGAGTCATAAAAAATACTTATTTATCAATTCAAGTACTTACAAGTCACAGATATACTCATTTACTAAATTAGATTCTTGAAAAGTCATGGAAAATATTTTTTGTAATATATACGTTTATACATACTTTTCTCTTCACAATCCCCAAAGAGACAAAAACGAAAGTCACGGACAAAACAATTACTCGGTATTTTTCACAAAAGGAGAGTTGGTCTGTGTTGCTGAAATATGATTTTTTTTTTTATACAGAGCTGCAAAGTGTTGGTTCAACAACTTCCGGAATTTCCTCTCACCCGGAAAGTGCAAAAAATTAATGTCAAGGTAATTTTCTCCTGAACTCAGCAACGGAGGAAATGAGATATAAGTTTTAAGGAAAAATGAAAATTCCTCTTTTAGTTTGTAAATCCATAATATTGATATTTAATATATTTTACGAACACCATCAGAAATACGGAACGATAAGGGTAGACTAATGAACTATGATTATGATGAAATGAAAGATTACATTATATATTATTACAGCAATAGGAAGTTAGTAATCATGGAATTCTTAAATTACACGAATATCCCTTATTTCAAGCACATAACTACCACATTAAAACAGAAAATGGAGAGGTGTTTTACACACGTGATTCTAAATTAAATTACATAATGTAATAATTCACTCACTCTTGACAAAAGGCCTGAAATAAAGCTGAAAAGACTGCAAATAAAAACCTATTTTTACTTATGTTTTTTCTACGTCCTCTTAAAAACAGAAAAAAGTATTGTAGCAAAGTGCAAGATGCATTGTAAAAAGGCCATTTCAGCTACATTTCAGTTTTCAGAGACGAAACAAAATCCAACAGTGTTTTGAGAAAAATTACAAAATTTGTCTTCATTAAAACACACGGTAAATAATA
Organism: Macrobrachium rosenbergii; assembly: GCF_040412425.1. NCBI lineage: Eukaryota > Metazoa > Arthropoda > Malacostraca > Decapoda > Palaemonidae > Macrobrachium > Macrobrachium rosenbergii. The sequence continues at coordinate 4,469,962 of NC_089785.1, read as the reverse complement.
AAAGTGAAAAACTGACACCGATAAACAATGTGAACATATATTGATTACTGTAAGTTTTAATGTGAAGAACAGAAGGAAGACTATGAACTGAAACCAAGTCACAACAAATTAGCGTAATGATAATCGAACCACCACCCTCCCCTCCCCTCCCCCACACATTCAAGTTTTCCACGGATGAGGGAAGAACGAAAAACATGACAAAAAATGAACAAAACTAAATTAAGGACAAAACCACCACCTAGAAAATGTCTACAGCATTACAGAAAAGGAAAAATCATGTCCCTAACTTAACGGAAATAGAAAAAAACAATATCCACAACTTACGGGAAACGAAAAAAAGGAACCAAAAACGATAAAACAAACAGGGCGTAATAAAAACGTGCATACAGATGAAAACACAAAAGAATTTATGAAAGAACCGGGCAAAATCCCCGTAGGTGGCGACCACCCTATCCCGGAGCCAAAAGCCGACAGAGACACCGGAACGTCATGTCATCCGGACTTTCAGCTGAAGGAGTTTTGATGCCACAAAGAGAAGAAGTCGGCATGAAATCGTAGGTGCCCCTGTGGTGCTGCGAGTTCCAAGTCTGGAATCCACCTGGCCAGGAGAACTTCTTCAGTCACTTCCTCTTTCGGACTCCAACGGTTGCAGCAGAAAAATATCCATAATTTCCAGAAATAGAAGTAAGTCAAGATGTAAATGTGGCAGTTACAACAAGCATCTATTCAATGTAACGGGTATAATTTTTTAAATAATCTTGCAAACTGTATTTGTTAATCCTATAAAAAACAGGTAAGCACTCAGTGAACAAGTAAGGTTTTTCTCAGTGGTGGATGGAACTAAGGAAAAAAGACACTATGGAACACCATGGCCTTATCAGTTATTTAAATTCCCAGAAATACAGTAGATTTATACCAAATACAAGAACAATGCTGAGACCTGCAAAAGGTTTTCATAAACTGAAAGAAGCCACATCAGGAGCACCATCGCGTCCTCCAAGTTTCCAACTTATATTCATCATCTGTTATAATTTACCTTTTACAAGTGTACTTTCTGTATATAAATATAAGAATTTATTAGTTCTATCGGTTATTAATGGTGACTGTGTCCAAATGTTCCTTTCATCTCTCTTGGTCAATACTATTTCGTTACAATAATTTTTTCAGCAATGCTACAGATCAAGCTTCGCAGAGCCTTAGTAGCAACAAGGAAGTCTTCCAGCTTTTCAATCTAGTATTTCAGAAAACATATTCTTTGGGACACTACCGTCATCCACTCTTCTACGACAGCCTAAAGGACAAACTTTTGTTCTCGCTTCTTCTGAAACAAGATAATTTGTCCGGAAACCAGAGGAATCGGAAGCAGGAAGAATGATTAGACTCGATCCTTACTTTGAAAAGGCCAAATAACTGCAGAGGACAGAGCCTTCATAGATCTCCCGTGTGGCGCTTGAAAAAGTAACAAGTACTCAATTTCCCTTTTGAAGGCTGCGAGAATTGCATTACCTTATTTTCGACTCGGTTCCAGATCTAATGGAGATCGCTCTCGGCTGAGGGAAATGTATAAAGGAGGACGCTTTCGTTTTTTACGCTGATTAATGAAAGGGAGCCTTCATGTCGAAAATACAAAAACTTTTTTCGAGTTCAGTACAGAAAATAAGACAATGAAATAATCGAAAGAAGTGACCTTTGTTCTTTCTACCTGAAAGAGACCAATTTTTACTCCGAGAGGTAACAAATATGTTGACGTGGAATAGCTCTACACAATAGCTATTATGAAAATGTTCAAATTCGGTATAATGGACTACTTAATATCTGCTAACTTTTTTCGTTACAGATACGATCTCTCTCAAAGAAAACGAGAAAATTCTTGGAAATGGTCTCGCGAAATTAAAATTTTAAACGAAATAAAATATTCCATGATTGAATAAGCCTGTCAATTCTCTCTTTCTCATTTATCCTTCGACACAGCGACTCATAAACATTCGCTACTATTCTTAATTAATTAGAATCCCCAAATATTTCCCAAGTATTTTAGTCTCTGAAAATAAAATTTCATTACTTGATAAGATTTGCACTTAAAACGCATTTATTCTAGTCAGTCAGCCAATTCTGAGATATATTAAAATTCAAAGGTAATTTGTATTTATCCTATGTATACAAACCAGAGCCTCCGATGTAGGAGAATTCATCAGCGCCAGCTGAAACAGTTGTTGATACTTGGTGACAAGGTAAAAAGGTAATTAAATGCAGGTCAGGCAGGTGAGTGGGAGGAACCCCACGATCTACTCACCTGCCCTAATCAGGAACTTTGTCCTTCGGCATCACGGACAAAGTTGGGTGTTTGAGGTGGGATTAGGACAGAAGGCTCTCGTTTGCGCATCTCTGATAAATAAAAATTACTTAAAAAAAACACTGCTATATATTTGTTCCAATGTGAATACAAACCATCGCCTTTTACGTAGGAGATTCCTCCTTAAGTGGGAAGGTGATCTCTTAATTCATTGGCTAATTGAATCTCCACCTGGGAATGCTATGCTCCTGATCACAATAATAAACAGTGGACAAATGGCTGCTGTAACTTGCTATAAAATCTGGCACAGGGATGCAAGACTGACAGGGCCCTGAGCCAGAGTGAGATGTGAGATGTACAAACCCACGCTGAACAAAAAGCACTAACATATTTGTACAATATAAAAATTAAAGGATGTTTCAACCTGGTAGTCAGTGGATTACAGCTAGACGTCTCAACCACGGTCGAAGAAAAAGCACTTAACACTCTAATAAGGTGTGGTTTGATTTTCCCAGGAAAAAAATAAGAAATATCACTTTACCATTCCGATTCACTAAATAATGACCTCAGTAAGGAAATTCCCATTCCAACTCACTATTTGGAATCGATTCCTTAGTCTATATTACATTTCCCAAGGATCCACCAACTTCAGGTTAATCAATTTAACATAATGAATTCTCCAAATTATTTTCTTTGATGCTTTATGGATGATCATAGCACATTACCTCAGTTATGCATTAAAATAATCGCATTCACTACTTCTCCCATCTCAAGGAATAACACTTAAAAGACGACCACTCTGGCGTATGTGCACCATCTGGTGAGTATAGAAAGAACCACCCTCCTTATCTTCTGTGTCATACAACTGAGGAACTTCGGAAAAGTTCGATCAAAGGACGTGGAGATGATATATAGAAAATATTTCACTACTGCACACCATCCCACGGTTAAGAACAAATAAAAATCATCCAGCCTAAGTTACCTAGAGTAACTTATGAACTTTTTACGTGACTAATTAAAATAAATTGAATGCACTGAAATGTTTTATCTTTATTTTTATTGCTTCTTGGGTCAGACATCTGTGTGCATTGGACTATCTAAATAAACTGCAATGTTAGGCCAGGGTTTGTGGTAGCATAGCTGAGGCTGCTACATGTATACTTCTATGACAAACTTATTATTCAATTTTTATTTTTCATAGCTAAGAAACCTGCGGTCTTAACGTAAGGATAAATTCTTCAAGCGCCAGCTGGAAACCGGTAAAAAGCATATAAAATTTCAATATAAGGAATTCGTGGCAACGGGGTTCGGCCAATGGATTGAGAGAGGAGGCATCTGCCCACCTTCCCTCACCCACAATGCCGTGACACATTCAGTTTCTTCCAGTCAAGGTAACCAAGTGAGGGGAGGTATAAGGTGGGCCATATATGTCAAAACCGCAGGCTTGTTAGCTATGAAAAATAAAAATTTTATTTGTTCATATGAGGAACAAACCAGGGTCGTTAAATTAACGTAACGATAGACTCACTTTTGGTGGGAGGAAAGAAAGTATTGAACTGACTGGAGGTTCAGCACACCTGGGTCCACTTCCTGTTTAAAAAAGGTTAAAGGAAGGAGTCAAAAGCCTCTGATCTGTGAGATAAGGGTTATCAGACAGCCAGACTGCTGGGCTGATATACAGTGAGAGGAGCCCTGTAAACGAAGACGTTGAAGAACTTTATCTGTAAGACAACAAACCTATGTTAACCACCAATGCTGTTTGTTATCATTACTCTCTCCCCTTGTTAGAGAGAGGAAGGACCTGCTTCTGTTTTGATATATCCGTGTATGAAAACATATTCAAACAGAAAGGCATTCACTCACTTGTATCTAACCAGTTCCAGCATATGATGGATCAGTCTTCTTACTGCCCGCCGGTAGAGAAGAAGGGAGGGAGGGAGTGAAACGGAAAAAAGACCAGTCATCTCATTCATTCTTACTGTCACCCCATCATCTTAGGTAAGGTACAATCTTTCCCGTTGTGTAGCTCACCAAGTGAGCAGCCACCACCGGACCCAAGGAGAAACTGTCCAAAGACCTGTGGGGAACGTCCTGTAGATAGAAGGATGTGAAGGTGGTATGACGAAGCCAAGTACCAGCCTTCAACACCCCATGAATAGACGAGTTCTTTTTGAAAGCGAAAGATGGTCCTAAACCCCTAATATCATTTGCTCTTGCATGCACTGTATTAGTATCTGGCGTGATGAAGAACTGTAAGCATGTTGAATAACTTCGCGAATCCAAAATGAGACGGTATTCTTGGACACTTCCTTCTTGTTCCGACCTGTGCTAACAAAAAGTCTTCGACACCCCTACCTGAGGTGACGAGTCATTTTTAGATAACTAAGCAGTGCCCTGACAGGACATAGGATAAACATATGTGATCCTGAACGGAGGGATTTTGGGTCTTAGCCACGAATTCCGTGACAAATTCGAAGGATACGGACCACCTACACACACACACACTCTTCTTCTTCTTCGTTTTAACGTGCTTTTATACCCATTTTTATATGGGGTAAGCACGGTGCCTTCTTTGAAGGACTTTGATTTGGCGGTGGGGTAGGCCGTAACCTCGACCGGCTGCCCTGCCTGACATATAACGAATGTGTACATGTATGCATGTGCAATATATATATATAATATATATATATATATATATATATATATATATATATATATATATATATATATATATATATATTATATATGTATACACACATGTATGTAAATGTATATGGATATTTGTACAGTAGGTATATGTACATTATATATGTATACACACACACACACACACACACACATATATATATATATATATATATATATATATATATATATATATATAGATATGTTTAACGTATATATATATAAATACATATAACATATAAATATATATAATATATATATATATATATATATATATATATATATATATATATATATATATATATATATATATATATATATATATATATATATATAAAGTATCACTGATTTTATTATATAATATCACCTGAAAACATTAAGATCTGGATTTGAAGTGGAAATTATAAAACTCTCCTCAGTCCCAAGAAATGGAACTGGGATGTGTAATGACAACAACCTGTCAGGCAAGTCCCACAGTGCTGAACTAATCTCCATCTTAACTGTTTCCAGCCCTGAGATGCAGGAAGTCACTTTGAAATCTTCAGTAATTTTAGCTTTCAAAGGTTCCCAAGACAAAAAAATTTCCTCATACCCTTGCCCTTCTCTAGTTGGTCTAATGGAAACCTTCAAGTCTATTATGTTTCTCTTCAGACCCTTGAACTATCTGTCACTCAGACACTTCCACGAAAATAACAATCCACCGCCTTTCTGTTCTCAAACACTGTATTCTCAATACTGATATGAATGCAGCCTTTGGACGAGACATCTACTGCGGTGTCTATGTAACTTCGAGATACCACTGAGTAGCTAAAAGTTTGCCCAATCAACGTTTCATTTTCTGTTTCCATTCAAAGCACAAACACCGCATGGCAGAGGCATCAGGCAGCTACAGGAAACTAACCTCAAAGCTATTCCCTAGCAAGGCCTCACTGAAACCTCTCCTAATTTGTTCAATTGAACAGAATATAGAATTTAGGCCACATGCCAAGCACTGGGACCAAAGAGGTCATTCAGCGCCGAAACAGAAATTGACAGTAAAAGTTAAAAGGTGTAACAGGAGAAAAACCTCGCAATTGCACTGTGAATCAACTGTTAGGAGAGGGTGGAAAGTAATATGAAGAAAGAATATGAAAGGAGGTACAGTACAAGGAACGAAAGGGGTTACAGCTAGGGGCCGAGGGTACACTGCAAAGAATCTTAAGTAATGCCTACAGTGCCCCGTACAAGGTGCACTAACGTTACTACCCCTCTACGGGGCTCTCCTACTTAGTGCAGGTTCGAGGCTGACGCCTTGGAAGGTTTTGGGTGACATCAAGTAACCCACCTGGGTACCTGCCATTGCAGCCTAGAGCAACTGCCCACCCATGTGCTTTGCAGCGTTCACCTGTTCGTCCCAGAAGCAGGATAAATCACGTGACCCAGACCACACAATGCCCCAACAAACATAGCATCGAATTCATTGTTTTCATTTTGATTATCCGAGTAGGTCTCACAGTACTGTATTATTCATATCTTTAAATCATCAATACTTTATAAACACCTGTTGACACTTTTAATTTATCCTCTGTAAGATGGACATTATATATTACATTGAATATTATTGTTAACAGCAATATATGGTTATTAGCCCAATTATCTTGAAACTGAATCGGCCTGGGAGGTTGAAGCAACAGATCGGTTTCCTCGTCACTTTTGGACCTCAGGATCTCGACTGCTACATAAACAGATTTTGCCATTATAAGAAAATGTTGCTATGATGAAATGCTTAAAATTATTTTACGGTAAATTATAGAAGTGTACCAAAGTTCCTATACGATGGCAACATTTAAACCTGCAGACTAAAAAACGGAGGTCAGTTGTTAACAGATCATTAGCGATGCTTTGACAAAGACTTCTTTTGCAAAGGACTAAAAAATATAATAAAACGAAAAGTTGCTAGATAATCCCATAAAAATGTTAAATTTCCATCGTTAAAAAGCGCTTTAGATGGAGCTTAAACCTTCTGTTTTTTTTAATTCAAAATCGAAGGAAACTAAACAAAAGGAATGGCTGTTAGCCCTTCTACCAAATGCAATGAAGGAACCACCAACCAAAAGACGCCCCATCCCTTCCTGAAAGCTTTGAAGAGAAGTTTTTAACCGAAAATTCTCGAATTCCCACTAATAATAGAACAAACTCATTCTCAAGACACCAGAAAATTTTGACTCTCCTTAGCACCAACAAATGATGATAATAATGATTATGGTGCTTGTTTTTAAAAGCAACACAAAAAACGTAAAAATTTAGACCTATAACAATAATGAAAATAAAAACATATGCATTGTCCGGCCTCCCTATTTTGAAGACACATTTCCTATAAATAATAAACATTTTTCATTCAAAATGTTGCCAAAACAAACGGGAAACACTACACACCAAATACGACAGAAATCGATAACCACCCAGGGACACACAATCAAAAATAAAGTTATTAATATAGTATTTTGGAGCCTGCCACGAAAACCAACTCTCAACCTGCACGATCCCGGGAACTCATAGAAAAAAAAAAACATATTCACAGCCAAGAATAATAGTAAACGTACAAGAAATAAAGGAACACTTACGCCATCATCTGAATCGTCAAAGTTGGCGGTGATTTGCTCAAAGACTTTCTAGTTTTATTTTTCGTGGCACCGGAGCCCAGTTTCCTATAAAGGCACTTTTTTCTTTATAACACTCATATGGGCCTCCCCTCTATCCTCCATAGCTGTCTATAATGCCTAGCTAATGCTTAATTACAAATATAATCTGCGAAAATTGTGAGAACTTAAACGCACTTGCTCAGTAAACGACAACTGACCGCAAAGTGGGAAACGCAGGTTGGGGCCGAGTGGCAGGGGCGTTACCTGATGACAATTTTAATTTTGATTTATTCTCAGGTAACTACTATTTCAATATTGAATGCTTCATATAATAGAATTATAGTTTTAAAAATTAAATGCAAAGACAGTATTATACTGATAACATTATATTAGGGTTAATATTTTCCCAGACGAATGCTAGCACTGCACTGTTTACTTAACGTTACACAGACTAGTGGCTGGGTAATACCAACCTCTGATCAAGTTCCTACTAATAAGCAAACCAACAATAACGATGAAAATTGCATAAAATATATAGATAATAACTTTTATATTGATACAAGTAAGTATTAAGTTCATTTAATACCCAAAATTATAATAGCGATAAAATAGGAATGACCAGAGAGCCATTACTGTTGGCATTCCTTCCAGCTTAGTGACAAGAGGAGCACGTGGGACGGGACCCGTAGAGGCGATAATACACTTTTCTCACACTTGTCTGTCGTCATGACCCCAATTACCAGGCCTTCACTTAAAACTCTCAAAAAGACTCAGTTTTTGGTCCTACAAAATGAATACTCGGCAAGGATTTGCTTTCAAATGTCACAGACTGTTTTTATGCATATTCAATGATGCTCATATATCATTAGAACGATTTAAAGTTTATTTTCCTTACGATTATAAAAAACCATCGTGTTGTAAATGATACTATAACCACTGGTCGTATACTGTCCATTATTCGGTGCTATTGAGGGACTTATTAATCATAATTTGTGAACTGACACAAAGAATGAGGGAACTGCTGCATTCACTCGTTCTCTCAATCCTCAACGATTCAGGGGCTGAATTCGCAGGGAAATGGATGATCGAAATGACCAAATTCAGCCGCATGAATCATATTGAAGTTAACGAAGTTCTTTTTCTTTGGGCGCGATTTACGTGAAGCATATGTTAATGAATGTGACAAAAAATATGACTGTTGATGCCATCAATTTTAATGCAAACAATTTCTGTTATGGAAGTGAAAGAAAATGTCAGCATTCTATCACGTGAACACCTGCCAATACTGAATGCCCAAATCCTAGATGATGAAGATGTCCGCTGAAGCTGAAGGAGTAATTCAGGACTGCTTGGTCTGAGGTTGAAGCGAGATCTCATGAGAGAATAAATAATCATATCATTTGTGTTTCAAAGGATAGCCGGCCATTTACCATTTCCTCAGTTGCTGAAACAACTGAGGAAATGGTAAATAAAAAACTGGGAGAGTAAAATTACCATAAACGAAGAATTACGTATTATTTAAAAAAAAAATATATATATATAGCAACAAGCCCATTTGAAGTATATATGTTTTTCTGTTACCATTATCCTGTCACCCGCTTTCGAAAATGAAAATCTCTAGGAACACGGTAATAATTCTCATATCTCGTTGTTGCGTTGATTAACCTTATCATATCTTAGGACCAGATTCTGTCTATTATCTTTGGCAACCAAACCTTAACAGCTGCCTCTGGAGATCAGCCTCTTAAACCCTGAGGCATTTCAAACCCTGATTCAACTCGCTTGTGAGTTCTAGGTTGAACGGGGCTCCTTGCAGCTTTAAAACAGAGACAGTCGTCCTGTCTCGTCTGTGGCCTTGTTATCTGTGCTGTGGTAGAACTGCCAGCCAGCCGACTTTTGTCAATGCCTCTGACAGGCCACCACAGAGAACAAGAAGGTCAGGAGAGAACGTTCGTTTCCCTTTCCGTTCCCGCATCGATATTCCGCTGGTGTATGAATCTAATATTTTTTCCCGGGCAATGCCTCTTTCTTTATGACTCCGGAATAAACAAAGAAGAATAGTTTTAAAGCTGAAAGCGTCTTGGAGAAGTGTTTCTGAGAGAGAGAGAGAGAGAGAGAGAGAGAGAGAGAGAGAGAGAGAGAGAGAGAGAGAGAGAGAGAGAGACTTTTGTTTCATGGTGTTGATGTTGCATAACGAACTTGGTTTGGAATCCGTGAGGATCTAAGTCATACTGCAGCTGTAAAAAAACAATTATGCATATATTTGATTCTTCGCTTTGCAACAGACTTCGGACACCAATATCGAAACTGTGGTCTGCGGAACATGGTGGACATACTGAATCCCTTTAAATTGTGGTCCTTGAATGTAGTGGACGAACTGAATCCTATCTTTAACTGTAAGATAGGGCAGAGAAACTAAACCTATTTTTTCGTTGTCTGACGGAAAAGCAAAGCAAAAAAGCAAAGAAAAGGTCACTTGGAACGTTTAGGTCAAAACCGAGAAGCGGAACTGTGTACCTACGGAGAATTTATATTTTGCAGAGTCCAGGAAAACAAAAAAAAATCTGAATTCATTAATGCTGCGTTCGTGTTAACCTGAGGCTGAAAGAAAAAAATGAGAGAGAGAGAGAGAGAGAGAGAGAGAGAGAGAGAGAGAGAGAGAGAGAGAGAGAGAGAGATTTCTTTTATTTTTCTACTCTGCTGATGGATAGATTCGAAACAAGACAGCTCTGAAGCGATACTGTAGCCCCTTTTGCAAAGCAAGGTGAGTTTTCTACATCTATGGTCAGCGTATCAAAGTATAAAGCTGTGTGTTTGTGTGTGTGTGTGTGTGTGTGTGTGTGTGTGTGTGTGTGTGTGTGTGTGCAGGGGCGTCATTTAGGGGAGGGTGCTGGGAGGCAAATGCCACCCCCAAAATCAAGTTCCCCCCCCCAACTTGCCCCTCACCCCAGATTTCTTCTCAACCATACAGACTTTATATAACTTCAATTCAAACAGCAACTCAAGACATTAGCTCTTTGTTAAATCACAGAGGAGTTTGGAAAACAGGTATTAGAATTAGAAAGAACAGTTGCAACAGATGAGTATTTACAAAATTCGTGTTCGATATGAAGCTATGCTGGCAGTACTAAATTCTCTATCCGAGTCAAGTAATGAAGCTTCTATGGAAGCATCTGGCCTACAGTCAAGAATGGAATCTTGGAGATTCATAGTTTGTCTGTTTGTTGCAGAAAATTGTTCAAGCAAATTGTCTGTCAGATTAACTTCAAGAGAAACGTATATCTACTGTTAGGACTGTATATCTAATCACGACAACAAAAACAAATCTGGTAAATATGAGGGCTGACAGAGAATATGAGAAGTTGTATGATGAGGCACAAGAGTTTGCTAGACAACTTGAAACTGATGTACCAGAGGTAAGAGTCACAGTGAGAGAAACTTGCAGCAAGAGAATAAACAAACATCAAACAGACCGAAAGAGTGTCTCACAACCAGTACACTTGGGTAGCGACAAGGGCAATTGGTGTCTTCTCAGAACATCAATTTAAAAGAACATTTGAAGACAGAGTTGTATTTGCCAGTAATGGATAAGTGCACTGCCGAATTTGACCGCAGGTTCAGCAGTAACATAGATTTATTTGAGTCTCTCTCTGCATTTCACTGTCAATCAAAGCAGTCCCTTGTTGAGGAAAAACTAACTCTGTTCGCAAAGCATTACAGTCCACACATTGATACAGTCCTCTTGGTTTCACAGATTCATTCTGCAAAGGTGTTCTTAGAACAAAAGGAACAAGAGGACCTAATCGATGTGCTCACTGCTCTAAAACCTTACCAGTTGCCTTTTCTGAGTTGTTAACTATCCTTAAAATTTTGTTTATCATTCCAGTTACTACTGCTAGCAATGAGAGGGTTTTTTCTGTGTTAAAACATGTAAAGAACAACTACCTGCGAACAACAACTGGGGGTGACCGGCTATCTTACTTGTTGTTGATGGCCACAGAAAAACATACGGTTAAGTCAGCTGATCTGGAAGAGCTGGTGAATGATTTTGCTCGAATGAGACACCGTCGGTACCCATTGGTAATGCTATATAGGAATGTAATTAAAAAATCTTAATTATTCTATTTTGATTTTGGTACTCAAATTATCAACATTATTACTTTTATATTATTTTATTTTCATTATGGTACTCAAATTATCAACATTATTTCTTTTTATTTCATAATCATAATATAAATTCCATTACACTAATGATGCAGTTGTTTCATAATGTTCATTAATTCCCGGCATTGCCAGCCGACGGTACTATAATTTGATTTATAAAGTATATTTTCATTAAAATGTAAAAAAAAAAAGTAACGTTTTCTTTTTAAATGTGCAATCATAAATATATGAAATTTCTCGGAAATATTACGTTTCTTGATCCTTGTCTGTCTACTAGCTACCAGAGATGATGAGAGAAATAAACAGTAGTAGGAGTATATAATTTTTGATGAAATACTTGCTCATGTGGCTTCAAAAAGCACATAAAATAGATCAAAATAAAAAACACCCAGCTGATTTGGCTCACTTCGCTCGCTAAACCGTCTGAAATGAACAAAAATCCCGTGTGTGTATATAAGTGCATGAGCCACGTGTTTAATACTTGTGGATTTAAAGGAAAGCAAGTTGATTCAATCCAAATTTTCGAAACTGATAGCAGATCCTTAGAAAATTAGTATCAAAAACTCTTAAAATCGTGCGTTTATTTTTTCCAGGATCGTTCATGCAAGGAAAAGTTTTGTCGGCGTTGCATTACAGAAAAAAGTGCCCGGTGTCTCAAGACCATCACTCTAGACCTACAGTTTCATACGCTGGTCAGAAAAACCTTTGGGCGAACTACGCCATTGGCAACGTAATATTTCCCCAAACTTTCCCGCTGTATCGGCGAAGTTCCAGTAAGTATTAGCATTCATGACCAACATGGCTGTGGGCAAACTTCCCTCTTTAAGAGCAAAAGTTTGCAAAAAATGTCATGTGGTAACAGACTGATTTTGGATGCAACTCATTCATAATGAAAATTATAGGATATAATGATCATGATGATCATAACAATAATAAATTTCCATGGATATTATTTCGATAATAACAATGAAGAGAAGAGAGAGAGAGAGAGAGAGAGAGAGAGAGAGAGAGAGAGAGAGAGAGAGAGAGAGAGAGAGAGAGATTAGTTCAAAATAGCATCACATACTGTAATTGTAATCTTATTGACTTTACTCTTCCTGCATTTTACCGATCTGTTCATTACCGGAAAATCTTCAGAAGACACTACTTGGGGCCTTCATATTCCCAAACACCGCTGAAGGTGCCTGGAATATTATATCTACCAGATTCAAATCAAGTTTTTCCAAGTACTTTCCCCTGCTCCTTTTCGGCATTCCAATATTGTTAATACGAAGACAAAAGGAAACATATTTGCATCAAACATTCCATATCGGGTATTCATAATTATTGGATAACTCGACCAAAAAATACATCCGGATACTCTGATTATTAAGTTCATTCTTCTTGTTCTTGTCGAGTTTCATTTACTCCTCCTCCTCCCCCCTGCATGACAACGTACTCCTTCGCATATTTACACTTTTATTTTCGTTACTCACACTCCTTATTCATCCACTTTCATACCTCCACACGATTATTTCTTCCATTCCGCACCTGCTTTTCAAATATCGCTTTTCCCTTTGCCAAACCTTCTGTCTCATTATGCAGCCTCTGACTTCTGTCATTCTGATTCCGACGGCGCCTTTCACCCCACAAGACTCACTTCAACCACTGACCCGGTCCAGGAATATCGCCAACACATCAGCAATCTTACCCTTAGGAGGTGGTGCACCGTAGGCATTACTAGAGGGTGTTTGCAGCGTCCCTCCGGCCCCTAGTTGCACCCACTCTCTGACCTTTGACTTTAACTCTGTTCTCGCTTCCTCTCTTCCGTCTTGCTGTTCAGCCACTCCAACAATTTTACTTTCTTGCCAATTCTTAGTGACTTCCCTCTGCCAACCCCGACATGACACCTTTCTGTCTTTCCTAATTATTTCTTTTCTGATTCTGATATTTATTTTTATTTTGTATATATATATATATATATATATATAAATATATATATATATATTTTTTTTTTTTTATTTTGTCAAAGTAACCAAAAAGAACGTTTAACCCTTGATGCTGAGCAAAAATGTTCCTAAGATTTATGCTAAATTTAAAAGCAAAAATACAAATGCAACCTGCGCTTTTTATTCGGGATATTTATAGATGGTATTTCTCCCAAATGCCTGAACTCATCTCGTTGACACAGGTTGCCGAAATCCTTGGGAGGAAGTGTGTGTGTGTGTGTGTGTGTGTGTGTGTGTGTGTGTGTAAGTTGTGGGCAACAGGGGTGGGGTGGGGTGGCTGGCAATTAAAGGGACCATTACGCATACACTAACTGACTCATCAACTTTGCACAAACGCCCCTCACACAAATTTCACGCTCTTTTGTCAGTAAATGCGTAGTTTATGCAATGTTAGTTCAAAGTACAAATATTGAGCAGGCTTACTTTACACAAGGCTAAGTACTTTCCTTAAACTGGTCTGATTTAATAATAACGTAGCCATAAACCATATTTAGTTTGATAGCTAAAGGAGAATTATAATTTAAAGAAGTGAAAACGCATCATCTGTTTTTCTTTTATTTTTTTAGGATTTGAACAGTTTTTTTAAGAGTTATAGAAATAATTATGCAATTACTTGTAGTTTAAATACAATTCTCCAAATAAAAACTTCTATAGTAAAATAAATTTATGTTAATTATGCTCATAAGTTACTGAGTATACTTTAACATTTCTGGAAATACATCATTATTTACGTGAAAAAATGAAAAAAAAGTGCACCCATGATCTGAAGCTCTTGTGTGCAAAAAATGTCAAGGAATAATTGATGCAATTCTTTTATTACTCTCGCAAGGACATATTCAAGTTTTTTCTACAATTAGGTGACTATTTTCTCCAGATTTTCAATAAATGTTATATTACACAAGAAGCCCAGTATCTCATCACTTTACGTAACACTTCTCTGAATCTTGCAAAAGACACATTCATTGGCATAAGCGAGTAAGACGAATAATTATTAAATGCCTACAATACACAACATGCATTTACTGAAAATGAAATGCGCCTTCTGCAAAAGATAAATGACGTAGGGCTAAACACTTATCATTTCTTTTTAATCTTTCAAGTGCTCGAGGCAAGTGATATATGACAAGTGCTCTTCACTGTGAACAATTTAACAAAATATTTTTATGCAAAGAGGAAAGTTGATTTCCTAACCATGTAACAGTTCTATAAAGGATTTTAACTAAGTGTAAATACCACATTAAAATCACAATGAAAACCCATAAAGATAGATGTAATAATTTATCCCCATGTCACAACAGTCAATTTTTTCAACCTCAATGTGCCGTCGCTGCTGCAACATAATTTATTATATTTGTTAATTCTTCGTGATTTGTTAATGCTGCACGATAATGTTAATTTTTTGCTTTGCAATTTATTGCTGTTGATGTGCGTAAATGTCTATTTTCTGGATGAGCTATTTCTTTTATCAGTTCACTCTTTCCATTTTCTAATCTCTATAGTTCATGAATAATAATAATAATAATAATAATAATAATAATAATAATAATAATAATAATAATAATCTCGGAAGAAGACCCCCTTTCAAAGAAGCATAATTAAAAGAATGGACGTCTGGATGCCGTCGAGTGCGTATTGTAGTTTCTCAAAATCTCGAATGAGCTTCTTTGTAGCAGCAGGTAAATTATATAAAAATTGTCCAAAGTTCATTTATTTCTTGAGGTTTCGAAAGTTCACTCTACCATTTGCAAAAAGGCAAATGAAGCCACAAGTACAATTATATCATATTTATACCTGCAACTGGGCTTACATAAATTTTGGGCGATTTTTGATTGGTTATCAAAAAAGGGGGAAAAGGGCCTCTTCCTATTGGCTGGGAGTAGAATGACTTCTTAGGGAGAGTCTGGCGCCAGCCAATCAACACCTTTGTCGGTCAGCCAGACTCTCCCAGATGAGATATTCTGCTCCCAGCCAATAGCAGGAGCCTCTCGGCCCCCAAGTTTGACAGCCAATCAAAAACCGCTTAAATTTCTGTAATCCTGCCTGCGGGTGCAGGTATAAATATGGCATAACTGTACCATGGCTTTGTTCGCTTTTTGGTAAATGGCAAGAGAGAACTACCGACACGTCAAAAAATAAGTGAACTTTTGACAGCTGTTATATAATTTACCTACTGTTATGAAGAAACTCATTCGAGAGATGAGATTTTGCAATATGACGAAATTTATAATAATAATAATAATAATAATAATAATAATAATAATAATAATAATTATTATTATTATTATTATTATTATTATTATTATTATTATTATTATTATTATTATTATTATTATTATAATATTCGAGTACATGCACAGTGAAAATCGGAACAGGACATTAAAATGAAAACTGACAAAAAAAAAAATAAAGAAGACTCATTGTCATATACAGATGAATGATCACGCTTATTAGATGTGTCAATTTTATTCCTAAAGATTATTTGAACCAGGATGCGCCAAGAATATAGAAATGGAGTATGAAACGTTAAGAGTTCCGAAATGCCCGAAAAAAACGAGAAATTAGATTTCTTTTTAAATTTTCATGGCATTTCGATCGTTTTCATTTGATTCATTTTGAGTCTAACACATTTAAGCAATATCAAGAAGCTTTGTAATCTTACAGATATTAACTTTTGTTATAGGATCCAATTATATTATAGATTTTGGCTCTTCAGAGTTTTTTGGTTTGCCTCTACAGGTTGCCAGATGCGTAGACTAAGGCTTCCCTCTGTTGAAAAAATAAAAAACCTTAGAATGAATCCTAGTAGATAAAATTTAAATTGTGTCCTATATTCTTCCTCTGTATAACTGAGATAGTCTACGCTACGGGAACGACTTCCACGTTTGACTATCATTAAATCTTAAATCAGAACATGGATCCTGCAGGAATGTATGGAAATATACGTTTAATGGAAGCGATTGCCTTGACTTCTCTTCTCGCATTCTGCAAAAAGTTATGCATAAAAAGACTTGAACATAATTTACTTGACATTTCACAATTATGACGCAACAGCAAATCACACAAACATTTTCGCCTTTTTGCAAGGACAACTAGGCTCGTATCGAAAAAAAAAACTAAATCTATATTCTTTAAGAAACCAGACCTCCATCACGAGTTGTTTCCGTCCCTTTCTTTCTCTTTTCTATGTCACTTCCTGATTCTTTCTCCTCCGTTCTTCTCCCTCCCTTGACCCAGATGCTTTGATATTGTTCATTTTTTACAGCGTCAATGACAAAGAATGATTTGTCTGGCATTACGGGATTTCTTCTTCTCGGATATTTCTTTCTTTAATAATGCCAGGGAAACATTTTCTTATTTTATGTAGTTCAGACACCTAAAAAAACAGATAAAGAAATAAATAGTAAACTAAATACAAGAAGGTAACAAGAAAGTACGAAACCAAAAATGAGATACTGACAATCCCGGATCATCAAAATAGCTTCATGTCTTGCACAAACAAAGGAACAAGAGGAGGAGAATTCATATATATCTCCTGATAACACCAATCAGTGAAGACAAGGAAAACCCTCTAAGTGATCCATCAAGATTCCTGGAATGAATGAAAATATTAGTTTTCTATCAAGACAACACCTTCCATTGTTCCCTGACCAAACGCTGTGTGACGCCAACGATGGTCATTGGCGCGAGAGTCTAATTGACTCGGGATTGTGCGAAGTGACTTTCTGGGATTTTGCCTTTAAATTTCATGAAGAAATGGGTTATTCTGGTTTTACTCGGATTGCCATATTGCCTTAATGTATGATGACAGGGAGATATTATACCATTTTATCTTTAGAAACAGAAAAGAATTATGAGTTCTCTCATAATCTAGACATAAAGTCACCTCGAGACCAGCCACTTGGCTCTAAAATGTCAGTGTTGCTCATGTTCGTTATTATCTTCGTCTATATATCTCAAATTCGTTGTGGCAAATTGTGGTTTTTCGTTTTCTTTTCATTATTTCAGTTTACCCTTATTTCTAATAGTGACTTTTTCATAATCTCTAAAATGCACACATACACTATATATATATATATATATATATATATATATATATATATATATATATATATATATATATATATATATATATATATATATATATATATATATATATATACACATATATATATATATATATATATATATATATATATATATATATATATATATATATATATATATATATATATATATATATATATATATATATATATATATATATATATATATATATATATATATAATCAGAAAGCTACAAACGTCCTTTAATATCCAATTCACTCTACCTCGGAAATAATATATTTTCATATATGTTTACCGAAGAAATTTTAAGTTGATAATAAGTCCACCGTCCGTGGGATCGAACCAGCGACGGACGAGAATCAGGACTACAGTGACGCACTAACGAAATCGGCCACAAGAGGTATAAGTGAATAACATCTCCGTCAACTCACCCGTCGAACTCAGGTGTTTTGCGTTTGGAGACGATATCCACCCACCTCTGCCATGTTGACCGTGTAGTGCGTTTGTCATACGTAACCATATTATGACTATTTATCACATCACCGTGATTCATATACAATCAGAAAGCTACAAACGTCCTTTAATATCAATTCACTCTACCTCGGAAATAATATATTTTCATATATGTTACCAAAGGGGAATTTTAAGTTGATAATAAGTCCACCGTCCGTGGGATCGAACCAGCGACGGACGAGGAATCAGGACTACAGTGATGCACTAACGAAATCGGCCACAAGAGAGGTATAAGTGAATAACATCTCCCGTCAACTCACCCGTCGAACTCAGGTGTTTTGCGTTTGGAGACGATATCCACCACCTCTGCCATGTTGACCGTGTAGTGCGTTTGTCGCACGTGGCCATATTATGACTATTTATAACATCACCGTGATTCATATACAATCAGAAAGCTATAAACGTCCTTTAATATCAATTCACTCTACCTCGGAAATAATATATTTTCATATATGTTACCGAAGAATTTTAAGTTGATAATAAGTCCACCGTCCGTGGGATCGAACCAGCGACGGACGAGAATCAGGACTACAGAATGACGCACTAACGAAATCGGCCACAAGAGAGGTATAAGTGAATAACATCTCCCGTCAACTCACCCGTCGAACTCTGGTGTTTTGCGTTTGGAGACGATATCCACCCACCTCTGCCATGTTGACCGTGTAGTGCGTTTGTCGCGACGTAGCCATATTATGACTATTTATCACATCACCGTGATTCATATACAATCAAAATACAAACGTCCTTTAATATCCAATTCACTCTACATCGGAAATAATATATTTTCATATATGTTACCGAAGGGAATTTTAAGTTGATAATAAGTCCACCGTCCCGTGGGATCGAACCAGCGACGGACGAGAATCAGGACTACAGTGACGCACTAACGGAAATCGGCCACAAGAGAGGTATAAGTGAATAACATCTCCCGTCAACTCACCCGTCGAACTCAGGTGTTTCGTTTGGAGACGATATCCACCCACCTCTGCCATGTTGACCGTGTATGCGTTTGTCGCATCGACTCACTGCCATATTATGACTATTTATCACATCACCGTGATTCATATACAATCAGAAAGCTACAAACGTCCTTTAATATCAATTCACTCTACCTCGGAAATAATATATTTTCATATATGTTACCGAAGGGGAATTTTTAGTTGATAATAAGTCCACCGTCCCGTGAGGATCGAACCAGCGACGGACGAGGAATCAGGACTACAGTGACGCACTAACCAAAATCGGCCACAAGAGAGGTATAAGTGAATAACATCTCCCGTCAACTCACCCGTCGAACTCAGGTGTTTTGCGTTTGGAGACGATATCCACCCACCTCTGCCATGTTGACCGTGTAAAATGCGTTTGTCGCACGTAGCCATATTATGACTATTTATCACATCACCGTGATTCATATACAATCGAAAGCTACAAACGTCCTAATATCAATTCATCTACCTCAGGAAATAATATATTTTCATATATGTTACCGAAGGGGAATTTTTAAGTTGATAATAAGTCCACCGTCCCGTGGGATCGAACCAGCGGCGGACGAGGAATCAGGACTACAGTGACGCACTAACGAAATCGGCCACAAGAGAGGTATAAGTGAATAACACTCCCGTCAACTCACCCGTCGAACTCAGGTGTTTTTCTTTCGTTTGGAGAAGATATCCACCCACCTCTGCCATGTTGACCGTGTTCCTGTGTTTGTCGCACGACAGCCATAGGTGACTATTTATCACATCACCGTGATTCATATACAATCAAAAGCTACAAACGTCCTTTAATATCCAATTCACTCTACCTCGGAAATAATATATTTTCATATATGTTACTGAGGAATTTTAAGTTGATAATAAGTCCACCGTCAATCTGGGATCGAACCAGCGACGGACAGGAATCAGGACTACAGTGACGACTAACGAAATCGGCCACAAGAGAGGTATAGGAGTGATAACATCTCCCGTCAACTCACCCGTCGAACTCAGGTGTTTTGCGTTTGGAGATGATATCCACCCACCTCTGCCATGTTGACCGTGTAGTGCGTTTGTCGCGCGTAGCCATATTATGACTATTTATCACATCACCTGATTCATATACAATCAGAAAGCTACAAACGTCCTTTAATATCAATTCACTCTACCTCGGAAATAATATATTTTCATATATGTTACCAAAGGAAATTTTTCAGTTGATAATAAGTCCACCGTCCGTGGATGATCAAACCAGCGACGGACGAGGAATCAGGACTACAGCGCACTAACGAAATCGGCCACAAGAGAGGTATAATGAATAACATCTCCGTCAACTCTCACCCCATCGAACTCAGGTGTTTTGCGTTTGGAGACGATATCCACCCACCTCTGCCATGTTGACCGTGTAGTGCGTTTGTCGCCCGTAGCCATAAATGACTATTTATCACATCACCGTGATTCATATACAATCAGAAAGCTACAAACGTCCTTTAATATCCAATTCACTCTACCTCGGAAATAATATATTTTCATATATGTTACCAATATGGGAATTTTAAGTTGATAATAAGTCCACCGTCCCGTGGGATCGAACCAGCGACGGACGAGGAATCAGGACTACAGTGACGCACTAACGAAATCGCCACAAGAGAGGTATAAGTGAATAACATCTCCGTCAACTCACCCGTCGAACTCAGGTGTTTTGCGTTTGGAGGCGATATCCACCCACCTCTGCCATGTTGACCGTGTAGTGTGTTTGTCATCACGTAGCCATATTATGACTATTTATCACATCACCGTGATTCATATACAATCAGAAAGCTACAAACGTCCTTTAATATCCAAATTCATAATCGGAAATAATATATTTTCATATATGTTACCGAAGGGAATTTTAAGTTGATAATAAGTCCACCGTCCCGTTGGATCGAACCAGCGACGGACGAGGAATCAGGACTACAGTGACGCACTAACGAAATCGGCCACAAGAGAGGTATAAGTGAATAACATCTCCCGTCAACTCACCCGTCGAACTCAGGTGTTTTGCGTTTGGAGACGATATCCACCCACCTCTGCCATGTTGACCGTGAGGTTGTGCTTTCTCTCAGTATTTACCCCCATAAACTACAATTCCTGTTCTCTTGTAGGTACTCATTTAGATTTGCCCCGTTCCTTTTATATATAACACGACTTTTCTCTCACTTTCTTCTTACTAACTTGCTCTTCCTCTTGTAGACGACCACACATCAACTGTTTTCTTCTACATAAACACAAATCTTTTGGTTTTATTCTATTCATATGGGGTATCAACTATTAAAAAAAAATTACATAAAATGAAAGTCACTACTGGGTCATTAAAAAATCAACTGCATTTTGTTCATTAAGGACAAACGTTAAAAGTTTAAAAAGTTATATTTCCCTCTTTGTCAAGAACACACATCAGAAACTTGTCACATGCGTATCATAAGTAAGTGGAAAACAAGTCATCGACCGTAAGTGGGGGACGAAGTTTTGGCAAAAGCTGGATAATCTTCTGTAGCGCTTGTTAGAACTACAAATAAATTTTCGACATGTATTCAAACTCTGTGATATGCATGTGAGAAGCTGCCTCGTGTGTTTATGAGATGTTTTATTGCAGTGTGGATGCGCCCTAAAACGCTTGTATTTATGGCTGACACTTTCACTACCGCTTCTTCCAAAACAGGTATGGAACAAAGTATGTTTGGAATCCGGAAGACAAATGAAACTAAACATTACAAGAAAAGGCTTCTTCTTTTTCAGATATTAAACTGAAAACAAGACACTAAAATGAAACCTGGAAGAGAAGAGAAATGAGATGATATTAGAGCACTTATGGAAATTAAAATAATTTTCTCTATTTATAATCCGACAGTAAGTGCAATTAATACATGAAAGGTCATTTAATTCTTAAATCAAATTATTAAAATCACTGAATGTTACTAATGACTTGATCAATATGATCTGGACATTGTCAGGAAGAAATGAATAGAGCCGAATGATCTCAAAGAAAAGTGTCATCACCACTCGATTTTTGCAACTTTGCTTTTGATGGAGGAAAACGGAATATGGTTAAATGCATCCTGTTTTGACTATAACTTTTTTATTATTATTATTATTATTATTATTATTATTATTATTATTATTATATTATTATTATTATTATTATTATTATTAATATATTTCATAGTTAATCATATAGTGGGTAATACCAATACCTGCTAATTTTCCACACATGAAACATCAGCTGTTACTTAGCACAAAAAATTAAAATCTGCATCTTGATATCTCAGTTTTCGTTATCAAACATTGATTATGTAAGCTGTTCATTCATTTACTTGGGCACCTGTCATTGTCGAGAATAAACAAAAAATGTAGGTAATTTTGCTATAATACATCAAGTACATTATTTTCATCTGCATTTGCTTGTTCAAGACATTTTGTCTACACACAGAAAAAATATATTTATATTTACAAATTGCTTTTCATAATGCTTCAAATTCTTGGAAGAATGATAGCTTGTATTTTCAAGACTTAGTTTTAATAAAGCTAGCACAGTATACATTAATTTTATCATTCCTATAAAAAATACCAAACTGTTCTTATAAAAATAAACAGATTTTCAAGATATACAAATCTAATCTGGGGAAAGAACCAATGGAGGAGAGAGTAGAAGGAGATCATAGGCCAGTGGTTCTCAACCTTTTGGACCAGGCCCCCTTTTACCATATGTCAGAATGTCACCCCCACCTTTCCAAAATTGCCGCCTCAACTGGGAGAAAGCCCAACGTGATCTCTCAGTAGTGCGGACCGATGCACATGGTTTTGAATGGTCCTGGAGCCAATTTGATAAGAAGCCAATCTGTGGTTTATCCAAGACGAAATAAAATATGGAGCCCCCTCCTCAACTCTGAAATTCCCACTATGGAAAAATTTCCCCTGGTTGAGAACCACGATATCCAGAAATAAAAAAAATATATTTTCAGTTCAAAATATATAATCGTTGTCACGAAAAACTAAGCCTAAAATACAATAACAGATAAATCATGAAACGTCTGTATCAAAATAACGTACACACACAATCACCTTGGCTCTCGCTTATGGAAAAAACCGGCTGTTATATTTGCATTGGTCACATTTCTCTGTTCATCTTTTTATTTTATTTTCTATGCTTCATCTTCTCTGTTTCCTTAAAAATTGGAGAATAATTCTCTCCAGATTTTGCCCATTAGCCACATTCATTTACATCAGACTGAAAATATTCCAAATTATGAAAGTTAAATCTTGAATTTTAATTTTGGTTTTACTAAAGTACAGTTAATGATTTACATATATACATATATATATATATATATATATATATATATATATATATATATATATATATATATATATATATATGTATTCATAAAGCTACAAATGTTGTTTAATATCAAATTCACGCTACTTCCTGGAATATCCAGTTGGGTAATTTTCACCGAAAAATTGGCGAATTTATAAGTGATAAATGGATCGGATTTTGACATTTCACTTAGCTATAAAATCAGTATAAATTACGATAGAAGTATTAAAAAAAGGAAAAAAAAAGTCAAATCAACCCGCAGAAGTAGAATGCCTGCATGGAATCTATATTTCGGCGAGTCTTGGAAAAGGTGGAATCGCGATATACCTTAATGGCATGTTCGTGTTCAGCGATAACCCCTAAAGAAAGAAAGAGAGAAAGGAGGTCAAATTCAACTGCAGATTAAGCGGGATATTGATGCTCCTTTTTGCAAAATAAGTTCTGGGAATTTTTCATTTTATTCAAGACACCTGGCCCAGTAAATCTCTCTCTCTCTCTCTCTCTCTCTCTCTCTCTCTCTCTCTCTCTCTCTCTCTCTCCATAATCAAAACTGATTAAACTTCTATTTCGGATATTTAACGAAAAAATGACCAGAATTTTGGCATTGCATTTAAAAGTGGATCAGCCAGGAAACATTTGCTTTCCTCGACCATGGTGCAATATTTTTTTTGGGGGTGGGGATTAGGAGAATGCTGTTTCCATTTAGGACCAGTGTGGCTGTGTACAAAGTTTGTTCGTGAAGGTTTCACATGTTTTGGACACACACACATATGAATAAACTATACACTCGTACACACACACACACACACATACATATATAAACTATACACACACACACACATATATATATATATATATATATATATATATATATATATATATATATATATATATATATATATATATATATATAATACAAATTAAAACGTCCTTTAATAATCAATTCATCTGTACAGCAGAAATAATATATTTTCATATATATATCTATAAGGAAGGGGAATTTTTAAGTTGATAATAAGTCCATTTCCCGAAGGATCAACCAGCAGACGAGAATCAGGACTACAGTGACGCGCTAACGAAATCGGCCGATTTCGTTGGCGCGAAAAACTACTGATTCCTCGTCAGCTGGAATATGTCCATTGGAACGTGGACTGAAGGTATCAACAAAAAATTAACTTCAGAGATTCATATATGAAACATATTATTTCAAAAAATAATACTTTTAAAAGACGTTTCGAAACTTATTCTGTAAGATTCCATTCACTGATGTGATAAATAATCATATATTATATATATATAAATATATATATATATTTATTATATATATATATATATATTTAATATATATATATATATATATATATATATATATATAATATATATATATGTATATAAACATATATATATTATTATTTATACTATATGTTTATATATACATATATATATATTTTTTTTATGTATATTTTACACATATACTATATATACATATGTGAGTATATATATCATATATATATACCTATCTTCTATTGTATATAAAAAATGGATGCACTTTGTATGTATGTATGTATTTGTATGTTCCATTCATAAGTGAAACGCATTCAGCAATTTCAACCAACTTGGTATACATTTATGACTTACTATCTGGAAAAGAATGACATGTATTGGAGGTAAGACATCACTGCACACAAAGGGGTTAGTGGGAAGGGGTGATTAGGAAGGTATAAATAACCAAAAAATGTTCACAGGTATTTTGTATTAATTTGCATAGTCGCTGAGATGAATGGCGACACTCTTTATGCCATTTAAGCCCAAGTTCATTATGCATTAGGAAGGGGGGAGGGTATATTCTTGGTGAGGAAAAAATGTAAAAAAATATTTATCAATGTTTAATCCATAATTTTTCAGGGGACCTATGAGATGAATATATAAAACTCCATGCCCTTTAAGGAGTGAAATATAAAGTGTACAAAAATTCTTGGCAATGTAATTGAAATACTATATTAACAGGAATTAAGAGTAGATATAGAGATATATAGATTTGTATATTGTCATTCAGTTTTCCCGGGCATATAGGTTGGTCAGCTAGTGTGTGTGTGTGTGTGTGTGTGTGTATATATATATATATATATATATATGTAACGAGACAGAATTAACACCTTTTTGAAGGTGTACGTAACGTGCTCAACGATCTTTATTCATGAAACGGAGGCGTATGAACGTTCGCTCACGGCAACACTCTACTCCTCTATTTTTTCTCTCTCTCTCTCTCTCTCTCTCTCTCTCTCTCTCTCTCTCTCTCTCTCTCTCTCTCTCTCACCGTGTATCACCTCTCTCTCTCTCTCTGTGTATCGCCTCTCTCTCTCTCTCTCATCGTTTTCCAAGTTCACCCACCCGAATCGCACTCATTCTCACCAAATCAATTAAATGGACCATTTAAAGAAACGCAATAGTTTCTACAAAAATAAGTTTATTATTCAAATAACCCAACAAGAAATGAATAAAACAAAGCAAAGATTAAAATGCATAATAAATGAAATATCGAGTTAGATAACTAAACTCTGAACTGCAAAACACTTCTGATTAAAGAAGTCTCACTATGGCTAATAGCCTGAAAATATCCAAACTCACACATACTCCCCAAATCAATAACTAGTCATGTCAAAAAAAAGTCTACCACATGTTATTCAGAAACCAGTCCACACTGTCCACCGACATCTGTCCACAGACATCTGTCGGAAGAATCAAACATGATAGAAAACTCCCAAAAATATATGAAATGCAAAACACAATAATGGAAAGTGTAAAATGCATAGCCAAGATATGGCAAACGTAACATGACAAAACAATAATATAAAAGAGGTATGAATATTCATATTAAATCTCCCACACCAGTTCAAAAGTTCATAATGATTAGAAAATCATGGTAAAAATCACAAGTTCAATTTTCTCCCATAAAAACAGAGATTTCAAAGTCTACCTTATCTGCCGATTTAAAGCCTGGATCCTCTCCAAAGCTACGTCTAGACAACTGCAGTTCTATCACGTTAATGAACGATCAAACTCACTTTTAGGGCAGATTTTGGCACAATCTAGATCAAATTAACGCACGTACTCACGAATATACATAACACTTCGGAAGATCACCTGACCGGCAATATTGCTGAGGAATCAAACTATTTGCTGAACACAAAGATTTTACCTCGAGTCTCTCGACCTACTTCCATCTGACTCCATAAATTCTTTCATCACATCTTAAAGCATTGAAGCTATGAAATGCATATATGTGTCCTTTAAAACTTGTAGCAGCCATATTTTCTGAAATAGAGCTCACCACCACATAAGAGCGTCTCGCTCTCCTTAACGGCAAACTAAAACAAAAGCATATGTATAAAACATAACAGAAATAGAGCTATGCTCAATTAGCAATGTCTACTGCACTGCAGCTTTAAGGACTGCTCTCATGACGCACTTCCAAAGTCACTGGGGTTGAGTTCTTAGAGCCTTTACATGTAATCTTACAAACACGAATAAGCTTTACTACCCCCACAACAAGAATTATCAGTAAAATAGCTATTAAGACAATTAAAATTGTCGGCATAATATATTCCTGATACTGGAACATCACGGAATCGTCAATGTCTTCCAACGGTGGAACCGTCATTGGCACCTTGGTTGTAGGTACCTCCACTGCAAATGCTCGTTATGCGTATGACGCATAATTATCTTCTCGGAACTGTTGAATACAGCACGGCTAAGTACGAGAAATTCCGTAGACAGGATTCTGCAGGATGGATCAAACAGTTTGGATCCTCGATGAACGAATGTCGTCGACTTGTTGCTCTGGCACATCATTGTAACTGCATACTCCTTGTAAAAACACGGCAGGAAGAGTACTGGTGGACTCAATGTGGTAATCTCGCAGGAACTGTCTAAAGTCACATTCTGTCGGAGTCTGTCTATGAACTAATGATAATTCACAACCACCCACAGACACAACTCGCAACTGAAAAATACTACTGTCACACACACACTCTCTCTAACTAAAGCACAACTCGTCTTATAATCAACTCCCGAACCTTGATACTGATCTCCCAAAATGAACATGGTCTCTACTCTATCCCATGTCACTACTGAGTCTCCCAAAACACTCGAAAAAGGTCTAATAACAAAAGGTTTCATGTTACTGAAACAAACAAAACTACTAATGCAAAAGTCAAACACTCACAATGTGAACTAATTCCAAGTTTGTATCTCAGAATAATCACAGTCAACTCACCACTAAACACAACAACTCTACGGAACTCACTCATAAAAAAAATTCTATCCAAACACTAAAAGGTATCATATCTCGTAAAAGACATGAAAGTTCTACTCTGGTTAGCAAATATTTCGCAACACCTGACTAACTCTCAACAAAATAGCAATTGACGTAATGGCAATCGCTCCCATGATCTCAACAACTATAACTACTCACAATACAGCTCCCTTTATTTAAAAAAAAAAAAAAAAACTGGAAAAAAAATATCCAAATACTCAAATACGATCTCCCAACTCGAAAAAAAAGATCAGACTTGTTCGGTCCGATATACTAAGTACCTCCCAAAAAAAAAATCTAAACAACACCCATATTGCGTCAGATGATAAAATACATCATAACACAACAACACACTAACACACGAGTCAAATCTCGTATGAAACTAGCCCATGTCTCAATTCCTAAAATCATTCGAAAACAAATGATTAAGAACTTCAACATCCAAAATGAACAAGAGACAAAAAAAAAAAAAAAATATCATATACAAACAAACATAACCCATTTATCCCTCTAACTATATATAAACGTTCCATTACCTATTACAAACGTTCCCAACTTTCTTCAACTTCGAAATATGGGTCAATTTCGTCACTCCAGTGTTTACATCTTTAACTACAAATCTATTCCTCTTTTGATCTCTACAATCTCAAAAGGTCCGTGGAACTTCGGACTTAATTTATAATTCAGATCATTCCGAACATTCACTTTAACAAACACTCTATCACCCATCGAAAAAGCTACTCCCCTCGATTTCGCGTTACTTTTCTCTCTACCATTGCACAGCGAACTAAGTTCAAGTTCTTTACTGATACGTGCAAATCTTTCTCTCGCTGTATTTATCAATGAAGTGACCGTAACATCACCCTGAACACGCTCTGGTAACAAATCAAAGGTCCTTTCAACTTGTATCCATACAAAGCTTCTGCTGGAGATATCTTAATTGTGTCATTCATCATAGTATTGATACTATATCGCACTTCATCCAAAGATCTGTCCCAATGTGTATCGGAACCTCCCACCGTCATGCGCAAAGCTTCGATTACTTTCGATTCGCCCTCTCACACAACCCATTTGCTTCAGGTCTATACGGGATTATAGATACTTTCTTTATCCCCAACAAATTAGCAAGACCGTCTAAAGTCTTATTAATAAACTCCCTACCATTGTCTGTGATCAGACATTCTGGAACACCATATCGACAAATTATCCCTTAAAAACGCTATAGCAACTTCCTCAGCTGATTTGTATTTCAGTGGGAAAATCTCGACAAAGCGAGTCAACTCATCAACAACTACTAATAAATGTCTATAACCATAAGCGGACTCTGAGAAGTTACCCAGAATATCCATATGCACTCTCTGAAACGGCCTATGTGGTATGGGATATGAACCCAAACGACATGACACTGTCGTCGCTGGCTTATTCGCATTGCAAATAGCGCACTTCTTCACAAAGGCTTCTACTGCGGAAAACATATTTTTCCAAAAGAACTTTGACCTGACGTTTTCATACGTCTTGTCTACACCAAATGAGGAGAACCAAATTTACAATGTACAATGTCTAGAACTTGTGGTACTAGACTCTCTGGCACGATGATTTGTGTAATCTCACCCATGCTTCGAGTACTTCATAAGTTATACTTAACTTTTCTCACCAATAAATTATTCTCCAACTCTAGACCAGAAAAAGGCAACTTATACCCTTTCTTCGGTGAAACTCCCTAAGAAATGCCTTAGCATCTGACAACAATTTATCTTCATCTTGCTTTTGTTCCAGCAAGCCTATGTCCCAAGTGACATTTTCACCCGTAATATAACACACTGCGTTACTCTCACTATCACGAATAACAATCTCTCCCGAGACTGCCGACTCACTATTTCTCCCGAAGTATGCACTGTAGGAACGTGTATGTCCTCTACATGCGATCTCTCAGAACTACTAATATCAGAGACATTAGACACCAAATATTTACTCTCTTCTCCCACACAGGATTCGGTGTGTATTTCCTCATCCTCGACCGGAAAATATCTGCTCAATGCATCTGCAACTACATTATGCTTACCTTCAATGTATTTGAGGTTTGCATCAAAATCTCTCAATGTTAGGAACCAACGTGCTCTCTTGGGCGACAAATTTGGCTTATTAAAAGCTCTAACAACGGTTGATGATCTGTAAAAATCTCAACTTTATTTCCCAACAACAACATCTTAAAATGAACAAGGCTAGAGACGACTGCGAAAGCCTCCTTGTCCACAACTGACATCAGCCTTTCGTTACTACCACGTGTTTTGAACTTTCTGCTATAAAAGCAATTGGGTGTAATTTCCCTCAAATTTCTGCATCAAACACGCACCTATACCTTCCTGACTCGCGTCAGTCACTAAGGTGAACGGTTGACTAAAATCTGAAACTTCAAAACTGGTGGGTTCACCAAAGCGTTCTTAAGCTTCTCAAAAGCTAATTGTTGACTATCACCCCAAACAAACTTAACGTCTTCTCGTAACAAATCTGTCAATGGAGACGCTATTGTAGAAAAATTCCGCACAAAACGGCGAAAGAAACCCGACATACCTAGGAACGAACGAATCTGTTTCCTGGTTTTGGGAACTGGAAAATTCACAATGGCTTTAACTTTCTCATCATTCACTCTAACTCCCTCTTTAGAGATAACATGTCCTAAATAGACAATTTTTCTCTTCAGAAACTCACATTTGGCCAATTTGACCTTTAACCCAGCGAACCGTAATCGCTTGAGGACTTCTTTAACACCTTTAGATGTTCTTCAATTGTATCTGTGCATATGAGAATGTCATCCATGTACACAAACACCGACTTTCCTAACAAGCCATGAAGTACTGTGTTAACCAGTCTAGTAAATGTTATTGGGGACCCTTGTAATCCAAAAGGCATCCTATTAAACTCATAATGTCCCTTTGGTACCGAAAATGCTGTATATTTACGGCTACTCTCACAAAGGGGAACCTGTAAAACCCTTTGCATAAGATCTATAGATGAATATATATTCTTGCCACCGATCTCAACAAACAAATCAGGCAAACAAGCTACCGGATATCTATCTGGGCATGTTTTTCATTCAATTTACGAAAATCTACACAAACTCTGATACTACCGTCTTTCTTAGGAACTGCAAGCAAAGGAAAATTAAACGGGAGAATTGGACGGTCTAATAATGCCTTCCGACTCCCACTTCTGAACTTCTTTTTCTACTTCTTCTCTGATCTTAAAAGGAATTCGATATGCTGGAATATATATGGGATTTGTACCCTTTTCTAGGCGGATTGAATGTTCTAAAACATCTGTAACTCCTAATTTATCTCCCTTCAAAGCAATGATATCTAGATATTCTTTCAACACTTTCTCTACTTTATCTGAATATTCAGGATAATCAACTTTAGCCAAATGTTCATGTAGAACCTGACTTCGGAACTGTTGCTCCTCGTTAGGAAACATATTCCCGTCTCCACAAAAACTCACTAATTTATGCTCTTCCTTAAACTCTTCAAAATCAATTACATAAGTACCCTTGTGATATTTTTTACTGAGTCTTGATAGCTAACTAATTCTACTGAAGTCACGCCTGCGACTGAAATTTCATTCACTGACACCGTACTCACAACGTCTTTGAATTTCTCGGTTCCCTCAACAACGCATTACTTTGAGAAGGAAACTTTTTCTCTTTCAGCGACACTTTAACTAATGTAGGAACTCGCGGTTGCAATTCAATATCTTCCAACAAAAATCCTTTGAAAGATCTTTGCGAATATCTTCACTCTCTAATGAATGTGTTACATGTCTCCGACTGTGTCTTAGGTTTCTCTCACAAGTTTTTTTCCTGTGTATATATGGAACAAAACAACCTGACTCACCTATTGTAATCCCCTGAACTCCCGTAAGAATGTTGATGTTATGTCGCATACAAGAAGGGTGTCCTAGCAAAACCATTTCACCTAAGGCTAATCCTTCTATGACCAAAAATGATTCTACTATTGTCTTTCCACCGATACAAAGCGTAAGAAATGACGAACCTAAAATATTCAGTTTCGCTTGTACATCACACACTGTCTCACTAGAAGGGACTAATTTGCACTCTGGAAACCTCGAGTGAAAAAGGTCAGCATTTACTAAGTTAACTGAGCTACCAGAATCAATGAAAATAAAAATTTCATTGCCATTAGAGAATCCACGTACAATCGGCCTAGGTTCTAGTGACTCTAAGACCTGATTAGTCATTATCCTGTGTCCGTTTTCGAACTTATCTTGTGAAAATTCTGCTGTTCCTTTGTGTATCTAGAACTTGCATCATGTGGAATTCTCCTGTCATATCTAGAAAACCTCCCGTGACTTCCTGAATAATCTCTACTCTTTGTGGCTGGGCAAAATCTCCATCCATGATCTGAAGATTTGCAAACTGAACAATATCTCACTCTGCAATTTGATTTACTATGGCCTATTTTATCACAATTAAAACAACGTATCGTTGTGACTGATCTCTCTGGAATTTTCTTCGATTCTACTCGTGCACATGTCTTCGCTGTTGCATCATTTCCCGAATGCGAGCGACTATCATTATTCTGTGGTTTGGAAACCGCAGCTGACATCTTGCACCTCCCTGTACAAAACTACTGTCCAGTGTCGGGCATTTTGCTAGATTTTTGTTAATCTGTGCAAACAAAAAGGATTCGTCTGTATCCTGATCAATTCTCTTATCAAAACTATCTACAATTACATCTGGGACTGACGTTAAAAGGCAAGCAAAGTGTAACAATCTTTCAAAATTATCTAAGGAGATATTATTTCCAGTTACCCATGGAGAACCTGTTATAGATTTCTTTAACTCAACTACTGCATCAAATAAATTCGCACTGTATGTGACTAGTGAATCATTGCCCTTCTTTATTTTGAGAAACTCTCGCAAATTCCGAACTGCACATTCACGTTGAACTCCGCCATAAGTAGCTCGTAGAAATTTCTGCAGTTCATTCCAAGTTTTACACCTTCTGAACCCGAAACTGCGTGCTCGTTTCCCAATATCTCCTTTATCTAAATCCAGAAATGATTTAGCCTCTGTTAAAGCTTCAGCGCCATTCGTAATTTTCTTGGAATTCAGATAATTGTTCACTGACTCAATGAAAGTTTCTATATTTTGGGTTGGCTTTCCGTCAACTAACCCTTTAAAATTTGTAATTCCGCGCACAAATGTTCGTCACTTTATGCACCACAATTGATTGGGATGTGCTTGCTGCATCGTCCGGCATTTTGTGAGTAATCACACGCCCTGAGCGTAACAACATAAAAAGAAAACCAAAAAGAACACTAGAGAAAGGCACAAGTTACCCCTCTAAAAGAAGAACAGAAAACGGCGTTCTGCGCAACTTACGAGAATGGGGTACTTACCAATTTTGAAACAGAAAACGAAGTACCTATCTCTCAACAGAGCTTGCTAACCTGTGACGTCACCCACTCGACGGCTTAGCAAAAACACACAGCCAGCGTTTCTAGTTGAATCATCACTTTGCGTAATTAACTCACAATCGCCACTATTCACACTTATTTGGGTATTTTGTTAACCCCAAAATTGTTCTCGAGATCATCCAGATCTATTTCACAACTCCCCACTCCCAGTACTCGAATAGAAACGGAAAAAAAAAAAAGGAAAGGTTCCCGTATTTCACAGTAATCACGACCTACTCAGTCATTCAACACTGACCCGTCGCCTTAGCTCTTAGGTGAAGTCGCCTGTATGCCTTGGGCATCAACGTTACCAATTAGTCTATTAGCAATCTCCTCTTTCGCCATCATTAAAGACATTAAAATCATGCTGCCACCATTTAAAATCAAAAGACACCGCTGCCGCCATTTAATTCATTTATTCTGACACGGCTGCCACCATTTCTTCCGACACGCTGCCAACCATTTTATTCTGTAACGAGGACAGAATTAACACCTTTTTGAAGGTGTACGTAACGAATCTCAACGATCTTTATTCATGAAAAGGCGTATGAACGTTCGCTCACGGCAACACACTATTTTTCTCTCTTTCTCTCTCTCTCTCTCTCTCTCTCTCTCTCTCTCTCTCTCTCTCACCGTGTATCACCTCTCTCTCTCTCTCTCTGTGTATCGCCTCTCTCTCTCTCTCTCATCGTTTCAGTTCACCCACCAATCGCACTCATTCTCACCAAATCAATTAAATGGACCATTTAAAGAAACGCAATAGTTTCTACAAAAATAAGTTTATTATTCAAATAACCCAACAAGAAATGAATAAAACAAAGCAAAGATTAAAATGCATAATAAATGAAATATCGAGTTAGATAACTAAACTCTAAAACTGCAAAACACTTCTGATTAAAGAAGTCTCACTATGGCTAATAGCCTGAAAATATCAAACTCACACATACTCCCCAAATCAATAACTAGTCATGTCAAAAACAGTCTACCACATGTTATTCAGAAACAGTCCACACTATCCACCGACATCTGTCCACAGACATCTGTCGGAAGAATCAAACATGATAGAAAACTCCCAAAAATATATGAAATGCAAACACAATAATGGAAAGTGTAAAATGCATAGCCAAGATATGGCAAACGTAACATGACAAAACAATAATATAAAAGAGGTATGAATATTCATATTAAATCTCCCACACCAGTTCAAAAGTTCATAATGATTAGAAAATCATGGTAAAAATCACAAGTTCAATTTTCTCCCATAAAAACAGAGATTTCAAAGTCTACCTTATCTGCCGATTTAAAGCCTGGATCCTCTCCAAAGCTACGTCTAGACAACTGCAGTTCTATCACGTTAATGAACGATCAAACTCACTTTTAGGGCAGATTTTGGCACAATCTAGATCAAATTAACGCACGTACTCACGAATATACATAACCCTTCTGGAAATCACCTGACCGGCAATATTGCTGAGGAATCAAACCATTTGCTGAACACAAAGATTTTACCTCGAGTCTCTCGACCTACTTCCATCTGACTCCATAAATTCTTTCATCACATCTTAAAGCATTGAAGCTTATGAAATGCATATATGTGTCCTTTAAAACTTGTAGCAGCCATATTTTCTGAAATATATATATATATATATATATATATATATATATATATATATATATATATATATATATGTGTGTGTGTGTGTGTGTGTACTATGTAAATCAAGCAGTTGTGTGTGATCACTTCTATTAAAGTTATAATCTTATTCATGAAAGCAAAAATCTTATAGATATATATGCACGCATTACTTGTTTCTTACATACTTATATTTCTTTAAAAAAACGCTTACAAAGGGTATCATGTTAAGTAAAAAATATTTATTCCCACGAATGAAAAGCATATACGAAGGTTAAGATCTGCTTTATTTTCTAAGATATAATTATTTTCCTTAATTTTCTAACTGTATTCAAGAATAAAATAGACTGCCTTTACATTTCTGTATTGAAGAACATATCAGATATAACATTTTGATCGCCATCTGTTTCAAGGACGTTTGTATCTGCGAAACAATTTTTGCCTGATGTTAATTTCACTTTGAATATAATTTTGAAATCAATTTTGAGAGACGTAAAATACTGCGGTTTTAATTGGAGAAATATAACGCCAACATATTCAACATTCTGATAAAAAATGCCACTCTTTTGAATAAGCTTTTATGTAAATATTTTGGAATGAAATTGTTCAGTATCTATACATACAGAAAAATAAACGTTCCGTAATAATAAACATAAAAAATGAATTCATTTACCATGGTAACAAAATCAATAAAAAATATATACTATGATACAAGAAGACTCTTTTGAATTGCTTTTATTACCTACTTGATCTCGGAATCTTATTTGACTAAAAACAAGAGTTTTTTTGAAGCATTAGAACGTGGCTGAAGTGGGAGAAAGCGCCACATGCAGCACTTTAATGTGAATAAACCAGGATTAATATTTATATTTTGAAAACGTTTTTAAGCCATATACTTTATAGTTAAAGTAACAATGCTTCACAAAACAATACACTAATAATACTTCACTTTTCTTCGTTGGACAGTGAGCTAAATCTAACCCTCTCAAGTTAGAATTTGTCTATAAAGCTAAAATGCGAATCTATTGCCATCTCTTTACAAACTTATTTTACCGAAGGCCTGCAGACTCTGTAAAACTGTTTACGTAAGAGCATCGCACCGTTTAACTTCCACAGTTCACACTTTCATGACTCCTGAAAGCCTTCATGGACTAGTCAACCTCTGTATCAATCAATCTTTACACTGTTGGTCAACCTTTCTTGTACATACTGAAAGATTTTCTTGTCCAGCGTGGCCTTTTAAACGTATCAAAAGCAACACAGTGACTGTAGGAAAAGCATAAATATTTTGTATCAAAATGTGTTGTATGCTACGGTCGTGCTGGTGCAAGAAAACATTGTGTCTTTCTTCAGTGGTTATTTGTTCCCTATAATTCCAAACCTTGAATATATTTACAATTTAAATTTATGAACAGAAAAGGACTTGGGTTTCAGGAACTCTGTGGATTTGCTCTGAAAGGATCTGCGTGGTGTCTCTGAAAATTGTACATTGAAGTTTTACTCTTCTAGAACATATCAAATTACTAAATATCTTTCGACGCGCGCACAAATGTACACACACACACACACACACGCGCATGCAGCTTTACTGAATTAAACTCTCGTCATAGTTTTCTAAAAACACCACCAATAAATTGCAATTCGGAGCTCAGTCCGTGTGTAAATGCGAATTTCCACATCCAAAAACTTGGAAGAAAAGAGAAACTTTTAGCACTACGAGAACGCGCTGAGCACCTCATTACTTCTCCTTCCTTTTATCTCTTTCAATTAGTGGTTAACACAAACGCCCCATTACGGAATAATCTTGTGGGGGTCGGGGTTTACTTTGAGCTTTTGTATATATAACGTAAAATTAGGCAGGATTTACCTTCCAGTAGGCTATTGCCGCAGATGCATGAATTCAGTGTGGTTACTTGAGTTATCAGCGGAGCGGAAAAATATAGAACGTGACGGCATGGCAAAAAAAAAAAAAAAGTCTGAAATTAATTCTTCTTCTTCTTCTTCTTCTTCTTCTTTCCCTAGACTAAGCTGGTCTTATGCCAGCACTGGTCCCAACCCAGCAGAGGTGGCGAAAACAGTGCACAGGGAGGAGATGTCGGATTAGTCTGTACGAAATTGTTCGGAAATATAAAAAGCGCCTTCAATTCTAAGGGTCCAACCATAAAACCGAGTGGCTGAACCACCCTTTGCAAAGTATACATCAGGTTCTAAGAATGGATAATAAAGTCATATATAACAATTGAAATGAAAGTTATGATGAAAGTCGAAGGTTGGAAGACAAGTAAAAAATAATAAACAAATTTAACGGTGTTTGTTCTTTCTTCCTGGAATAAAGCTCACAAGCTGAAAAATGGAAAATAATAAGGATTTTAAAGCTTTGGTAATCAGAAAATTTATAACGATAGTCTCTTCCCTCTGATTTCATCTACTCTCTCTCTCTCTCTCTCTCTCTCTCTCTCTCTCTCTCTCTCTCTCTCTCTCTTACAGGTTAATGCCTTCTCTGTTTGCTTTCTCTTAATATCTTTTTTTATCATCTAATAGATTAATACCATTTTGTCTAACTGTAGGACATGCAAGCAGTTATAAAAGTCATCATAATTACGTAAAGGTAATTATTTGTCACAAAATGCCAGAAGACAAAAATTTTCAATGTTTTATGATCATACTGTATACTCAAGTTATTTCTGGGCATCAAATGGCTTTAACACAGGTCTTGATTCTTTTGCTACCTCGAGTTAAAATGCGGTAACTCATCCTATTGGCACTCATTAACACTTCAGGCTTGGAAACAAGTAGCATTTTATAAACGACTAATTAAACTTTCGTCTGCAATTCTGCTCTTACCGAAGTTCACAATTGCCTGTTAATGTCCATTATGGTGTCCTGCCTGAGACTCATAGCAACAATTAACCTCCTGAAGACGCAAAAGGAGCGTCTGAAACAAAGCCTTGAGTTCAAATGCAGTTGTGACGTCACATATGTCAAGACTGACGTCGTATCTGTAAGTCGGCATTTCACTTTGTTCTCTGAACGCTGGATATCTTTGTGGAAGAATCATTTCCCCAATTGAAGTTACAAAACGGAAAATGCTTTTCAATGGAATGCAATTTCCTCTCTGAAGTGAACAAGCTGAGAAAAAGAGAGATAATCTCCACTAAGAATAACAATTAAACCGAAAGTGTTTGGGTTAAATTTCATTTCTTTGCATCAGTTGAAACCAAGCAGCAGACAGTTTCACGTCCGGAATAACAAATAGAAGCAAATAGTTACAAGGGATAACCTATCAATACTTACCTTATCTAAATTCAATATCATTTGTGCAGTAAGAAAATATTAAGAAATCTTGGGTTACAAGAGCTGTTTTACAGCTAAATCCTCAGTACACGATGTGGGTAGAGAGAAGGGGACAAACAAAAGGAAAAATTTAAATCCCTCACTGAAAGATTGGATGATACAGCAATACAAATAATACTAAATGCTCCCTCAAGTGTTGAAGCGTAATGGAAATCAGTCCCAGGTTTAGCTTCCATCAAACAACTGATGTTTGGGGGATGCAAGTAAATATCTTAAATATCTTACAAAGGCTCATTGAAGTTTTGCTCTCAGACAATGCTGCTGAATTTACTAGTGACATTCTAAAGAAACTGTGTGACTTTTTGAGATACAGAAATGTCAAATAACATTGACATAAGCCAAGCTCAAATGGAGCAGTAGAAAGAACAAATCGCAAAATAAAGGATGTTCTGAAAACATTGGTAACCCCAAACACTGAAGACTGGGACTTGACTCTCGAAGACATACAATTTACTCTAAACAACACAGTAAATGAATCAATAGGAGAAACTCGTCATTTCCTATTGTATGGCTACCAAAAGAGAATGCCAAATTCACTTTTGGATGATGCCACACCACCTTTACATACATACGACTATGAGGATTATATTGTGGGCAAAGACAAGACGTGCGTATGAGACTATAAAGGTTACCAGGACTAGATTAAAGGAGTTACATAAAAATCTAGTAAGTATTACAATAAAAGGTCCACCATACCCTCGTTAAAAGGTAGGACAACAAGTTTATGTACTCAATCATGTTCTTGAAGGACCTAATACTAAAATATCACCTAAATTCCAAGGTCCATATAGAGTTTTAGAAGTTTTGAAGTTGAATAAATTCAAGTTAATGCATAAATTACCTTGAGAGAATCTATTGTACATTGGAACCACATTAAAGTAGTTCATTCAGAACCTTGGTCGTCTACCCAGTTGACAGATTTGTCTAATAAAGATAAGATAGATAATAAAATAGAATCTTCAATGACCCCAAGGTATAATTTGAGAAGAAGGTAATGGCAAGTGCAATGGTAAACAAATGTAGTTGATAAGATTTTTACTGCTTAATAACATTATTTCAGCAAATGGATTGTTTGGTGGTTGGCAGTGAGTCAAATTGTGAACTCACTCGTACAACTAAGGAAGGGAGCCATCATCAAAGGAACATGGCAAGGTTAAGATGATACAGGACCTAGCCATTGTTAAGATCGGACGGAGTCCATTATCGATCAGAGAGAGCAGTTAGTCCAGCTGAGCAATCAGATCCAGGCAGGGGTTACACAGTGTCCAAGATAGAAATTTGTTTGCTCTCCAAGTTGCAGAGTGACATTGATAGTGTTATGCCAAGGAAAGTAGTGGAAAGCGATCACTCATACTCTTTATAGGCGTCGCTTTGGTCACAATCTCTTTGGATTAGCGACCGATGGTAATGTTGAAAGGCTAAAGGAAAAGTGGCTCAACTTGAAAATTGGCCTTCTGAGCAGGGCAATGTCTATAATAAAGTAATAGGAAATGTCAATCAAAATCAGAAAATGATCACAGAGCTGAAAGAATTTGTGAATAGTGCGCCTCCATAATGTTTCATCAGAAATTGCTAGAATCCATCAAACAGAAATGATGGAGCAACTGCTCATAGAAGCAAGTAATTTCCTTTTTGGAATACAAGGAATTACTCAATGCGATCATGATGGCAGGTAAAAACCTGCTGTTACCTTTTCTGATAACCCCAGTGAAATTGAAGCCATTATTCAGAAGTGTTGTTGTGAACAACCATTTAAAACCACTAGTAGAAAATAAAAGTGGACTATTATGGCATGATAACAGTGAAAATAGTAGTAAATCAAATTATTCTAGTGATCCCTTTTAATAATCAAGACGTCAACTCATTGATGTCAGTCTATCCATTCCCAATGGTAGTAGATAATAAGTCCATTGTACTAGAAGGAACAGTTCGACACTTTGCCTTGCAGCATGATTCGTTCCTAGTGACCGAAATTCCCGAACATGAGTTCAGGAATGTGTCATGTAATGATGGTGTATATGTTTGTAACATCGTGAATTTCTATGAACCATTGAGTGCTCTTCATTGTCTAGATGATCTTGTAAACAACAAGAATGGTAAGAACCATCGTCTGAAGTACCTACCGTTTACAAAACTTTCAAGGCTCAAATCATTGATGATGAAATTTTTGTGTTCTCAGCCAACAGATTGAATGCTAAGATTAACTGTAAGTCAAACAAAACAGAAGTAGTTTTCAATAATGTACACTCATTTTCATCTGCTTGTGAATTGGTCATTCTACATAATTTGTATTACAAACCTACAGTCTTCACGACATACAGTTTGAATTTCACTAAAAGTGTACATCAGTTTGAAGTTATTAAAGAATTTCAACTTTCAGAACTGGAATTGGAGACATTCACAAAGCTAGAAGAGATTCATACTTTCTTTCATACATATAAGACCGAGATTTCTCCTATCATGTCATTCATAAATGTCATTCTTTTGGTACTGTTTGCTTTCATTTCCTTTATAATTGTCAGGAAATTAATATTGAATAAGCTTACCATGATCAAAGACATGATGGACAGAATCCTTCCTAAAGAGTGATAGCGTTTACCATTGACTTGCACTTGAACATTTTGATGAGTGATTTTTTTATTTTACAATTTATGATTTCTTTTAATAACAATCAGATATGTTTATGATGTGTGAATTTTACCAAGTTATGATGACTGATAACCAGAGAGTAACAGGCATTTGATATATTTACTTTGCCATAATTTTCTGCATTTAGTTTGAGTATTTGATATATAAATTCATACTTGTCTTGTTTGTGTTTAGCACTATGATGCATTATAATATTTCTTGCATTTATTGCTTATTAATGGAAATTATTGACATTGAAGTAATTGACTATAGTCAAGTTTTTCTTTGAATGTATATTATAGGCATTCATATAATTTTATTTCCATGCACCTGCTTACATGACTACTTTATTCATTTTTCGCATTACATTATTATTGCTGGGTTTACCTTAGTTGGTTGGCTTAGTTAATTTTTGTAATAGTTTTATATAGTGTTTAGATGGTTAATCCTCTTACATTAATTGATTCAATTTATAATTTTGTACATTGTAGTCAATGTAGGTATGTATGAGTGATGTTATGCAATGAATTTGAAAGTATTTCTGCAGTGAATAAGTATGAAATTCACTGATCAGATTATGTGAGAGAGAGAAAAAGAGAGAGAGAGCGGTGTTGATAACTTAAAATGATGAGCCATGAGACCAAGTAAATTGAGTTTGACTAAACAACCAACGATATGGGAAAAGTAAGGAGGAGCTAAAGGAATGATTATGAAGTGAAAAGGTCAGCAAAATTGACCTGATTTGTCCTTGCCAAAAGTGGGAGTTGAAATTGAACCATTAAGATTAGAGTAGACTCCTCAAAGAGGCGGAGTTTTATTCAACATAGGTCCAGAGTTCATTCTGATCAATTTTTAGTTAGAGTTAACTTGAACCCCTTTAGGGTAAGATCTGTGTCGCTCTCCTCTCTGACATCAAGAAAAATTTCTAAGTCCAGTGTGGCTGGCCGTGTGAACGATTAGTGTTATAAGAATAAAAATTAAAGAAAGTGCCCGGTGAAATCATTTGACCCCCTTCTGAAATTAGATAAACAGTGTGAGAAGAATTATTTACCAAGTATCCTGCGTCCTATGAGTAACGGAGTTCTCGGCTATTGCAGAACATCAACAGAAGATTGAAGGAAGGAAACGGGAATGGAGGTAAAGCAACAGGCTTAAAAGTGGGTCTATCTAGCTGCCGAAGGACACTGCAAACACCCTAGTAATGCCTACAGTGCTTTATGTGAGGTGGTAACGGCACTAAATTTAAGCATGAACTGAGCACTAAGTCACTCCCTGTGAAACTTCCAGAACTCAGCTGAACTTCACCTTCAGGAATATGAAGTTGTAATTTACTGTTTGAGAACAGTGTTCTTCATCTTATTTGTTCAAAATTGCATTTTCAGAATAATGACAGCAGATGGGAACTGGAGGACCTCTGTTTTATTTCATGGAGATTAACATTACAAACGTTTGTCTGACACGCAAAAGATAATTAAAGTTTTGGGTTTTTCCAAAACACGTTGGAGAGCTTTCAGTAAATTGGAATATGATAACCAATGATTTTCTTTACCTTCATATTTCTCGATAGAGGTGGAATAATATTTGAAAAAAAATGTTGCAATTGGGTACTTTCTTTCTCTTAATTCGCTTATTAATCCTCTGCATCGCACAAAGAACATGAACATGTAAACATTTGTAGGCTAATCACGTGACTTTTGTACCATAAAGGCGAAAGGGCTTATAAAAACATAGGTGGATAAGTTAGTGTTAATTGATACAAAAAATTATTAATAATCTCGTTTCAGTGTTATGCAAGTAAGGAGTTTCTTGTTTAGCAAGACCTGAAGAACATCAGGGTTTTCGTTTGAAAATCTAATAAATCAACTGATGAGTTTCAAATTGTTCTCAAATACTGTTCTTATGTTCAAAGGAAAAGTTGTGTTGCTCATCTAATAATCTTTTTCTAGCCCTGACCTGCGCGATAAGCAAAAAAAACCTGAGACAGAAGAGGATAAAACAGTCTTTGGATTCTGCAATTCGAGATGTTATTTGGATTTGGTTCGGTAAATCTATTCCTCAGTAACCTTTATCACTCAGCCAATGCCATGAAAATCATGCTTTCAATACAGAAAAATAAAGTGTGATTTACTCTTGCATAACAGGAAACATTCTTTATTACT
The DNA here is from genome assembly GCF_040412425.1 of Macrobrachium rosenbergii. Taxonomy (NCBI): domain Eukaryota; kingdom Metazoa; phylum Arthropoda; class Malacostraca; order Decapoda; family Palaemonidae; genus Macrobrachium; species Macrobrachium rosenbergii. The sequence goes on along the minus strand of NC_089785.1, from coordinate 4,426,738 downwards.
GCTAAGCACAAATGCATTTTAATTTCTGTGAATGATACAACGGCACATACTACGTGTTTTTTTCTTAGTGCCTGAAATATAAACCCAAAATAAGAGAAAATCAAAAGTAAAAACAAGACAATATTTTTATAGCCTTAAAATCTATAAAATCCATGTACAGTATGATTGTAATCATCACATTTAATGCAATCTCTGATGGATACAAACTGTACCTAACTACTTTTAATAAGGAATTTTGCAATGATTATTTACAATTATAAATAAATTCCAGAGATATGCAGATTCCTATCGAAGAAGCAATCAAACTCCGATCTATTTAATTCAAAAGCGATAAATCAAGATGGAGAAGTAGCTTTGTTTCTAATTTAAAAATATATTCTTTAAAATTTACACTTTCACAGGCTGAGAATTGAGCACTGCTATGATGGCTACTCCTCGATATCATGACGTTTTCATGTCCCCAAACAATAAGTGCAATACCAATTAGTAAAATATAAAACTATACCATTTAGATGGCAAAGGGATTAAACAGGTACAGCACAAAGTGTATATTTTCAAATAATAATTACTCTTAGTCAGCCAGAATTATCTGCGCCGCTGGCAGCAGATTATATTGGTCATTTGAAAAAAAAAAAAACACTGGAAAATGCCAAAATTTATTTATGACTTGTCGGGAACAAATAATGAATATTACCGCCATAAACTTCTCATGGGGATTCGAAAGGAAACGCTTGTCTAAAATAGGTCATATTTTTGCTCAAAAGTGACAGGGAATTAAAAAATAGGAAAAATGTTTTATGATTGTGATATGCATCGTGAGTAACTTTATAATCCAGATTAATGGAGAATATTGGCCATATTCATTATTACAATGCAATTTAGGACTGAGAGAGAGAGAGAGAAAGAGAGAGAGAGAGAGAGAGAGAGAGAGAGAGAGTCAACATTCATTCTGAAATGGTAGAGTTGCATGCTTATTACTGTGTGCATGTGTGTTCATGAAGGCGTGTATACACGTGTGTGCGTGCGTAAGTGTTACAGTGGTAAAACTTCAGCAGAAAGAGATTGAAGAGCTCAGCAATCTAATGACTCCTTTCATATAAAAGAAAAAAAAATCATATATTAGCCAAGAAAGGTAAAAGTCTAATGTTGATATTAAAACCTGATTAATTTTCAGAGTAGATTAAAAACATGGTATGAAATTTGATAAAATGGTGTCATACGCCTTACGTAAATGGTGACATTTACGTGACCTTTTTACGATAATAAAATTTTTCTAAGCTAAACATGGTCTACATTCTTACTCAATTCTTTAAAGGATGCAACTTACTCTCCGATGAGGGACAGCCCGACTGCCCCTTGTTTGCAAACTAATTCCTGTTTCGCCACTGTATTTGAATCGTTCTGAAAAAGGCAAAGAGTTCATCGAAAAGGAATGGGAAAAAATAAATATTTCGCGATTAAACAGCGTCGAAGATTATTGTAAATCTGAATATGTCAGCTCAGGTGATTGTCAAGGAATGGCGGGCAATTCTAGGTCTGGATAATGGAGACAACCTTAACTCCAAAGAATCACATCAGTGACATGGAGTAGTGAACGTGAATTTAGTGACGTATAACGGTTTATAAGTTATGTTTATAAACTTAGAGTTTTCCTGCAGAATACTGAGAGAATAATATCCTTTTGCATGAACAGGAATTGAATGTTTTAATGAACTGCAATAATTACAAATGCATGATGTTACTTAGAACATATTTAAATTCATGTTTGGGTCTTGAATGAGAAAGCAGGGCAAACCAATAAAGTTTAACTTTAATATATATATATATATATATATATATATAATATATATATATATATATATATATATATATATATATATATATATATATATATATATATATATAATCAAATTTAACTTTGTAATATATATAATATATATATATATATATATATATATATATATATATATATATATATATATATATATAGATAAATATATATATATATATAAATATATATATATATATATAAAATATATATATATATATATATATATATATATATATATATATATATATAATATATATATATATATAAATATATAAATATATATATATTTTTACTCAGGCCCATGGTTTTAGTTTGAAATATGCTCTGTGAGACAGGTAGCAACAATTTAAGGTAATTTAGCCTTGTGATTCTGACTTCGTGGGTGCGGGAAAATAGTAAAAAGAGGAAAACAAAGGAGAATTTCATATGAGCATAGGGCTCTGGTTACTGAGGAAATATTATATAAAAACACGTGGGTACATTTAAAGTAGTGTATTTACATAAATGACATTAGTATCGGGAAAGAGGAACTCAAGTAGATTGAATGAAACTGGGGATTCAGCCACAGTCCAAGAAGCTTTTTACGAAATAGGATCCCTCTGAAATGAGAGATATGCACATTATACGCCAGTAATAAAATAGACAAAAGAATAATGAATTCGAAGCTGCACTGAGGGTGCCAAAGGTAATAAAGAAGTAATACTGCCGATGCAAGAGGCGCACGGACATGAGACAAGGGAGATTTCTGGCTTTCTCTTTAAGAAAATATTACGAGACAAAGTACGTGACTGAAATGGGGCTCTTCAGGGCACTTTACCTTAGCAGATTTTTCCGAGGGCGCGTGAAGGCCATCCGTGGATGACTTGTGATTTCCGAGGGCGAGTTTCTTCCACGTGGTGAGATGCAAGGGCTTCCGTAAAGGGGCAAGGCGATGGGGCCAGGTGTTGGGGACGTCTTCATTCCATATCTTCCAGCCGGCGTGTGTCGAGACCTCGTGGGCTTTTGCTTTTTATCCCCTCCTATGGGGCAGGGGTGCGTCCAACACAGATGCTTTGACTCATTGCACCTGCTGCCCGCAGGGGAGGTTTTGGCCTGTAGGAGAAAACACCTCGGCCAGATTACTTTTGCCTCGAAGGAAAGATCTTTATCAAAAATGGGAGCGCCTTTAATCTTTAAACCCTTGGTTTAAGTCGATAGACAGATGGTCTATCGATCTGCTGGCTGAAAGTAAATGAAACACAACAACAACCAACAACAACAAAGGAGGGGGAATCAATTTGCTAGCGAATTCTTGTAATCATAATAATATATAAATATATATATATATATATATATATATATATATATATATATATATATATATATATATATATATATATATATATATATATATATATATATATATATATATATGAGTCGATTAAGTGTACAAAAATGTAGTTTAATATATAATTCACTCTACCTCGGAAATAACATATGTATATTTATGTTTACCGAATGGGAGTTATTAAGAGAAGATTTTCGTCGTCTCACGGGCTCGAACCACAGAACACGAAAACTGAACGAGTTCTCTTGTTCGGCGGTTCGAGCCCGTGAGACGACGAACTTCTTATCAACTGTAATTGCCCTTCGTTAAACATACGGGAAAGACCGCTGAAGTCCACAAAATTATGTTTTACAAAAATTAAAATTAATTTCTTTAATGGAAACTTGACGTTTTACTCAGGTTGTACTAGAAAAATCTAGCAACGATGAGCATCTAACATGGAAACAAATACGTCTTTATGCGCTATTGACTAATGAGGTATTAGAATTACTTGTCTTTCTCATTATACATTTTAAAACAAGGGTTTCACAATATTCATTACAATGAAAAACTGTCCAGGGCCTTTATAAGTAATGTAAAGTTGTGTTTTTCATAGGCATATTTCTAATTTTGAGCAGAACGTAGAGTTTTGGAACATAATAACGAAATATTCTTGCTAAAGTTTTATCACAGTGCTTGAGCAAAAAAAAAAAAAAAAAAAAGTAAAAAGTGTTGCATGAAATGCGTTAAAAGATTTCAGTCTGAAAATGCCATATCTCCGTTATTTATAGAGGGGGCTGAATTAATTTTTAAGATGATCAAAAGGGGCTGGAGAGCGTTACGTGTTTTTTTGATACAGAAAAAATATTAGGAAAAAATTAAGATGTTAATTTAAAAATTTAATGAGTTACAGGTTTCCCAAATTTGAAAAACTTTTAAACGAGTTTTCTGCATTCTCAGGACAGATATAAACCTACAGTATATTGGGACTCGCGATAATGTCACGGAAATGAAAAGCATGAAGTTGAATCCGCTTAAATGACTTACGCAAAACCCCTAGCACTACCTACGGAATGGAAAACGTTTCTTTCAACTAACGCTACAAATACACAGACCTCTCTCGGTATTAAGAGTCGTGCTGCAAAAATTTTTGCAGTTCAAAATTATTCTTTCAATGAATATTAATAATATGGTAACGATTTGCCGAGCAAAATCAAAACAAAATGCAAAATTTTCATCAAACTTTCCATTAACAAACGATTATGAAAAAAAACCAGTCACTTCTCATCAAAAATAACTAACAAAGCTGTAACATCAAGAATACCTCAATAGAATAAAGTGGAATACAAATGCTGGTAACAAAAAATGTTTTTAAAAATAAACTATATAAAAGATAACCTAATAAAACTGCCTAAAAAAATTATCTATTTGAAAAAAAATAAAATAGTATTTTAACACTCACCAATACTGAGATGGTGCAGCATCCTGAAAATTACAAAATAAGAAGATTAATATTGATACTGTATTTAACATTGAAAAATATTTTAAGGTTAATCACTGTCTCCTAACTGAAGCTATTTTTTCCACTCGATCCCTTTGTTGCTCTCTTGAGGACAAGAAGACTGGAGTCGTTGCCGTCTTCCCGAGCAATGCGCGGGTGAACAACTGAGGTTCCGGAGAAGAGAGGAAGGACCCTGATGCAACCTCATGATAAATATCTTGAGGACCTTCAGAAAGAGACAGAATTTCCATGCAAGAAAACAAGGCAAAAGGCTGCATCAGAATGCAACCTTCACGCACGGAGAAATGCAGCTGACCAAGAGCAAACAGACGCCAGCGTGACTCAACTGGAAAGCCATTTTCTCAAAACCTAAGTTTCAAACCTTTCAGTGGATAACGTCTCTATTATCTAACCGATCTTCATGATTTATTATACGTCAGTTTTTTTCCAAAATAAAATCATGAAAAAATTCATTCTTTCGTGAGATAGTAAATTGAATATAAGGTCACATAATTTTTTATTTTCTCATTTAACTACTTTCTTGCATTTCTTTTGAGCCGGAAATCATAATTACAAATAGTTACCCTCAACCAGTTTTCAAACTTTTTGCAAATATTTTCTTTAAAAATCACTTGTTTTAACTTATACTTTTTGTCTGTTAGAACCTGAAAAGTATTTTCAATTTTCTTGTTTTCGCAATGCAGATAATCCTAACCTAGTGACAAGAACGAACTATGTTGTAAATTCTTTCGCACGAAATTGATAAAGATCCTTTATTCTTTTACTGAGAGAAAGATCCCTTATTCTTTTACTGAGAGAAAGATCCTTTATTCTTTTACTGAGAGAAAGTTCCTTTATTCTTTTCCTGAGAGAAAGATCCTTTATTCTTTTACTGAGAGAAAGATCCTTTATTCTTTTACTGAGAGAAAGAGGGCGAGGGGAAGCGAGAGGACGAAATAGGTTTTGAATATTTTTGCTCCTTAGATTAATCTGTCCAAGCATCATCTTAAGGATCTGCTAATGAACAGACTACTAAAGAAAGCCGGAGAAATGCAGTCCGACTGAGTGAGTGTCTACAAATTTGTTGTTCATGGAGGGTAGAAGAAAGGTACAACTGGCTAATGCAAGGAGGAGGAGTAAAATTTCAAATTCTTTATGGAAGTTACTCTTGAGGAGCCATTAGGGCAACTGGAAGGCGATGGGATTACAAGTGAGATCTTGCAGTGTGGTAGTGAAACTGTGCTGCCCCGACTATGTCAGTGAGGGGAGCGCTCTAAAGGAAAAATTGAAAGAACAATGATTGTTCTTAAGCGTATAAAGGTGACAGACTTACCTTTAAAAAGTATAGTACCTATATTAAACATTTCATAACCACAGCAATTTCCCTGTCCAAATCCTAACTTTTTCTCCTGTCAATCTTCGTGTTATAAGTAAATTTAAATTGATGGTCCAGTTGATTCACTAGGTTTGGGCTTATCCAGCACAAAATGGACAAGGAAAAGAAAATGATTAACATTATTAATAACGCACAAAAACTACAAAACCTGTGTCATTTCCATTGTTTTACTTAGTCTCAGTAAGATTCCCATATTTTATTCAGCAAGAACTTCCTCTATATCCAAATTTCACATTTTCTACATATTTTTCTCTCCGTATAACAGTTTCCAGCTTTTACGGATTTCACACTTTTTTTTTTGTTCTCTATACTGTTACCGATACATTGTTTCACAAAATAAATTTACTGATCTGTGGCTGAATAATCGTTCTTTGGACTTACTTTATATAGTTCTTTGCTCTTACTTTATATGCAACTATAATCTTCTTTTCGTCTGGTTACAGAAACGACTCGTGTAACATAGGCTACGCCTTTTCTCCATCAATATCCACTTATGTATCGAATAAAATTTGAATTTCATAACCAGAATTAGAAAGAATAGCCTTATTAACTACTACAGTTTCCTTTAGCTCTTCATAAATGCTAATTAGCTGGTTGTCCTTCAATTATCCTATTGCAATAGATGGCTCACTGCCCAAAGTAAATGGAAGAGTCGCACATCCGCAGTTGATCACCGAACTCGCTTATTGAGGCCTAAATCATCTTAGCTGTTAAAATGAAGTATGAATATAGAACCTTCTTCGATACTTAGATAATATAATTACATCTCAATCAAGCAGCATCGCAAAGGTCACCCCAAGCTCATGTCTACAGTGAATCAGTTCAGTAAAACTAGGACCAAAATACAATACTGAAATATACGTGGTATTGTAAAGAATAAAGAGGCTTTGAGTGACAAAAAATCATTACTCAAACAATGACAGATTTATTAAAATGATGTTACTTAAGTAAACTATGGAAATATCTCATCTTTTCGAAGGGACAATTCAAGATGCAATGATGAGATGGATTACATTCAATACTGGCAATGTAATGAAATTAGGATTTAGAATTTCATCTTTCTTTGTATAGAAATGTTATTGATGAATTTCACTAATACTAATTTCATTACAAAATTAAGTTTGTTCCTTAGTTCTCAGAAATGACCTTTGAATGTTCATTCTTCATTCAAAACAAAATGTATCTCCCAGACATTGAGATACATGTGCAGGTATTCATTCATTATTATTTACCTGCGATGCTAATATATCCTTCAGCCAGGAATACGACGGTATCAGTAATAGGACTTCAGATCAGCTGTCATAACCCATAGACCTTCCTACAGTCCTGAAGACGCTTGACTCCCTCATGTATTGGCTGAGAATTAGGTTTCAATGGATCTCAACCATGACAGATATACTGACAGAAAAGACACCTGATGTAGGCAACGCTCTACAGTCTACACTGACGAAACAGGTCTTTGCTGCAGAGAGAGCGATCCTACAAAGCAGATGCTCATTTTCTTCTCTCTTATCTTATTTTTCCCTTATGAGCGCTGTTCGCTTCTTTTCGACTACGACTTTTATGGTGATCTGGCGCTTTGAATTTTGAATTTTACCTCATTTCATTACTTTATAGGCTTTCTACTAAGTGTAATTTCATTAATGCGTATTTTCAACCTAATTCTAGTGCAATCTCCAGCATATACTACTAATTTATTTTAATTTTAATTCCTTCTTTGTTTTTGTAATTCGCTTATTTCAGCACTATTCTCCAATCCATCTCTCTCTATCTCTCTCCCTCCCATCTCTCTCTCTCTCTCTCTCTCTCTCTCTCTCTCTCTCTCTCTCTCTCTCTCTCTCTCTCTCTGGACTACTTGGTCTTGAGGCTATGACTCAATTGCTGGCTTAGTCTTTGGTACTTGAAAGCGAGTCATAGATTAAAATTTTACAACTACTGTAACATCGCTATCTGCTTCGCTACCGGAGTTCAAGGATGAATCAATGATTTCTCTCTCTCTCTCTCTCTCTCTCTCTCTCTCTCTCTCTCTCTCTCTCTCTCTCACACTCTCTCTCTAGTCCACGCTATTCTGCTTTTCATTCCAGGTCCTTGAAATCCAGTCTCAAGACCTAATACAGTTGCCTAGCAATCCTGACATCGCTTTGTTCCTCTGTCAATGAAACTAGATTTCGGAACAAGAGTTGCATCTAGACAGAGATGATTTGTTTTGAAAACTTTTAGAAATCCAACGCTTGCGCGAATACTACCAGGAGCGTAAATTCATTTTACCTGGGAAGTATTAAGTCACCACTATCACAGAGTGACACTTGTTGCATTGGGGTAGACAGTTATTCCTTGTAACGTTCTGATAGTGATAGCCACGAAACTGACTTTCAATAAACCAGTTAGTTCACGGGACATTTGTTCGATCTTGGCCCCATTCAGATTCAGCAAAGCCTCTCGAGGCAGGAGAAATCCGACGATATTGCACATTCCGTTGTACTAGTTACTACTATGAAACATTGAACGTGAAACTCTCCTTTGAGCTTAAAACTTATCTACATTGTTATTGCACATTCATGTTTAACATAAAACTTTAAATGTGCTCAAATCAAAGCTGACGTAAGTATAGAAACCTTCTAGACTAAGAAAGAATAACAGTGTGTGTTTCAGGGTATGAAAGATGAAGAGAGAGGATAGATCATGCATAACAAAATTAAGCTGGGAAAAAGACGAGAAGACGCCATTGAAACAGCAGTGGGAAAAAAGGTGAGCTAAGGATAACTGGTATTCTGTATTGGCAATTAATCAGCTGTAATAATAGCCTTATGTTCTCCACGATCGGATTTGCATTACCTGTCGGCGGCTGTAATTGAATTACCTAGATGACAATTGAACCCCTGAGCTACGGAGCTGCTTCCAACACAAAATTAATACAAACTGTCTAAAGAAAACTATAAAAAGCTCTTACACCCGCCAAAAAAATGGCTGTGAAATCAAATAAAGTCTTTAAATATCACAAAATAAGAAACATTTCTTTATAGTAAGAGTAAAACTTAGTTATTTGTGAATTATTGAAGAAAACAGAGTCTTTGCGATGTTTATCATAGATGGATATATTGACGATCATGATTATACCCATGCATCCCAGAGCAGCTTTAATCTCTTGCCGAAACGATCGAGATGATGAAAGTCTCCCATCCCTTTGAAGGGGACTTTGTCAGAAAGCAATTATTTCCTTCCAGAAGTAGAACTTTGACCCCGATCCCAGGTGGATATGGAAAAAATTCCAAAAACAATATCTGTAATTGAGGATATCCACCTAACTTCCAGAGGAAACTCCATGGTGAAAATTATATATATATGTATATATATATATATATATATATATATATATATATATATATATATATATATATATATATGTATATATATGCATATATATATATATATGTACACTCGGCAAGAAAAGTGAAGATACAGTTTTCATTAGATTTCGTTCATCGAATTTCAATTTTTTTCTTACAGAAAACACATAATCTCGGTAAATTTACTCTAGAATATGAAAATACAATGCAAATTATATCATATAGGCTATGTTAAATCTGCAAAACAAAAACGTTCAGATACTTAAAATCACCATGCATGTACGAAGTAATCAGAATTTCTCAGATGACTTCGTTCATAGAGATCTAAAAGATAGTATGTGGATATCTCGGTGTAGTACTGCTTATCAGAACGGCAATATTTACTCGTTTTCCGTTATGAACAGGCTTATTATTGCATCATCATACGAGGTAATGCTAATTTCTTTAATTTTTACACATTCATGTTTGTATTTCACGGTGTTAAAACTCAGCTGGAATTAATGGCAGTAAATGTTGTGACACCTAGGGTAGGTTGACCAAATCTATTTAAATCCGCAAGAGCGTTCTCTATGATGTGAGGGGCAGCGCAGGAGCTTCGGGGGGAAAACACAAGTAATTGGATGTTTCTTGACGTTGTCATAGTCTCTCTCTCTCTCTCTCTCTCTCTCTCTCTCTCTCTCTCTCTCTCTCTCTCTCTCTCTCTCTCTCGCCATTGCTAAAACATACTATACCAACATAGTGTAGCTCAATCTCTAAAAGAAAAAAAAACAATGAAATGAGTAGCTCTACCAATAGGCCTAGGCTTACACAACAGCAACTCTCTCTCTCTCTCTCTCTCTCTCTCTCTCTCTCTCACTGCTAAAACATACTTTACAAATATAGTATCGCTCAGTCTCTAAAAGCAAAAAAATAATGAAATTAGCGCTACAGTACATATAGGCCTAGGTTTACACAACAGCAGACTCTCTCTCTCTCTCTCATCATAACAATGCATTCGTTCCTTTTCGTTGGACATAGCTCAAATTTAACTCTTGATTTCATTATGGAAGATCGCGTTTCCGATTATGCAAGCATTCCGTTCAATGTGTCATAAATTCATTTGTGTAAGGTTGCTTGGTAAGTTACCTCGAAAAATGTTTATTTTGCTCAGAACTGTTGCTGCAAATTACAACTTGAACGAATACTGTGAAACTTACTACTGCATTTAAGTATCAATGATTTCATTATCGTAGAATATGATTGACAGTTATAAGAGGTCAAGCAAAAAACAAACACAATAAGACGGAAGCTCCTCCCCTTTCTAAAGTTGCCAGATGTCGCATTATTGAGCAACATATGTCCGAAGATTTAAAAAAACTGTATCCTCACTTTCCTTGCCGAGTGTACATATGTGTATGTATATATATGTATCATATATATACATATACATGTGCATACACATACATATATATACATATACATGTGCATACACATACATATATACAATGTATATATTTAAAGGACACATATATGCATTTCATAGCTTCAATGCTTTAAGATGTGATGAAAGAATTTTTGGAGCGAGATGGTACTGACCGAGCCGTCAGTTGCAAAATCTTTGTATTCAGCAAATAGTTTGATTCCTCAGCAATATTGGCGATCAGATGATCTCCGGAGAGTTATGTATATTCGTGAGTACGTGCGTTACTTTGATCTAGATTATGCCAAAACCTGCCCTAAAAGTGAGTTTGATCGTTCATTAACGTGATAGAACTGCAGTTGTCCAGTCGTAGCTTTGGAGTCGTTCCAGGCTTTGAAAATCAGCAGATAAGGTAGAGTTTCAAATCTCTGTTTTTATGGGAGAAAATTGAACTTGTGATTTTTACCATGACTTTCTGATCATTATGAACTTTTGAACTGGTGTGGGAGATTTAATATGAATATTCATACCTCTTTTATATTATTATTTGTTATGTTACGTTTGCCATATCTTGGCTATGCATTTTACACTTTCCATTATTGTGTTTTGCATTTCATATATTTTGGGAGTTTTCTATCATGTTTAATTCTTTCGACAGATGTCTGTGGACTTGGGAGTTTGAGAAAAGGACATGCAAGTCATTTGCAATGTCAATCTCTTTATGTGGTAGACTGTTTTTTTACATGACTTTATTTATTGATTTGTGAGTATGTGAGATTTTGGGGATTTCCAGGCTATTAGCCATAATGAGACTTCTTTAATCAGAAGTGTTTTGCAGTTTAGAGTTTAGTTATCTGACTCGATAATTCATTTATTATGCATTTTAATCTTTGCTTTGTTTTATTCATTTCTTGTTGGGTTATTCGAATAATAAACCTATTTTTGTAAGAAACGATTGTGTTTCTTTAAATAGTCCATTTAATTGCTTTGAGAGAATGAGTGAGGTCGGGTGGATGAGCTTCGGAAAACGATGAGAGAGAGAGAGAGAGTCGATACACGGAGAGAGAGAGAGAGTTGAGAGAGAGGAAAAAAAATGTGAGTGTTATCATGGGTCGAATCTTCATACGTCTTTTTCCTGAAGAAGATCGTTAGGATTACGCTACGTACACTTTCAAAAAAGTGTTGAATCTGTTCCTTGTAACATATATAATGTACACGAATACATTAATACATATATATACACATATATACCTAAGTATACATGTTATATATATGTATATATGTACATGTATATATAAACATATATATATATATATATATATATATATATATATATATATATATATATATATGTATATACACATACATATATATATATATACATATATATACATATATATGTGTACATATATATGTGTATATATATATATAATATATATATATATATATATATATATATATATATATATATATATATATATATATATATATATATATATATATATATATATATACATATACATACATACATACATACATATATATATATATATATATATATATATATATACACATATATATATATATATATATATATATATATATATATATATATATATATATATATATATATATATATATATATATATATATATATATATATATTATGCTTGAGTATATTCACAAAATAAAATTCAGAGACAAGAAC